>NC_091998.1:60753630-61104965 GCF_044704955.1 Pristiophorus japonicus | reverse complement strand
CTCCCCTCCTTCCCCCCCTCTCTCCACCCACCCCCGGCTCCGCAGCGATAACAAGGGTGCTCCCCCATGCCCGGCCCCCTTGGCCCCGCCACAGACTCTCTCTCTCTTTCTCTCTCTCTTCCTCCCTACTCTTATGGTTAATTGAATATTGTCTCCTCTCTCTCCAGGGTTTTGATTGTCTGCAGTGTTCTGCTGGCCCCTCCTCCAGTCATGCCTGTTGATATTGCCATGAGACTTTGCCTCAGTCACTCCCCTCCCATTCACAGCTTCTTAAACTATCAGGAGTTCAGGGGAGTGAACATATCCCGACTAAAACCACTGCGCCCATGTCTGAACCAGAAAAGCAACTTGTGCCTGGCCAGGGAGGAATGGAAGCAGAGCAAGAACAGCAACATTGAGAAAAAGAAGGTGGTTTTTGCGGATGCGAAAGGTTTATCGCTCACTGCGGTCCGAGTGTTCTCCGAGTTTGAGGAGGACTTGGCAGACCTTCAGTTTGAACTGTCTGACCTCGCAGACTGTGTTCCACATCCTAGCAAGAATGAAAAGTTATTCCTCGACTTTCCTCAGCCCATGGCAGATTATTTAAACTTCTGTTCTCGTTTGCAAGAAAACTTTGTTTGCCTCGAGAGCTGCGTCGTCCATGAGATGTCCATCTCTGGAACTGTCAAAGTCAAGAATCTCGGCTATGAGAAAAAGGTCATGATCCGGATAACCTTTGACACCTGGAAGAGCTTCCAAGACATTGAATGTGTTTTCTTGAACAATACATATGGCTGCACGGACACAGACACGTTCTCCTTTCAGGTCCACCTGCCAAAATGTTTACAGCCTCGTGAGAAAATTGAGCTGTGTGTGTTCTTCACATGTGGCCGAGACACCTTCTGGGACAACAACAATGAAGAGAACTACAGGATTACTTGTGTGGACTGGCCGTCAGATGGTGGGAAAGTTTCCTACGAAGAGAATTCATCGAATTACAACATTAGAGGGAAGGCTCAAGAAGTCGATTTTGAGCAGTTTGGCAGTCCTCGATCAGCGGATGTGATATTCTCCCAGTGGCAGAGCTGGGGCAGATTTGATGGTGATGGGTATTGGTGAATACCTTTGGTCCCTTTTTTTTTAAATTGGAGGGGGTGTTGACTGTTGAAATGACAGTTTATTAAGTAGCATCAGCTGTAAACCCATGTACATCACATCCATTGTTTTGAGGCTTGGTCCACACTTGCATGAAATTTGAATGAATAAGTCCTTTACAATGAAATATGAAAGCTGTGTTAAGAATGCGATGATTCTGTGCTACTTAACATCACTGCAAAGCTGTTGCCCAAATGTTAAAGAAACTTGAGCGTTGAATCTATCATATGACCCTGTTCTTTCCTATCTTTTCCCCAGATTCGGAGGACGTAGCAGAGAATGTCCAATGTAATTAGCCAACAGGATATAGGGAGAGTGCTTTGGAATAAGTGTGATATTCCTACCAATATGCAATGACTCTAAACTATCGTAATCCTTCACTTCACAATGTTGTAAAATGTCCTCAAATGTAAACCTTTTGATCTAAATCGGTGACTTATATGAGCAGGACACAGTGCCTGAACTTTGAATTCCACAAATCAAAGTTGCACAAATAAGGCAAATCAGTCTGTTCACATGCTTTAAAGTACTCATCACTTGTGCAAATCACATTCTCCCTAACTGGGTACATTCTGATATAACACAGTCTTCTGTTAATGGTTGTATTGATGCACATCATCTGTCCTGTGGCAAGCCGGGACTGACATTGCAGTAACTACTACAGGATCTTCATTTAAATTGAAAATTAATTTAGTTTGGGCTTCAGCATGGTTTCCTCAATTCGAGTACTGCGTTAAGAGATGGACATATGGTGGTTGCATCACGGGCTCCACATTAATCACCCAGTGGTCCTCTTGATGTCCACAGCACTTTGTGGCTGGACAAGGAGTGTCTTCATTGTGCATACCCTGTTAGATCTACAACAAATACAATTTGAAGATTTTCCTGCGATATTGTGGTATTTAACTAATTCTAATTGCATTCTTGCAGCCAAATTTGATTCTCAAAAATGCAACATTCTGCCCACCTTCAAATCTTTCCTTTCTTTGGAATCTCCAAGCGTTTGGAGGTGGCACAGACTTAATGCCAGATAATGGGATGATGCCCTCATACTAGGGGTGTCTGATTTTTACCCCTATAATCTTATAACTTTGGGGGGGGGGGGTGGTGTGTGTAGGAGGATCTGTTGAATTCTCCTATGTTGTTTATCTTCCTGAAATGCGGAAACCCAGTGAGTTTGAGTCATGAGGTGATTGACGTATTAAATTTTCTTGCCATTTTAAACACTTGCACTCTTTTTGATTTTGATTGATGCTTTAGCCTATGAATTTTCAAACAAGATTTCCCCTTGATGGTCAGAGAAAACTATGCAAGTAATGTACATGTAAAAATGGAAAATTCATGGATATTGTTGGGAAGTAATTATTTTAGACATGGATTGAATGGAACTGCAATTGCCAAAGCAACAGAATAGCCTATGCTGAGCACTTATGCTTGTGGTCTGCTCATCAGTGTTGCTGTGAGGTCTATGGAATCTTGCAACTGAATGGTTTCCAGGTCCCACCTGAAGTATAAATCTCATTCTTTAGGAGGCTGTTAATTTGTATGAAAGCTGTTTGTTAATAAAAGATCATCTTGTATTTGGATTGATCCGTGAACTTCTTCATATTGAAGATTCTTTCATGGAGGGGAGCATACTTAGTAATGAAGGCTGGAATCTTTGCCATCAGTGCCCCTCGCTTTAATTGTTCAACCTCCTAGAGTTAATACTTGTACCTTTTTTTTTTAAAGTGTGGCTATTGTTAGGGGTAGAACTGGGCTTGGCTGTGATGTCCCGATAAGACAGACTGAACACTCACTGCCTAGACGTGCACATGAAGTATGATTACTTGGGAGGGTGTCGTCACCTGTTAAATAATATCCACGTATCAGTTGGTGACTTTGCCCCTGAGTGAGGGGGGTGAGGAGGAGAAATACTAGGCGTGAGATGAAGATTGCAATTGAATTGCTGGATTAGTTTCACTTAACATAGTTCAAGGTTGCCTGATTTCTTTGGTTTGAGACTACACATGAGTAATTCATTCCACAGTATTCATTTTAATAAAAGATTAGTCAAAATCTTCTGAACTTGGCTTTTTTGTGGCAATTGACTTAGACACTGGCAGATTGGGATCTGAACATAAGAGAACTTTTAGCAGATGATAGTGATTGGGGAAACTGACATGAGGTTTCTTTTCTGATTCATACCTCCTCGTATGAGAAAGCTAAAGAACCTTCACTTCAAACAGCACATTGAAGTGGAAGCTTAGAGCCCTAGATGGCTGTAGAACATGGTGTTTGGGGCTTGGGAGAGAGGGCATAGTAGGAAGAAAGGAAAGCCCCAAGTTCACACACATCTCAGTATTGATTATTGATTTTGTTTCTATTCATTCCTTGTGGAAAAGGGTGGGTGAGAAATGTTCAGCTGGAATGTATTGGGAAAGTATATCTCTGTCCACCCTGAAGACTTGTCGATATAGCCAATAATTTATAGCGGCTTTTCAATGAAGTAGTTGAGCAGCAGCTCGAGTGTTCCTCCCCAGTTGTCGTCCTATAGTAGGTACCTGGTAGACTTCTTCAGAAAGAGGAAGCTTAAAAGGAGAAGGTTTCGTTGTTGAGCTAGCTTGGGTCGAGGAAAGTATCCTTTCTTCTATGTGAGCTTGTGGCAAGGGCGTACAGTCGGTGAATTCACCAGGAGTCTGTCAGCTGGGATCTTGGTTGTGAGGTGTTTCACCGGGAGTAATAAAGGGAAGTGGTTATTGCCACTGAGGAACTCTTTTTGTTAACTGGATGGGAAGATGGCTTTGCGAGGGGAGAATAGAATGGTTTCTCTGTTCAATAAACCAATGTTGCTGCTTGCATGTTCTGGAGTATTTGTTAACTGTTAACATTTGAAGTAGATGGATATTAGTGTTTTTTTTTGTATTTAAAAAAAAATAAAGTTTATATAAAGTTAAATTCTTAGCTAATTTCTTGGAGTTTCATTTCCTGAAGTCAATTATTTTTTCAGGGTCATTGGTAAATGGTAACTAATTCAAATGCTGTTTATATTATGAGGGACTTGGGGGATTTGCTGGTTTATTGGGGTATTGCATACTGCAATTGTATCCCTTTTTTTGTGAAAACTACAAACTATTAGCATTGACTGAATGGAATTGAAGGTCACCAAGCTTGGAAGTACTTTTTTTTTTAAAAGCGAAGTATGACTTAAGTTCCTCTTTATACAATATAGCTTCTGTACAACACTGTTTTTGTGTATTCCGCTTTGTCCATCTCGACCTGTCTGTAGCCTTTGACACTGTTGACCATACCATCCTCCTCCAACGCCTGTCCAGCTGCGTGGGACTGCACTCGCCTGGTTCCATTCTTGCCTATCTAATCGTAGCCAGAGAATCCCCTGCAACAAAATGTCTTCCTGCCCCGGCGTCGTTTCTCTGGTATCCCCCAAGGACCTATCCTTAGCCCCCTCCTATTTCTCATCTACATGTTGCCCCTTGGTGACATCATTCAAAAACACAGCATCAGTTTCCACATGCTGATGACACCCAGCTCTACCTTACCACCACTTCTCTCGACCCCTCCACTGTCTCTTAAATTGTCAGACTGCTTGTCCGACATCCAGTACTGGATGAGCAGAAATTTCTTCCAACTAAATATTGGCAAGAAAAAAGCTACTGTCTTTGGTCCCTGTCACCAAACTCTTCCCTAGCCACTGACTCCATCTCTCTCCCTGCCAACTGTCTGACGCTGAACCAGACTGTTCGCAACCTTGGTGTTATATTTGACTCAGAGTTGAGCTTCTGACCTCGCCATCCCTAAGAACACCTATTTCCATCTCCAGAACGTCGCCTGACTCCACCCCCGCCTCAGCTCATCTGCTAAAACCCTCAACCATCCTTTTGTTGTCTCTAGACCTGACTCTTCGAACGCACTCCTGGCCGGCCTCTCACGTTCGACCCTCCATAAACTTGAGGTCATCCAAAACTCTGCTGCCTATGTCCTAACTCGCTCCAACTCCCATTCACCCATCACCCTTGTGCTTGCTGACCTACATTGGCTCCCAGTTAAGCAACGCCTCGATTTTAAAATTCTCATCCTTGTTTTCGAATCCTTCCATGGCGTTGTCCCATCCTAGATCTGTAATCTGCAGCCCCACAACCCTCCAAGATATCTGCACTCCTCTAATTTTGGCCTCTTGAGCTTCCCCGATTTTAATCGCTTCTGCAGCTGCCAAGACCCTAATTTTTGGAATTCCCTCCCTAAACCTCTGCTTCTCTACCTCTCTTTCCTCCTTTAAGAACATAAGTAATAGGAGCAGGAGTAGGCCATACGGCCCCTCGAGCGCCTCTGCCATTCAATAAGATCATGGCTGATCCAATCATGGACTCAGCTCCACTTCCCTGCCCACTCCCCATAACCCCTTATCGTTTAAGAAACTGTCTATTTCTGTCTTAAATTTATTCAATGTTCCAGCTTCCACGGCTCTCTGAGGCAGTGAATTCCACAGATTTACAACCCTCAGAGAAGAAATTTCTCCTCATCTCAGTTTTAAAGGAGCGGCTCCTTATTCTAAGGTCATGGCCTCTAGTTCTAGTCTCCCCCATCAGTGGCAACATCCTCTCTGCATCCACCTTGTCAAGCCCCCTCATAATCTTTTACGTTTCGATAAGATCACACCTCATTCTTCTGAATTCCAATGAGTAGAGGCCCAACCTACTCAACCTTTCCTCATAAGTCAACCCCCTCCTCTCTGGAATCAACCTAGTGAACCTTCTCTGAGCTGCCTCCAAAGCAAGTATATCCTTTCGTAAATATCGAAACCAAAACTGCACGCAGTATTCCAGGTGTGGCCTCACCAATACCTTGTATAGCTGTAGCAAGACTTGCCTGCTTTTATACTCCATCCCCTTTGCAATAAAGGCCAAGATTCTATTGGCCTTCCTGATCACTTGTTGTACCTGCATACTATCCTTTTGTGTTTAATGCACAAGTACCCCCAGGTCCCGCTGTACTGCAGCACTTTGCAATCTTTCTCCATTTTAAATAATAACTTGCTCTTCGATTTTTTTTTTTTCTGCCGCAGTGCATGTCCTCACACTTTCCAACATTATACTCCATCTGCCAAATTTTTGCCCATTCACTTAGCCTGTCTTATAAGCTTTTGCAAATTTTTGTGTCCTCCTCACACACTGCTTTTCCTCCCATATTTGTATCGTCAGCAAACTTGGCTACGTTTCACTCAGTCTCTTCTTCCAAGTCATTAACATAGATTGTAAGTAGTTGAGGTCCCAGCACTGATCCCTGTGGCACCCTACGAGTTACTGGTTGCCAACCAGAGAATGAACCATTTATTCCGACTCTCTGTTTTCTGTTAGTTAGTCAATCCTCTATCCACGCTAATATATTACCCCCAACCCTGTGAACTTTTATCTTTTGCAGTAACCTTTTATGTGGCACCTTGTCAAATGCCTTCTGGAAGTCCACTGGTTCCCCTTTATCCACCCTGTTACATCCTCAAAGAATTCCAGCAAATTTGTCAAACGTGACTTCCCCTTCATAAATCCATGCTGACTCTGCCTGACCGAATTTTGCTTTTCCACTTGTCCTGCTACTGCTTCTTAATAATAGACTCCAACATTTTCCCAACCACAGATGTTAGGCTAACTGGTCTATAGTTTCCTGCATTTTGTCTGCCTCCTTTTTTAAATAGAGGCGTTACATTTGCAATTTTCCAATCTGCTGGGACCTCCCCAGAATCCAGGGAATTTTGGTAAATTACAACCAATGCATCCACAATCCCTGCCGTTACTTCTCTTAAGACTCTAAGATGCAAGCCATCAGGTCCAGGGGATTTATCTGCCTTTAGTCCCATTATCTTACTGAGTACCACCTCCTTAGTGATTGTGATTGTGTTAAGTTCCTTCCCACCTCCCCCCCCCCCCCCCCCCATAGCCCCTTGACTATCCACTGTTGGGATAATGTTAGTGTTCTCTACAGTAAAGACTGATACAAAATATTTGTTCAGAGTTTCTGCCATCTCCATGTTCTCCATTACTAATTTCCTGGTCTCGTCCTCGAAGGGACCAACACTTACTTTAGCCACTCTTTTCATTTTTATATACCTATAGGAACTCTTGCTATCTGTTTTTATATTTTGTGCTAGTTTACTTTTAGTCTATCTTCCTTAATCATTTTTTTTGTTGTCATTCTTTGCTGGCTTTTAAAAGCTTCCCAGTCTTCTGTTCTCCCACTACTTTTGGCCACTTTGTATGCCCTTGTTTTTAATTGGACACCGTCCTTTATTCTTTAGTTAGACACGAATGGCTCTCCTTTCTCTTGCACCTTTTCCTCCTCACTGGAATATATTTTTCTTGAGAGTTGTGAAATATCTCCTTAAATGTACACCACTGTTCATCAACCGTCCTACAATTTAATCTATTTTCCTGGTCCACTTTAGCCAACTCTGCCCTCATACCTTCATAGTCTCCTTTATTTAAGCTTAGTACGCTGGTTCGAGATCCAACTTTCTCACTCTCTATCTGAACTTGAATTCAATCATGCAATGATCACTCATTCGAAGGAGATCCTTTACTAGGAGATTGTTTATTAATCCTGTCTCATTACACAGGACCAAATCTAAGATAGCCTGCCCCTTGGTTGGTTCTGTTACATACTGCTCAAGGAACCTGCCCCTTATGCACTCTATGAACTCCTCCTCAAGGCTACCCAGACAATTTGATTTGTCCAATAATTATGGAGGTTAAAATCACCCATGATTATTGCTGTTCCCTTTTTACAAACCCCATTATTTCCTGGTTTATGCTCTAACCAACAGAGTTGCTATTGTTTGGGGGCCTATAGACAAAGCCAACCAGTGACTTTTTACCCTTATTATTCCTTATCTCCACCCAAACTGTTTCAACATCCTGATCATTTGAGCCAGTATCGTTTCTCATTATTGCAGTGATTCCATCCTTTATCAATAGAGGTACCCCACCTCCTTTCCCTGATGTGACGAACAGGGTGGATAAAAGGGAACCATTGGATGTGGCTCCTTTAAAACCTAGCTACTTTGACTGAGCTTTTGGTCATCTGTCCTAATATTCCCTTGTGTGGCTTGTCAATTTTTGTCTTAGAACACCCCTATGAAGCACCTTGGAATGTTTTACAGGTACTACGTTAAAAGTGCTATATAAATGCAAGTTGTTGCTTGTGAATGGAGTCCTCACCAGAAACTTTAAAAGATGGAACATTGGTTCAAGAAGTTGACTTCCTTAGTTCCAGAAGTGAAGGCAGCCCTCTTGGCCTAGGTGGTGAGTGTTTGGCGGCGTAGCTGAGCCCAATCCAATGCCCAATGTTCACATTCCCAATCTCTACTTGATTCAGTCGCTGAGTATGAAGGTTATGGTTCAAGCAGCATCTGCTGGTTTTCAGCATATAATCAAGACAGTTTCAATGCAACTCCCTTCAGTATTGAGTAAGGTGCCAGACTTCCAGGTCTAGGTGTTAAAATGATAGCCTGTCTGTTTCAGTGGTTTAGGTGGAATTTCAATTCCCCAAGCATTATTTGAACAAGAGCAGTGAGGTGTTCTGTGCAATGTTCAGCACTAAACCAAGACCACAAAAAAAAATGCCTCGACGGCTGAAGACACGGCCAGCAATGGTGAGGTGAAGGAAGTGGGTGGATACACAAGAGGCCAGAGTTGGAGGAACGCAGTGTCCTTGGAGGGTTTTAGGGCTGGAGGAGGTTAGTGATGGGGCGAGGTGAGGCGATAGAGGGATTTGAACACGAGGATGAAAGTTTTAAAATCGAGGTATGGGTGGACTGGGAACCAATGTAGGTCAGCAAGCATAGGGGTGATGGGTGAATGGGCCGGTGAGAGTTAGCATACGAGAGGCAGAGTTCTGGATGAGTTTAAGTTTATGGAAGTTTGGAGGCTGGCTAAGACAGCTTTGGAATAGTTGAGTCTGGATGTAACGAAAGCATGGATGAGGGTTTCAGCAGCAGATGAGCTGAGGCAGGGACACAGATGGGCGATGTTACGGTGGTAGAAGTCGGCGATCTTGATGATCACATGTCGGAAGCTCAACGCAGAGTGAAATAGGACGCTGAGGGTGCAAAGAATCTGGTTCAGCCCGAGACAATAGCGAGAGAGGAGGAGCAATCAGTGGCGAGGGAAACAGTATTTATTGTGGGGTCCGAAGACAATGGTTTTGGTCTTTACAATGTTTAATCGGAGGAAATTTTGGCTCATCCAGGACATGCAGGCTTGCAACACAGGCAATAGAAGGGTCGAGAAAGTCCCAATATCTCAAGTCTCTCCTGGTAATAGCTCCCCATCCCTGGCATCCTGTATGCTCTCTCTGGCTTTAATGCATTGTCTATAATGGGACACCCAAAACTACATACAGTACTGCTAAGAGTGGCCTTTTACAAATTTATTGTAACTTCCTTGCTCTTGAACTCTATTTATTTATAAAACCCCAAATTTCTTTTTATGGCTTGATCTAGCTGCACTTGCCTTTAAGGAACTGTAGGGGTGAAATTAGTCTTCAATGGTTGCGCAAAATGAGTGGCGGCGAATCAGCAGCTGCTTTTGCACTCGATTTTCCATGATTTCAATGGAAAAGAAAATCCGGCATGATATAAACCGAGCTGCCAATTCGCTATCGCCGAAGAGTAATTTCACCCCCTATACTGTTCGCCACCCCAGGGCTTTTGGTCCCTCTATACCTTGCAGCATCTTTCCATTGCGAGCATGCTCCCATTCCTTGTTTCTTCTCAAAAATCATCTTGCTCTTTATTAGATTGGATCTTCCACTTGTCATCCCACTCCACTACCCTACATCCTCCTGAAATCTTTTACAGTCCTTCTGATTGTTTGCTAAATAGACAAAAGTAGGGATTTGGCAAAGAACATTACCAGTCGTATTTTTTAACGACAATCCAACAACTTTCATGGTCATTATTCTGTTTGTCAGCCCACGAATTACAATCATAGGCCAAATAGCCTCCTCCTGTATTTCTATCATGCCTGTGCCAGTTCTTTGAATGAGTTATCCAATTAATCCCACACCTCTGCTCTTTTTCCATAGCTCTGCAAAAATTTTTCCTTTTAAGTATTAATCCAATTCACTTCTGAAGGAGCTCTTGAACTGAATTTTACAACTTGGCATGGTGGGATTTGAACTAGTGACCCCTGGATTTCTAATCCAGTACCATGATTTCTAAGCTACTCTGTTGAAAGTAGGTGAGCAGGTGCCTGAGCACTGGGCACCATTCTTCAGTGATGAAGTACACTTCCCTTTTAAACCCACCCCCCTTCTCAACAAACCCACCCTTGTTCATGACCCCAGCTCAATCCTCTCTTTCCTTTCCACAGTCATGAACAGGATGTTCCGCAATTGCCTGTCTGAATACCTCTAACCTGGCTTCCATCACTCCTACAGCTCACCAAAGTCATGAATGACATTCTCCGTCACTAACAGTGATGCATTCTTCTCTGTAGACTCTGGTTCACCAATCAATCATAGGCAGTCCCTCGAAACGAGGATGATTTGCTTCCACGTCAAAAAAAAAAGGATGAGTTCACAGGTGTTTCGAAAGAAGAACCCGAACTACATCCTCAAGGGTGGAAGATGCCTGTGCGTGGAGTTTTTTTTTTAACGTGGTGGCCGTTGCACACCAGCCACCACACGGGCTTAACAGAGCTAGGTCTTGGTCCAATGGCAAGGATTACCCAAGACAACTGGAGACTTGAGGCTAGACTTTCCACTAGGTGGCTAAGGCCGAAAAAAATGGGCCTTGTTCCAGTGATGTGGGACATCTCGGCCTTGCTGATCGCTGGTACAAGGCCCATTTTTTGGGGGCCGATTTTCCACTCGGCATTACCCCAGCGATGTCAAATGGGCGATGTGATTTTTCGGCGATATCATGATCACCCACCGAAAACGGAAGTTTAAAAAAAAAGCTTCCCTAGCAACGCTATTCTGCGCATGTGTGGTTTTTTTTTTAGGCTGCCTTTCTTTGCCGTGTTTTGAGAGGTCAGGGGTCATCACACACACTCAGAATGCACAGGGAGGGTCAGAGAGAGAGAGTGGGTGGAGATAGAGGGAGTGAAGGAAGGCAGAGGAGAATTTTGGAGGAGTTTGTATTTGTTTTTATCAAAAGTTATTTTTATTTATAAAGATTTATATTGTTAGTGTTATTATTGAAGAGGCTGGACATTGACAAAATTTAGATTAAACTTGAATATTAAAATTATATATTCCAGTGCGCGCACATATTGCAGTGTAGTCACTCTGGTTGACCAATGATATGGTTGACCACATCATCCTATTCCAACACCTCTATTGTCCAGGTTTGTTAAACTTTCCTCACGTGGTTCTACTTTTACATTTCCAATTGTACATAGAATTTACAACACAATAACACGCCATTCAGCTCAACTGTTCTATGCTGGTGTTTATGCTTCACATGAGGCTACTCCCATGCTTTTGATATAACCCTATTGGGATAACCACCTATTCCTTTCTCCCTCATGTACTTATCTAGCATCCCTTAAATGCATCTATGCTTTTCACCTCAACTACTCCACACAGTAGCGAGTTCCACATTCTCAGCACGCTCTGGGTAAGGAAGTTTCTCCTGAGTTCCTTTATTGGATTTATTAGTGACTATCTTATATTTATGACCAATGTTCCCTGTAAGTTGTGCTTTGTTCTACGAGGCTTGTTTCTTTCAATGCATGATTTAGATTTCTGCACGTATGCAGTATTTACAACGTAAAAGCCGGTGAGTTGTCAGCACGGGACTGCACAGCTTAGCGGAAGCAGTGTTTATGACCCCGAGGATTGGATTCCCCCACAAGTGGAAAGATTTTCTCCACGTTTACTCTCTCAAACCCCTTCATAATATTAAAAACCTCTATTAGGTCACCCCTTGGCCTTCTCTTCTAGAGAAAACAGCCTAGCCTGTTCCAAATGTAGCCAGACTATCTCTAGCAATTGCTTCTCTTCCCACCCCCGCACCATTACAACAACTAGATATAACGCTTCTGAAGTTCTGCAAGGATCCATCCATTTTCCATCTACACGCTGCTCTGTGGCAATATCAACTGCAGAAATATGACTGCTTTCACAATGGCATCCACCTCTATATCTCTATCATCTCTCAACCGTCTACTGTCTATACTTTTTAAGATACAATTTTTGATGAGTCTCAAACAATAGGCAAACGGAAGCCATCATGGGCCCATGCCATATACCCCCCTCCCTCGTCACTGAACTCCGCTCCCTCCCTAGACATTGTCTTCGGCTGAACCAAGCTCTTTACAATCTCTGCATCCTGTTCGACCCCAAGATGAGTTTCTGAACGAATCTCATTCATTGAGCGAGTCCAACTCTGTAACCACTCCTCCTCCATCCCCGGCCTTAACCCACCATCCTGCGATCTCCCAGCCCCGACCTTGGCCTGCTACTGGGACTTCCCAGCCTGACCGTATTGGAATTGAGGGTAAATTATTGACCTGGTTAGGAGATTGGTTGAGCGCCAGAAGACAGAAAGTAGGGATAATGGGTACGTACTCTAATTGGCAGGATGTGACTGGTGGTGTCCCACAGTGATCTGTTTTCAGGCCTCAACTATTCACCATATTTATAAATGACTTAGAGGATGGGATAGTGAGCCACGTAGCCACATTTTGCTGATGACAAAGATAGGCAGCATTGTAAGCAGTGTAGATAGATGCATAAAATTACAAAGAAATATTAATAGATTAAATGAATGGGCAAAACTGTGGCACATGGATTTCAATATAGGCAAGTGTGAGGTCACCCACTTTGGACCGAAAAAGGATAGAAACATAGAAAATAGGTGCAGGAGTAGGCCATTCGGCCCTTCGAGCCTGCACCACCATTCAATAAGATCATGGCTGATCCTTCACCTCAGTACCCCTTTCCTGCTTTCTCTCCATATCCCTTGATCCCTTTAGCTGTAAGGGCCATATCGAACTCCTTCTTGAATATATCTAATGAACTGGCATCAACAACAACTCTGCGGTAGAGAATTACACAGGTTAACAACTCTCTGAGTGAAGAAGTTTCTCCTCATCTCAGTCCTAAATGTCTTACCCCTTATCCTTAGACTGTGACCCCTGGTTCTGGACTGTTCTAAACATCGGTAACATTCTTCCTGTATCTAACCTGTCCAGTCCCGTCAGAATTTTATGTTTCTATGAGATCCCCTCATCCTTCTAAACTCCAGTGAATACAGGCCCAGTCAATCCAGTTTCTTCTCATGTCAGATCTGCCATCCCGGGAATCAGTCTGGTGAACCTTCATTGCAACCCCTCAATAGCAAGAACGTCCTTTCTCAGATTAGGAGACCAAAACTGAACACGATATTCCAGGTGAAGCCTCACCAAGGCCCTGCACAACTGCAGTAAGACCACCTTGCTCCAAAACTCAAATCCCCTAGCTAGGAAGGCCAACATACCATTTGCCTTCTTCGCCACCTGCTGTACCTGCATGCCAACTTTCAATGACTGATGTACCATCACACCCAGATCTCGTTGCACCTCCCCTTTTCCTAATCTGCCGCCATTCAGATAATATTCTGCCTTCATGTTTTTGCCCCCAAAGTGGATAACCTCACATTTATCCACATTATACTGCATCTGCCATGCATTGGCCCACTCACCTAACATGTCCAAGTCACTCTGCAGCCTCTTAGCATCCTCCTCACAGCTCACACCACCACCCAGCTTAGTGTCATCTGCAAACTTGATGATATTACACTTAATTCCTTCATCTAAATCATTGATGTATATTGTAAATAGCTGGGGTCTCCGCACTGAGTCTTGCGGCACTCCACTAGTCACTGCTTGCCATTCTGAAAAGGACCCGTTTATCCCGGCTCTCTGCTTCCTGTCTGCCAACCAGTTCTCTATCCACGTCAATACATTACCCCAATACCATGTGCTTTAATAGAACAAAGTACTTTCTAAATGGTGAAAGGTTAGAATCAGTGGTGGTCCAAAGAAACTTTAGGGGACGAGGGGGGTCCGCGAACATAGATCATTAAAATGTCATGGACAAGTACAGAAAATAATCTAAAAGGCTAATGGAATGCTGGTCTTTATATCTAGAGGACTTGTATACAAGGGGGTAGAAGTTATGCTGCAGCTATACAAAGCCCTGGGTAGTCCACACCTGGAGTACTGTGAGCAGTTCTGGCCACTGGAAGGATATATTGGCCTGGGAGGGAGTGTAGTATAGGTTTACCAGAGTGGTACCCAGATTACTCAAATTACGAGGAGAGATTACACAAACTAGGGTTGCATTCCCTGGAACTTAGAAGATTAAGGCGTGATTTGATTGAAGTTTTCAAGATATTCAGGGGAATCATCATCATAGGCTGTCTGTCGGAATCGAGGAAGATTTGCTTCCACTCCCAAAGTGAATTCTCTGGTGGCTGAATAGTCCAATAGGAGAGCCACAGACCTTGTCACAGGTGGGACAGACATTGGTCGAGGGAAGGGGTGGGTGGGACAGGTTTGGTGGAACTGGTAGAGAGAAACTATTTCCGCTGGTTGGGGGAGTCTCGGACTTGGGATATTCACCACTCACTCTCCAGCCCCACCAGGTGTTGCTGCCGTGCGCAGTGCGGCCGCAGGGGGGAGCCGTATTACTCATGCGCACACCCTTGCGGGCGTGTACGCGCACCACGTTCCGAGCGCATGCACGCTCCGCTCCGCTGACCCGCGCGGATGCGCGCGCCACCGCAAAGCTCTGCGATTGGTCGGTTTGTGACGCGCGCGTGCGGCCGCGGGAGAAGAGGCTCGGGGACTCGGGCCGGAGCACAGGCTGCAGAGAGAGATAGAGAGTCGGGTCGCACCGCGCCGCGCCGCGCCGCGCCGGGGCCGGGACCGGGACCGGGACAGCGGGTCGCAGCACAGGCCTCTCCCGCGCCAGGGACGGTGGTCGGACCCGAGCAGCAGCGAGTGAGGCCAAAGCCAGGGCCTGAAGAGACTGGCGGCGGGAGCGGCGATAGGCCCGGCCACCTGATGAATGAATACCTCGAGGCCGTGGATTCATGTGGACACATTGATTAGACAGGCCGCAGTGTGAGGGGAGGAGGAGAGGGGCCAGTGAGGTCTGAGGGGTGGGGCCAGTGAGGTCTGAGGGGAGGGGCCAGTGAGCTGTGTGGGGAGGGGCCAGTGAGCTGTGTGGGGCGGGGCCAGTTGAGAGTGGTGGGCCCAGTTGAGTGTGAGGGGAGAGGTGTGACCACTTCAGTGCGAGGGAAAGGGTAGTGAGGGTCGAGCGGCCTGCAAACATGTCGTTCCTCATGCCCTTCGACAACCTGGTCTGTATCCTACTTGGTATCTCGCTGACCGTCTGGATCACCCTTCTACTGGTCTTCATCATCGTGCCTGCCATCTTCGGTGTGTCTTTTGGTATCCGCAAGCTCTACATGAAAACCCTGCTGAAAATCTTTGAGGTAGGTCAAGCTCGAGTGGGTGTCACACAATCGGATAATGTTTAAACAAGGGGATGAATAGCCCTGGGACTTGGGAATGAGGAGCACACTCACCATTGCTTAACCCATGCCTATAGAATTTCTTGGCAATTTATTTCAAGGAACTCTTAAAATAGCCAAGTAATTCCATGCGTGGGGGTAGGGAGGAAGTGTATGTTGGCTGCAGATGGTATCACATCCTTATGGGGAAGGATAGATGAACAGCGGTTCTTTTCCTGTCCATTTTTGTATGGGGGTGTATGTACACAAATCTTTGAGGGTGGCAGGGCAAGTTGCGAAGGCTGTTAAAATAGCATATGGGATCCTTTGCTTTATAAATAGAGGCATAGAGTACAAAAGCAAGGAAGCTATGCTAAACCTTAATAAAACACTGGTTAGGCCTCAGCTGGAGTATTTTGGGCACCACACTTTACTCGAATGGTGAAAGACTTCAGTTATGTGGAGAAACTGGGGTTGTTCTTCGAGCAGAGAAGGTTAAGGGGAGATTTAATAGAGGTGTTCAAAACCATGAAGGGTCGATAACCAGACGACACAGATTTATGGTAATTGGCGGGGCTCTGGGGAAAGAGCAGAGGGAATGGAACTAATTGGATAACTCTGTCAAAGAGCCTGCACAGGCACAATGGGCCAAATGGCCTCCTGAGGCGTATCATTCTATGATTCTATGGAATATTGGTTTATATGACTGGATGGTGAGCTTACTCGGGAGATCATACATCATGCCACCAAGGCATGTATGTTATACCACACTATAGTGCCTTACTGGGAATTCTGTATGTTCTGGTGTATGTTGATTCGAGCTGAAAAGTCATCCAGCAGCACTCTTATAGATTGTGTTTTGTCTGGAGAGAGTATTTCGAGCTGTATGATACTACGATGAAGTACTGGTCCTTACAGGCTTGACACTGGTGATTGGAGCAATTGGAGGTGATGATAAATGCATTGAAGCATATTGATTTTAAGCCAGATTTTCCTGGTTGCCATGAACTAATTATGTGCCAACAAATTTGGTGTAGTTTTAAACTGAGCAGATGGCACAACAAAAACTTTAAGCAACCAATGAATAATGAGAGAGAAAACTTGCATTTATATAGCGCCTTTCATTACCTCAGGACATCCCATTAGTGTTATAACAGTTGTCAAAATGGTGAAAATGTGTACTAGTGTTTAAACCACAACTAACGTCTGATGGCGGTGTTTAAAACTGTGAAGACACTGGGCACAGTGTCCAGTGATCGAGCAGTTTAGAACAAGGGGATGTCATGGATACAAGATTAAATGTAAAAGATTTAGGACAGTGAGCAGGAGAAACTCTTTTACACAGAGGGTTGCGAGACTGGAATGAATTAGTGGTTAAAGCAGAGACCATAACATTTAAGACTAGGTTGGATAGCTGGTTGAAAGAAAAGTGGGATAAAGGGAAATAGGAAATAGGGAACAGGGACGGCGCATGGGATTAGGACTACAGTTTATGTGGAGGATAAACACCATCACGGACTGGTTGAGACCAAGCAGTCTGTCTCCGTCTTTTCATTGCTGTGTAATTAGATGTCGGGCTTGAGGACCACTTCCATATAATCAAAGAGGATAGAAGGAGGTCAGATTTTGAATGATAAGGGAGTCAAGGGTTATGGGGAGTGGGCAGGGAAGTGGAGTTGAGGCCAAGATCAGATCAGCCATGATCTTGAATGGCTCGAGGGGCCAAATGGCCTACTCCTGCTCCTAGTTCTTATCTACATATTCGGTCCATCGCTCCCGAACCATCTCTCTGAACGAGCATTCCACCCAGTCCCATTCCCTGTTTTTTTTCATCTTCTAAATTCAAAAGTCTTTCATTCTTCTAAATTTGTCTTTTTCATTATTTTATCCACTTCCTTTTTAAAACCTGTTCCAGATTCTGCTTGCACCACTGTTTTGTGCCGGGAATTCCACGTCTAAACCCTCTGTGTAAAATAAATAAATCATTCTAACCTCTCCTTTTGTTCCTTTTGGTGATCAGAAATTTATGTCTTTTAGTTATCAACTCACCGACCATTGAAAATGTGCTTTGCCTGAGTTTCCCCATCAAAGCCGCTCATAATTTGGAACCCCTCTATCAGACCCTCACTTAATCGTCTTTGTTCTAATGGAAAGAGCCCCGGTTTCTTCAGTCTCGCCTCATAACAAAAACCTCTTTATCTCTGGTATCATAGTGCGTTTCTTCTTCACCCTTTCACTTCCATTACCATCTTTTCTAAAGTAAGGCACGTAAAACTTGACACAATATTCTGCAGTGCAGTTTAATCATTGTTTTTTTTGTAGGTTTAGAAATGCATCTTTTGGACTTTGCTTTTGGACTCTCTACACTTATTATTAAACTCTGCGATCCCATATGCTGTTTTAATAGCTTTATAAACTTATCTTCCCACTTTTCAAGATTTGTGTATTCTAAACAAATCTGCCTCTTTACTTAACATAGTGAAACGTCCCAAGGCGCTTCACAGGAGTATTCTGAGATAAAAATTTGACACCGAGCCGCATAAGTAGAAATTAGCGCAGATGACCAAAAGCTTGGTCAAAGAGGTAGCATCTTGAAGGGGGAAAGAGAGGCAGAGAGGTTTAGGCAGGGATTGGGCCTCGACAACAGAAGGCTCGTCCACCAGTGGTTGAGCGATTTATAATCAGGGATGCTCAGGGGGGTAGAATTAGAGGAGCGCAGATATCTCGGGCGGTTGTGAGGCTGGAGGAGATTAGAGATAGGCAGGGGCGAGGTCATGTAGGGATTTGAAAATGGGAATGGGAATTTTGTTGCTTAACCGGAGGCCAATGTAGGTCAGCGAGCACATTTTAAAAGGGGCCCAGGGACATGGGTCTGTGCATGTAGGAAAATAAAAATTTGGATCATTAATTCTATTAATTATTTGTATTGAAATAGGGATGTTTCACTTGCTGTGCGGAGTGATAATTTGCACAAACTATGCGCACCTCTATGTGAGCGGGGACTACACACTGCCCCGCCCCTACAGGAACCGCGCACCCAACGTTGCGGCTCTGCATGTGCCCTGATGTTCCACCCGCACAAGCCTCAGGGCTGTGGCCTGCAGCCTGAACCACGTTTCCTCTGTGTGGAGACGGTCAGGCGATCAGAGCGGGGATCGGAGGGTAGGGAGAGGTCAGGAGATCGGGGTGATGAGTGGAGAGTAACTTGGTGGTGGGGTGGGGGAAGAGAAGGTCAGGAACTTGGAGTGTGGTGGGGGGGGGGGGGGGGAAAGAGGGAAGGTTAGGAACTCGGGAGGGAGGGTGAGGGAAGGTCAGGAACTTGGGGGGGGTTGGAGAAATGGTCAGAAACTCAGGATGGGGGGGAAGTGGAGAGGGAAGGTCAGGAACACGGTGAGGGGGGGGGGGGGGGGAAGGTCAGGAGCTTGGCGGGGGGGGAATGGAAGGACGGGAACTCTGGGGAAGAGGGAAGGTCAGGAACCCTGGGTGAGAAGGGCAGGAGTTCGGTGGTAGGTGGTAGGTGCTTGGAGAGAACATGGGAATGGGGGAAGAATGTGATCCCAGTCTAAAGGGGGGGGGGAATGAGAGTGAGAACGTTATCCAGACAGGAAGACAGATCATGTACTCCCCACTCCCCCTGCTTCGCTCTGTTAGATGTGGATCATTCTTCCAACCCCACCCCCTTTACACCTGCACCGCGTTGTCCTTCTCCTTCGCCCTTGACCTGGATCATGCTCTTGACCGTGAATGCAGTGCGTTGATTTCTCGGAAAGCCCGACGCGTGTGCAGCAAATAACATCATTGGACTGGACGAAATCCAGAAGACATGACGCTCGCTATTCACTTTGCACCCAATAAACCTGTTAACAATCCGTGACCCCCATGCAACGCCCCATCAGTCACCGCAGCTCTTACCGTGTTTAGTTTGACGGAGTGATTAGCGACAGTGCAGGTACTTGTGATTTTCGGTTGACTTGTGATGTCATCCTGTACATGAGCCAGGCCACTCAATGTCATTCTCAGCGCCTGCTAAAAATGTACGGCTCTGCTAGTGATGTAACTTGCAATAACGTCCGCCTCACCTGTTCTGGTTGAATGAAATGTGTCTCACGAAACCAACTTTGCAGCTCAAATTATGCAAAATAGTCACTGTTGTGGATTTGATTCGGCAGATCAGGCAGCATTTACGGAAAGAGAAACAGAGTTAACGTTTCGCGTTCTGATGAAAGGTCATCGACCTGAAACGTTAACTCTGCTTCTCTCTCTCCTCAGATGCTGCCTGACTTGCTGAGCATTTCCAGCATTTTATATTATATCACTCAAATGAGGATCGAGAGGAGGTTGGCAAGGTAGGCCTTGCGTGGCCGTATGAGGGTTATCTTGCTTTTCTAGGTGGCCGCATTAACAGGTAGGTGCCACTGTTGTGGTTGCACTGGAGTAGCTTGGCTTGGGGGAGCCTGCCTGTGACAATGACCCCTTTAAGGGACTATGTGGCCCATTAAAAATACAGTGCATGCGCAGTTTTTCCAATTTAAAAGCCAGTGAGCTGGCTGCGCGGGACCTGCAGAGCGCCTCGCGATCATGCAGCTTAAAGGAAAGATTGGTGTTCTCTCCTCCAAAGGCACCAATCAGAAACCACTTGTGGTGCAATGGTTGCAAATACCTTGCCCTAGGTGGTGGTCTTGCTGGAGGGCGGGGAAAGGAGCACTAACTAACCGGTCATGTCACAATCCCATGGACCGACAAACCATGAATTGAGGCACGAGCAGCAAATCTGCTGATGCCTTGGTTGAAGGAGCTGTGGGCTACAAATAGTTCTTTTGAGGTGTATTCTGAGTGCTGCTAATGTATGATATATTTAGTGTTGCAGTCACATCAAAAGAACTAATATAATCTTGGTCCTTGTAAGAGCAAAGTTGCAATCTTATAACAATTATGTATCTGAATTCAGAGATTAGATTACAGCTTTGAGCGAGCTCCCTGTTTTACAGTACAGTACAGACTGTTCTATTGAGACCGGGAACAGTTGCTCCTGTTATTATTTGTGTGATAGCAGTAGCTGTTGTCCTTTGATTAAATGAGGCTATTGATGCACTTATTTATTATCAAAATTTCTGTCATTTGTGAATTGGAAATTCTGTATCCATTCCATGTGTGATTTCAAGATCATAGCGACTGTTTGAGCTGAAGCAATGCCAGGGTTTTCTATGCTCCCAAGCTCACGACTTTCTACTCGTCGAAATGAATGTGTAGAACTCATAGGCTGGTGAGCACAGAAGCAGAAAATCCCAGTGCAAGTTCTGTGTTTCTCTCTCAAAAGTTATGACTGAATAATACCCCGAGGTGTCTGCACTCCTCAGATTTGCCCTCTTGAGCATCCCTCATTATAACTGCTCAGCCATTGGTGGCCGTACCTTCAGCTGCCTGGGCCCTAAGCTCTGGATCTCCCTCCCTGAACCCCTCTGCCTCTCTCCCCCTCATTCCTCCTTTAAAATGCTCCTTAAAACTTACCTCTTTAATCAAGCTTTTTGGTCATCTGCCCTAATTTCTTCTTATGTGGTTTGGTGTCAAATTTATTGTTTTGTCTTTATAAAACTCCTGTGAAGCGCCTTGGGACTTTTACTACGTTAAAGGCGCTATATAAATACAAATTGTTGGTGCAAACTTGCAGTAACTCTCTTGCCCCTGCTGTTGAAAAGGCATTGATTTGTGCTGGGCTGCAGTTCTACAGGCACCTGCCTACTCGGAACTCGTCCACGGCAAAAAAGCCAAAGGCGGGCAGAGGAAACGCTACAAGGACACCCTCAAAGCCTCCCTGATAAAGTGTGACATCCCCACTGACACCTGTGAGTCCCTGGCCAAAGACCGCCCTAAGTGGAGGAAGTACATCCGAGAGGTTGCTGAGCTCCTCAAATATCGTCGCTGAGAGTGTGCAGAAATGAAACGCAGGCAGCGGAAGGAGCGTGCGGCAAACAAGGCTCCCCGCCCACCCTTCTCAACCACTGTCAGTCCCACCTGTGACAGAGACTGTGGTTCTCGTATTGGACTGTACAGCCACCTAAGGATTCGTGCTTGGAGTGGAAGCAAGTCTTCCTCGATTCCGACAGCGCTTCATAGTCCGCTTTGATCCTGTCCGCCCAAAATTCGCGCACAAGCATTTTCAAATGGGGATCGCTGCATTGGAAAGAGGAACAGGGAGCTTGACTGATTTATTTTTCTTTCCCATACTCCAAAGTGCAGAAATCCTAAGGCTGCTTGTAGTGGCTGACTTGCTGGTTAAAGGGAACAGTGAGCAGGTGTTGAGGGCAGAATGGATGGAAGTGGGTCGTGGTGTTCCACAGGGTTCTGTTTGTGAACTATTTCTGTACATCAGTGATTTGGATTTTTAGCTAACGAGTGTGAAGCTACAATAAGAGGCAGAGTAAATAATGCTGAGGATTGGAGATAGTGACAAAATCATGGAACGGGCAAAACATTTGCAGATGGAATTCAATATTGATGAGAATTTTAAATTAGTGGTGTTGGAGGACCGGGAGCCTACATAGGCCAGCGAGTACTGGTGATGGATGAACAAAACCCTGGTGTGAGTTAGGATATGGGCCATAGAGTACTGGATAAGCTGAAGTTTATGGAGGGTGGAGGATGGGAAAGTGGCTAGGAGAGCATTGAAATAGTCTAGTCTTGAGATAACAAAAGCATGGATGAGATTTTCCGAAGCAGATGGCCAAAGGCAAATAATATTTTAGAGATAGAAGTAGACGGGTCTTTGAGATGCAGAGGAGGTGATGTTGGAAGCCCAGCTCAGCATCAAGTTGAGGTTGCAAAGACTGCTTCAACTGAGATAGTGGACAGGGAGAGGGATAGATTCGGTGGCGAGGGGATGGAGCGTCTGGTCTTCCCAGTGTTTAACTGGAGGAAATTTTGACTCATCCACACTGGATATAGGGCAGTCTAATAATCCAGAGGCGGTAAACGGGTGATGGAGACAGAGGTGGAGCTAGATGTCATCAGCATAAGTGAATACGGAAGAAAAGAAAGAACTTGTATTTATATAGCGCCTTTCACGACCTGAAAATGTCCAAAAGCACTTTAAAGCTAATGAAGTACTTTTGAAGTGTAGTCAGTATTGTAATGTAGGAAACACGGCAGTCAATCTGCGCACAGCAAGCTCACACAAACACCAATGAGATAATGATCAGATAATCTGTTTTTGTGATGTTGGTTGAGGGAGAACTCCCCTGCTCTTCTTTCTCTGGAGCTGTGGGATCTTTTGCATCCACCTGAGAGAGCAGATGGGTCTCAGTTTAACTTTTCTATCCGAAAGACTGCACCTGTGACAGTGCAGCACTCCCTTAGTACTGTCCCTCCAACTATGCAGCACTCCGTCAGCGCTGCCCCTCTGACAGTGCAGCTCTCCCTCTGTATTGCCCCTCTGACAGTGCAGCTCTCCCTCTGTATTGCCCCTCTGACAGTGCAGCTCTCCCTCTGTATTGCCCCTCTGACAGTGCAGCTCTCCCTCTGTATTGCCCTCTGACAGTGCAGCTCTCCCTCTGTATTGCCCCTCTGACAGTGCAGCTCTCCCTCTGTATTGCCCCTCTGACAGTGCAGCTCTCCCTCTGTATTGCCCCTCTGACAGTGCAGCTCTCCCTCTGTATTGCCCCTCTGACAGTGCAGCTCTCCCTCTGTATTGCCCCTCTGACAGTGCAGCTCTCCCTCTGTATTGCCCCTCTGACAGTGCAGCTCTCCCTCTGTATTGCCCCTCTGACAGTGCAGCTCTCCCTCTGTATTGCCCCTCTGACAGTGCAGCTCTCCCTCTGTATTGCCCCTCTGACAGTGCAGCTCTCCCTCTGTATTGCCCCTCTGACAGTGCAGCTCTCCCTCTGTATTGCCCCTCTGACAGTGCAGCTCTCCCTCTGTATTGCCCCTCTGACAGTGCAGCTCTCCCTCTGTATTGCCCCTCTGACAGTGCAGCTCTCCCTCTGTATTGCCCCTCTGACAGTGCAGCTCTCCCTCTGTATTGCCCCTCTGACAGTGCAGCTCTCCCTCTGTATTGCCCCTCTGACAGTGCAGCTCTCCCTCTGTATTGCCCCTCTGACAGTGCAGCTCTCCCTCTGTATTGCCCCTCTGACAGTGCAGCTCTCCCTCTGTATTGCCCCTCTGACAGTGCAGCTCTCCCTCTGTATTGCCCCTCTGACAGTGCAGCTCTCCCTCTGTATTGCCCCTCTGACAGTGCAGCTCTCCCTCTGTATTGCCCCTCTGACAGTGCAGCTCTCCCTCTGTATTGCCCCTCTGACAGTGCAGCTCTCCCTCTGTATTGCCCCTCTAACCATGCAGCTCTCCCTCTGTATTGCCCCTCTGACAGTGCAGCAGGCTCCTTCTGTATTGCCCCTCTGACAGTGCAGCGGGCTCCCTCAGAACTGCACTGAAGTGTCAGGCTGGATTATGTGCCGAAGTTCTTGGAGTGGGACTTGAACCCACAACATTTTGACTCTGAGATGATAGTAATATTCACTGCGGTGGTCCTAATACTGACCCCTGAGGAACATAAGAAATAGGAGCAGAAGTAGGCCATTTGGCCCCTCGAGCCTGCTCCGACATTCAATAAGATCATGGCTGACCGTCGACCTCAACTCCACTTTCCCGCCCGATCTCCATAACCCGATCTCCAATACCACTGTATACTTCCCTCCAGTCTGAAAAGCAATTGTTCAACACTACTCCCTGCTTTCTGTTCCTTAGCCAGTTTTGCATCCACACTGTCACTGTCTCTAAATCCCACGGACTTTAATTTTGCTGTGGTACTTTGTCAGATGCCTTTTGGAAGTCCGTACACGCATCAATGGCATTATCCTCATCAATGTCTCTTAACTAATGTTCTTGGGCAGGAATAATTGGTTGGCTTCTCCTGCTGTTGCACTGAGTGCTCTGTAATCTATCTCAGTACCTCTAGGTATGTCTTGCTCCACAGCCAGATTCTTTGCGATGCTCTAGTGCTCCTTCAGTCTGGGTGAGTGTTGGAGATACACGAGGAAGGACAACATTCTAATTGATGAGAGCACTGCTTGGGTTCTAGTAACACACTTACATTGCCCTTCACAGGGCTCCAGACAAGAGACTCTGGTCTTCTGGTAATTAAACAGTGAGCAGAAGGGCTCAATATATGACAGCTACGATGAGTGTTGAAATGTGGTTATCTATTGTAATGTATTTGCTTCATGGGTTATTTGCTTAAGAATTCATAGCAACACATCGCTACTAAGAACTAGTTGGTTTACTAGCAAAGGTTTAACAATCACATTACACATTACCAGTTTATCCACCAGGCTCACAGCCACCTGCCTCATCATGGATCCCCCGAACCCAACTGGCTGGGGTTTTATTGAGTCTTGTGAACATCACGTGACTGGCTAAGCCACTCCCAACTCAATAGCTCGTCAAACCTGAGCGCATCCTCACAGGGGCATATATTACACCTATGATTGACGTAATTCTTGGCTGATGTCTAGTTATGGACTACACTGTTTTGGAGAGGTATTAGTGGTTAGTTGAATGTATTTGCCTAAACCATCAGTGTACAATACTGTGCCATGTCACTGATCTCTCTCAGCAGATTTTATCAGCTTTTATCCTACACTTGCACTAGTGATTTTATTTCCATCTTTTTATGTCTCTCCTGTTGCTGCTGCCACATTCAGGTTCTGTGTTAACACTGACTGTAAGGACAAGCTTCGAGTGGTGCAGAGGTGACTTCCGACCAGTTTCTCCCTGCATGGGAGTCTGTTGTGGGCTGCTGGAGATTGAGAAGTTGTAGGGGATTAGAGGCACAAATCCACATTCTTAACATCTTATGCAACATCCATGGAAAATTGTTACAGCAACATACTTGGCTCACCTTGATTTGTAAAAGGTTTAAACTGACCTTTTGGTTAATGTTAAGTTAGCCTCCTTACAGTGCATCTAACTTGGAGAAATGTGTAACTGTCCAGTAAATGCTTCTGTATTTGTCAAGCCTTCAATGGTTTGCAGGAATTCTTTTATATCTCAATCTCGGTATCGGTTACTGAACAGCTGTCCCCTGTTTTGCTTAACTGTTCGTAGAGATCCTATTGGGAGTTATCATCGGCAAAAACATCAGAGTCTAATCAAGCAAGCTTTATGCTGCTGTGTTCAACTGTCAGTGAGGACAGCTCTACAGACACATGGTTAATTCCAGTCAAAAACATACCTGGTTTAAGTGCAGGATTTCAGCAGCTGAATCCCATCTTGTTGGCTCCGATTGTATAGAATTTTAGTGGAGCAGATAGTAATTCACCGTGTATAGCGTGCCTGCACTGTCGGAGGGGCAGTGCTGAGGGAGTGCGGCGCTGTCGGAGGGGCAGTGCTGAGGGAGTGCTGCGCTGTCGGAGTGGCAGTGCTGAGGGAGTGCTGCGCTGTCGGAGTGGCGGTGCTGAGGGAGTGCTGCGCTGTCGGAGGGGCGGTGCGGAGGGAGTGTGGCACTGTAAGAGGGGCGGTGCAGAGGGAGTGCTGCGCTGTCGGAGGGGCGGTGTGGAGGGAGTGCTGCGCTGTCGGAGGGGCAATGCGGGGGGAGTGCTGCGTTGTCGGAGGGGCAGTGCTGAGGGAGTGCTGCGCTGTCGGAGGGGCAGTACTGATGGAGCACTACATCGTTGGTGAGGCAGTACTGCGGGAGCGCTGCACCGTCGGAGGGACGGTACTATATAATTCCCAGTTTAAGTACAAAAGTGTTTTAAAGATGTTGGGTGGTGTTTTGGTGAAAGGGTGAAAACAGGCAGTAAATAGGTGCTCTGCTAATAAGACACGTCTTTAGTATGCAATTTTGGTCCTAATTGCTGATTACCATAATTTGAACTTGTCTGGAGGTGCTAAAACAGACCTGCAGATTTAGCACTCAGCGCTGATTAGACACGATTTTTGTGGAGCAGTACATGTGAGCTCCACTCACCCACTTCCACTGAATGTGCAGAGTGGGCTGGCTGGCACACAGCAGCACGTTGCAGGGTGGCTCAGGGACCGAGGGAGAGGGCGGACAGGTTCTTGTATGCGGCACTGGAGGTCCAAGTGGAGGAGATCCAGCGGAGGAAGGATGGGGTGTGTGGGGGGGGGGGGGGAGAATGTGATCTCGTCTTGCTGCCTTCCTGTCATTCTCTCGCAGCAGTGGGGGGCGGCTGCTATGCTGGCCTCATGACCTCCTCACATTCCTCCTGCTGTCCAAGGGGGACCCCTAGCAAGCGCTTCCTTTTTCCTGGTGACTCCTATAAGGCACCCAATAAAGTAGAGTAGCTCAGCACCTATTCTTTTTAGGTGAAGTCTTCAGAGAATTTCCAGAATAAATGTTGGGAAGTGTTGAAGTCTTGAAAAAGTGTCCCAGAAAGTTTCCTGATGCGTTTCAAAAGTTCGCAAAAACCTCTAGCAGCGAGTGAACAGTTAAAGGTGATATACCTTTTAAGGAGCACTCAATATTCTCAGCAACTACTTGTTCACGCCTAATCAGCTCGTCGCTGTTGGGAGAGGGCATTAGGTCAAGCTCTTGCCACCAAAATGCCGTGCAGCCTCCTTAATGAGCGCTAGGAGACAATTTAAGTAGCAATCAGCCCCTTAACTGGTTGGCAGACAGGAAGCAGAGAGTCGGGATAAGCGGGTCCTTTTCAGAGTGGCAGGCAGGGCTCAGTGCTGGGACCCCAGTTCTTTACAATATACATTAATGATTTAGATGAAGGAATTGAGTGTAATATCTCCGAGTTTGCAGATGACACTAAACTGGGTGGCGGTGTGAGCTGTGAGGAGAACGCTAAAAGGCTGCAGAGTGACTTGGACAGGTTAGGTGAGTGGGCCAATGCATGGCAGATGCAGTATAATGTGGATAAATGTGAGGTTATCCACTTTAGGGGCAAAAACACGAAGGCAGAATATTATCTGAATGGCGGCAGATTAGGAAAGGGGGAGGTGCAACGAGACCTGGGTGTCATGGATTATCAGTCATTGAAAGTTGGCATGCAGGTACAGCAGGCGGTGAAGAAGGCAAATGGTATGTTGGCCTTCATAGCTAGGGGATTTGAGTATAGGAGCAGGGTGATCTTACTGCAGTTGTACATGGGCTTCGTGAGGCCTCATTTGGAATATTGTGTTCAGTTTTGGTCTCCTAATCTGAGGAAGGACGTTCTTGCTATTGAGGGAGTGCAGCAAAGGTTCACCAGACTGATTCCCGGGGTGGGTCTGACATATGAGTAGAGATTGGATCAACTGGGCCTTTATACATTGGAGTTTAGAAGGATGAGAGGGGACCTCATAGAAACTTATAAGATTCTGACGGGACTGGACAGGTTAGGTGCGGGAAGATTGTACCTGATGATGGGGAAGTCCAGAACCAGGGGACACAGTCTTAGGATAAAGGGTAGGCCATTTAGGACTGAGATGAGGAGAAACTTCTTCACTCAGAGAATTGTTAACCTGTGGAATTCCCTACCGCAGAGAGTTGTTGGTGCCAGTTCATTGGATATATTCAAGATGGAGTTAAATATGGCCCTTACGGCTAAAGGGATCAGGGGGTATGGAGAGAAAGCAGGAAAGGGGTACTGAGTGAATGATCAGCCATAATCTTATTGAATGGTGGTGCAGGCTCGAAGGGCCGAATGGCCTACTCTTCACCTATTTTCTATGTTTCTATGTTAACGATCCTCTAGGCGGCCGTTTCTAGTGCGAGCTGCAACTCCTTTGCCAAGGTGGCGTCTTGCGCTAAGCACAGGCTGAACTGGCCTTTCAGCTCAAGACCCCATGTTGGCCACCTTGGAGGCTCTTTACTGTCTGAAGGCGCTGTCAGAAATCGCCCCCTTAATGTTTAACGTGGTATGGTAACGTCTTCATATTCTAGCTCTGCTTCTCGCGTAAAGATATAATATAAAGCAGGTGACAATAACACTGAAACCCACTTCTTGAGACTGCGTGGCAAATATAAATGGCAGGTAGGGACGTGGATGTTGCTAGCTGAGCTCTTGGTCAATCCATACAGACTAGCGGTGTTCATACTGGCTGCCTTTACAGACTACCCCTCCATATTGGAGAAGGCTCATGGTCTGCAACTTGCTTTGATACTGGTTCCATGATAACAGAATGAATTTGCAGCAGCAGCAGGCGGCTCTTGCACTTTTCTGTAAACAGAATCCGAATATAAATCTTCATAGGCAGTCCTTCGAAATCGCGGAAGACTTGCTTCCACTCTAAAAGTGAGTTCTCAGGTGACTGTACAGTCCGATGTGGGAATTACAGTCTCTGTCACAGTTGGGGCAGATAGTGGTTGAATGAAAGGTTGGGTGGGGAGCCTGGTTTGCCGCACACTCCTTCCGCTGTCTGCGTTTGGTTTCTGCATGCTCTCGGTGACTTGACTTGAGGTGCTCAGCGCCCTCCCGGATGTTCTTCCTCCACTTTGGGAGGTCTTGGGCCAGGGATTCCCAGGTGCCGCTGGGGATATTACACTTTATCAAGGAGGCTTTAAGGGTGTCCTTGAAGCATTTCCTCTGCCCACCTGGGGCTCGCTTGCCGTGTAGGAGTTCCGAGTAGAGCACTTGTTTAGGGAGTCTTGTGTCGGGCATGCGGACGTGTGGCCTGCCAAACGGAGCTGGTTGAGTGTGGCCAGTGATTCGATGCTGGGGATGTTGGTCTGAGCGAGAACACAGACGTTGGTGCATATATCCCCTCAGTGGATTTGCAGGATCTTGCGGAGGCAGCGCTGTTGGTACTTCTCCAGCATTTTGAGGTGTCTGCTGTTTTAGTCCATGTCTCTGAGCCATATAGGAGGGCAGATATCACTACTGTCCGGTAGACCATAAGCTTGGTGCCAGATTTGAGGTCCTGGTCTTCAAACACTCTGTTCCTCAGGCGACCGAAGGCTGTGTTGGACCTTGTCATCGATGTCTGCCCTTGCTGTGATAGTAGACTCCTGAGGTATGGAAAGTGGTCCACGTTGTCCAAGGCCCAGCCGTGGATTTTGATGACCGGGGGGCAGTGCTGTGTGTAGGGGTCGACCTTTTGTCGTATGGAGATTTAGCGTCAGGACCGTGCTTTCATACGCCTTGGTGAAGGTGTTGACGATGGCTTGGAGTTCGGCCCCTGAGTGTGCGCAGACGCAAGCGTCGCCTGCTTACTGTAGTTCGATGACAGAGGATGGGACAACCTTGGATCTAGCCTGGAGGCGACATAGCTTGAACAGGTTCCCGTTGGTTCTATAGTTTAGTTCCAATCCGGAAATAATGCCGCAGAAAAATCAAAGCCAGGGCCCTCAAAGACCCAGTTAAGAAAGCCCTATACAGCCAGCGCCTCACTACCAATCTGACGACCCTTGATGACCCCGAGACACACAGCGCCTGGTCTGCCCTCAAGGCCTCCATAAACAGCGCCTGCGAAGACACGCTCGGTCACTCAACCAGGAAACATCAAGACTGGTTTGACGAGAACGACCAGGAGATCCAGAAGCTAATAAGCCACAAGCGCAAGGCTTTTCTGAACTTAAAGCAGCAATCCAACTCTGGAGCAGCAAAGCAGCTCTACAGGTGGCTGAAGGCCGAGGTCCAACAAAAAACCTGCGACCTAAAGAATAGATGGTGGGTGGAGAAAGCACAGGAGATCCAGCAGCTGGCCAACAACCATGTCGTGCGAGGATTTTTCAGCGCAGAATATAAATAGACCACTGACAAATAGCAATCAAAAACAGCGGCACACTTAAGAAATTCGACTAGTTGTGTCTTGAAATAGAATTTTGCCTTTAATGGATTGAATTTCTGAATCATTCCATTGGCTGTTAGATGCCGACATACAAGCAGCCTATTTTTATCTACAAATGTTGCCGCCTTTGGCCCAGGAATAACTGCTGTGCTGATCAGGGATACTCACCAAATTCCTGATCTGATAATATGTAAAAATCAAAATCTTGATCCAAGCATGACAAATTCCTCAATCATGTTCTTTAGATGCCAGAACTGGCCTCTTACCTTGAGTGTTGTGCAACAGGTAGTGTCATTTATTTATTTCATAAGGTTATTGGATTCTCTTGTACTCTTCAGAGGCTTTGAGAGCATTTAAAACTCTAAACTTTTAAGATAATTTATGCTATGATTGTTAAAAGAATGTCATTTTGTGGGTGGGAGTGCTTTGTGTGCGTTTTGTTCAATTGAGCAGTGTGCATGAAGAACTAAGATCCATAGTGGCAGGACAGAACCAGACATGAAAAGAGGACAAAGTAAGTCAGGCAGAAGTGGCTAAATGACTCGAGCCTTGGGGATTGGTACATTTGGAGGAGGAAGGAGAGACCGGGAGGTAAGGAGTTTCATAGTATTGAGATTGTGGGAAAGAAAAAGTTAGTTATGGATGATGAGATGAGGCTTGATCAACATTTTGAGAGTGTTGTGGGTGGGTGTCAGGCAATTGCTTCAGTCATTGTGGGATAAGGTGAGGGCGCAATTGCTTTGGCCAGTGTGGGATAGGGCAGGGGAGCAATGTTCAGTTCCATTCACAACTCCTCAGATAATAAAGCATATCCCCATGCAGCAAGACCTGGACAACGTTCAGGATTGGGCTGATAAGTAGCAAGTAACATTTGCGTCACACAAGTGAAATGACCATCTCCAACAAGAGGAAGTCTAACCACCTCTCCGTGACATTCAATTGCATCACCATCGTCGAATCCCCCACCATCAACATCTTTGGGGTCACCATTGACCAGAACCTTAACTGGACCAGCCACACAAATAAGAACAGGTCAGAGGCTGGATATTCTGCAGCAAGTGACTCACCTCCTGACTCAAAGCCTTGCCACCATCTACAAGGCACAAGTCAGGAGTGTGATGGAATACTCTCCACTTGCCTGGATGAGTGCAGATGCAACAACACTCAAGAAGCTCAACACCATCCAGGACAAAACAGTCTGCTTGATTGACACTCCATCCACCATCTTAAACATTCACTCCCTCCACCACTGGCGCAGTGTGTACCATCTACAAGATGCACTACAGAAACGCGCCAAGGCTTCTTCGACAGGACCTTCTAAACCCATGATCTCTATCACCTAGAAGGACAAGGACGAGGGCAACAGGCACATGGGAACACCATCACCTCAAGATAAATTTGGAAATCTATCCGTGTTCCTTCATCTTCGTTGGGTAAAAATCCTGGATGAATTCCCTAACAGCACTGTTGGGAGTACCTTCCTTACACAACAGCAGCGGTTCAGGAAGGGGGCTCACCACCACCTTCTCGGGCAATTAGGGATGGGCAAAAAATGCTGGCCTTGTTAGTGACGCCCACATCCCAGGAATGAATAAAAAGAAAACGCCCAAGCATGGACTGCTTCATTATCTGAGGAGTTGCGAATGCAACTGACACTGTGCAATCATCAATGAACATCCCCACTTCTGACCTTATGATGGGAAAGTCATTGATGAAGCAGCTAAAGGTGGTTGGGCCGAGGACACTGTCTGAGATGAACTCCTGCAGCGATGTCCTGCGGCTGTGATGATTGACCTCCAACAACCACAACCACCTTCCTTTGTGCTCGGTAGGACTCAAACAGTGGAGAGACCCCCCCCCCCCCCCGATTCCCATTGACTTCACTTTTACTAGAGCTCCTTGATGCCACACTCGGTCAAATGCTGCCTTGATGTCAAGGGCAGTCACTCTCACCTCACCCCTGGAATTCAGCTCTTTTTTCCATGTTTGGACCAAGGCTATAATGAGATCTGGAGCTGAGTGGTTGCACCATTGAGAAATGTTCATACCTGTTTTGTTGCTGTTTTCATCGTAAGACTGCATGGTACACAGTGGCTGCCTTTCCCACATTTAAAGATGGGAAGCAAAGAAACATCCTTGATTTTTCTTTCACCCCTCTTCACACAACTTGGAAAATGTTTTTGCAGCGTTTTATCAGTGTATAAGATACCTGTTTTTTTCTTCACTCTCCTCTTTGCCGGAGCACAGCTCATTTTGTGCTGACCGCTTTCTGGTACCTCACTCGCTAAAATGACCATTCTTCTTGTGTGGCTAGCTAGTAAGTGCTAGTGGGCTATTTTTATTGTGGGAACCTTGCTGTGTGCAAATTGGCTGCTGCGTTTCCTACATTACAACAGTGACTACACTCCAAAAGTACTTCATTGGCTGTAAAGCGCTTTGAGACGTCTGGTGGTCGTGGAAGGCGCTATATAAATGCAAGTCTTTCTGCTTTTTTCTCCTTTTTTTCTTTCTTTTTTCTTTTCTTTTTTTCTTCCTTCCATCCTTCCAATGCTAGAATGTTTATGATGCCATTCAGCAGGTTGAAAATAATTTGAATCAGCATCCCTCTGCCTGTGGGACAGGATCTAGGAGACAGCTGCTTGCTCCTGTTGCACTGTACTGGCTCTGGTGATGATTTAAATACAGATAAATTGCCAATGACCTTAATTGTTCTTGGAGTTTGACCTTTTAGCTTTGAGCTAACTTTTAATTAAGTTATTAGATAAGATTATATTTAATTTTTAATCGAGTTCAAGGTAGTGTTTGAAAGGGAGAAACGCGAAACAGCTACTAAGATTCTAGATTTAGGTAAGACTGACTTCAATGGGATGAGGCAGAGACTGTCCAGAAACTGGGCAAATCTGTTAATGGGTAAAATGACAGACGATCAGTGGAAGTTGTTCCAAAAATAATTTAATGTGGTACCGAACCAGGTTATATACCCTGAGGGGCAAGAACTCTACTTGCCGAAATAAAAACGACCATGTATGACTAAAGAGGTAAGGGACAACATAAAAATAAAAGATAAAGCGTACAAAAAATGCAAAATCTATCACAGATCGTGGCAACTGGAAGAGATACAAAGAACAACAAAAGGTGATAAAACAGATAGTAAGAGCTGCAAAAGTGAGTATGAAAACAAACTTGCAAGGGATATCAAAATTAACACACACAAATTACAATTTGATAAGGAAAAAGAGAGCTGTCAGGAGCAATGTGTATCCCTTTGTCAGTGAAAATAAGGAAATGGTGGACATGTTGAATAATTATTTTGTGTTGCTATTTATAATGGAGGAAGAGGTTAGCTTGCCGGACAGCCCAAGGAAACTAATATTGAATCAGGGTTGGGGGCTCACGAAAATTAACGTAAGCAAAATAACAGTTATGAAAATAATGGCACCACAGAGTGACAAATCCTCAGGACCAGGTTTTTAAAGGCAGTAGGTGAGAACATTGCAGCTATCCTAACTATAATCTTCCAAAGTTCTCTGGTTTCGGGAACCGCTCCTTTTAGACTGCACATGTCACTCTGCTATTTAAGAAAGGTGAGAGGGAAACCAGAGAATTATAGACTAGTTAGCCTAACATCTGTTGTCGGGAAATTACTAGAGTCTATAATTAAGGATAGAGTGACACAAAATTTTCAACTGATCAGAGAGCCAGCATGGGTTTGTAATGTGTTGATAGGAGGCTCCAGAGATAAGGGAAATGGTTCACGTCCAGGGCACTTCATCAGCTCCGCTGGGCAGGCCACATAGTTTGCATGCCAGACATGAGACTCCCAAAGTAAGTGCTCTACTCGGAACTCCTTCACAGCAAACGAGCCAAAGGTGGGCAGAGGAAACGTTACAAGGGCACCCTCAAAGCCTCCGTGATAAAGTGCAACATCCCCACTGACCTGGGAGTCCCTGGCCGAAGACTGCCCTAAGTGGAGGAAGTGCATCTGGGAGGGCGCTGAGCACCTTGATTCTCGTCGCCGAGAGCATGCAGAAACCAAGCGCAGGCAGCGGAAAGAGCGTGCGGCAAACCAGTCCCACCCACCCCTTCCCTCAACGACGATCTGTCCCACCTGTGACCGAGACTGTGGTTCTCTTTTGGACTGTACAGCCACCTAAGAACTCATTTTTAGAGTGGAAACAAGTCTTCCTCGATTCTGAGGGACTGCCTATGATGATGATGATGATTATGTAACAGGTTGGTCATGCCTAATGAACCAGATTGAATTTTTTGAAGAGGTGGATAGGGGAATATCTATAGATGCCATTTATGTGGACTTCCAGAAGGCATTTGATTAACTCCCTCATGAGAGACTGTTGGCTAAAGATGAATCTCATGGAATTGACCTCGTTTGGAAATTGGCTGAGTGGCAGGAGACAAAGAGTAGGAATAATGGACAGATGCTCTAATTAGCAGGATCTGTGTAACTATTCACCATATTTATTAATGACTTAGATGATGGGATAGCAAGCCACATATCCAAGTTTGCTGCTAACAAAAGATGGCGGTATTGTAAGCAGTGTTGATGGAAGCATAAAATTACAAAGATTTATTAATAGATTAAGCAAATGTGCAAAACTGGTAAATGGATTTCAATGTAGGCAAATAAATGTGAGGCCATCCACTTTGGACTTAAAAAGGATTAAAAAAAAAAGTACTTTCTAAATGATGAAAAGCTAGAAACAGTGGAGGTCCAAAGAGACTGGGGGTCAATGTATATCGATCATAGAGAGATTGAGTAGACTAGGCCTATATTCTCTAGAGTTTAGAAGAATGAGAGATGATCTCATTGAAACATACATCATTTTTACAGGGCTTGACAGGGTAGATGCAGGAGGATGTTTCCTCTGGCTGGGGAGTCTAGAACCAGGGGTCACAGTCTCAGAATAAGGGGGTCGGCCATTTAGGACTGAGATGAGAAGAAATTTCTTCACTCAGAGGGTGGTGAATCTTTGGAATTCTCTGCCCCCAAGGGCTGTGGAGGCTCAGTCACCGAGTACATTCAAGACTGAGATTGATAGACTTTTGAATATTAAGGGAATCGAGGGATGTGGGGATATTGCTCTTGCAGTAGAAGGACAATGTTCTGACTTGTGTGTATGGATGAGTTTGATTTGAAAGGCAGAATAATCGGAGAATTTTGGTGGATTTGACATAATAAGCATGGGGAATAGAGTTATGGATGAGCTGAGGTTTATGCAGGGTAGAGAATGGGAGATCATTGGAATAGACAGGTTTGGAGGTGACACAGGCATAGATGAGGATTTTGACAGCAGGTGCCCCAAGACTTCAGTGGAAGTGTTAAGTCTTCATAGTTTTAAAAACCTCTCTTAACCCAAATCTGATTTGATTAAAAAAAGTCAATGCAGTTCTTCCAGCTCCAATGGAAACATGAAATTGATAGCAAATAGTAGGATGTTCCCTGGAGGTTGTTCAATCTATTTGGCCCTGACTTTGTGGTTGGAGGCTTCGCCCGGGAAAATGTCTCTGATTCGTAAATAAAATGGGAGGTAGGGAAATTCGCGGTCCTGGGCTTCTCCGGGTACCCGCGGGTAGAGGCCCATGCATCTCGGGCGCACACCATTCGCAAGCACCCCTGGGATCACGTGCGCCGGCCCAATGAATGAAAGAACGGGATCCCCATTCATGCTGATGGGGATTCTGTATGTACGGAAACCCTGTAAGTATGAATGGGAATACTCCCAAAAATACATCTACACGTCAAACAAATTAAAAAAAAACATTCCATTTTAAAAATTAATTAAAATGGCATTTAATTAAACATTTAAAACAAAAATGTAATTTTTTGAAAAATAAATGTACATGTTTTAAAGGGGGCTAAAATAAGCTTACCTTATTGTACAGGTTTTGTGATGGTTTGATAAAATAATGGATTGATAAAATATTATTTTAATGTTTTTTTTAAACTCTTACACTGGTTTTACCAGGTGTCAGAATTTCACGGGCATTCGCTGGGCAGAAGTTAGGCAAACAGATCGCAAATCCGTATTTTCGCGCAAGTGCTTCGCGAATGAAAACCTGGAGCTTGTGAAAATTCCGGCCTTTTATAATTGCACTTTCATGTTTCAGATAGCACCAGGAGTGGCAGCCAGTGATTTCCGCAAAGCTCAAGGCTCCAACGTAAAATAAAGAGACACTGCTATTTCATATACTTGGGCAATCAGTATTTCATTGCATTATAATTGGGAAATTTGTTCTGCCTTGCATAATGCTTTCAGTGAAAGGGCAGTCAACTGTTTGTGCAATAGTTGGCTGTGTGTTTAAGAAGGAGGAGGCATTGACGCAGCCAATGACATGATGAAGTGGCAGAACTGTTTTTTTACATGTAAAAAAAGATATGTTAAAGCCACATAGGAAGCCTCACTTTGCCAACAGTGAAAGTGGTGGGATTTACTCAGTTTGGAAGCAAACCCTTGGAAGAATTGAGCCTATTCAAACTCTTCTGCTTCAATCCATAAACAATTGCCTGTTTAAATGTGGCTGACCAATATTAGCAGGTTTTTGCTGTGAAACCTGGAAATTACTGGTGTTATTTTTCCTGTTTATAATATTTTAAAATTATCACTGACTTTGCATGTTATATTCAAGTCTACATTTTACACAGTAAGTAAAATTGTTTTTGTATTCATTCCACTGATGGTTTAATTGGTAATGTACTGCATGGTGTCATACAGCCTGGCAAGTTTGGCTGATCACAGTTGGGGCAATAATTTGGCCTCAACGCCCCTAGGCAAAGGAGGTAAAAGTCGGCCACAACTTCTGCTCCCATGTGCTATCCAGTGATAGCTGGAATATCTACATGTGTGGATACTGAGTTAGACCGGGCTGGACTTGGCTTTGATGTCCCTCGTGTGTCAATAGCCTATTCAACCTGTGTCTCAAATAGCCAATTGGCCAAGGGATAGCTTGCTTGTCAACTCCATGAAAGTCAGCACTTTCTGGAGAGAAGGGATAAGCATTTGTTGGGGAGATTTTCCAAACGTCACAAGTTCAGGCCATGTGTCCACATAGGACACTTTGAGATATCACTGGATAGCATGCGGGGTGTTCAAGCCAAATTACTGCCCCGACAGTGATCAGCCAAACACGGACTAGAGACTTTCTGATCTTTATGGTTCAGTATCACACCATGCAATGCATTACCAACAAAACTATCAGTGGAGCTTGATTCAATTCAGTTTCTGGTCAGTGGTGACCCACCCCCCCAAATGTTGACGGTGAGAATCAGCAATGGTGGTGCCATTGAAGATCAGAGGGAAGTGGCTGGGCTTTCTCTTGTTGGAGATGGTCATTACCTGGCGTGTATGTTACCTGCCACTTGCTTATCCAGGTCCTGCTGTAGGTTAGCATTGGTTGCTTCATTTCCTTCCCTCATCTCCTGACAGCACTGAGAAATGGCAGAGGTGCTGACCATCTTCCCCCGCCATGACTATGTGCCCAATCTCCATGTGTAAGCCAAGTTGAATGTGCTTAATAGCTTCCTGACAATTGAGCCCATTCTCAGGATGTCCACGTGCAAACTTTCCAGCGAATCAGTAGAAACTCTGATACTTTATTTCTCTTCTCTCTTTCCCCATCCCAGCAGCTTTAGCCTGAAATGCCAATACTGATGAGATTTTTAAAAAGACTTACACTTATTTAGTGCTTTTCACAATTTCAGGATGTCCCAAAGCGCTTTACAGCCAATGAAGTACTTTTGAAGGTAGTCACTGTTGTAATGCTGGATAACCTGGTATACACTAGAGGTTGAAACTGGAACCTGGAACTGTATAGTCTGTGAGATTCAATAACATGGGTGCCACACAAGTAGATCACTTCTAGATTTGTAGGGCCCAAGTTTCCACATGATTTGCGCCTGATTTTTAGGAGCAACTGGTGGAGAACGGACTATCTTAGAAATCGCAATTCTCCACATTTTTTTTTCTGCAGTTCTAGTCAGGTAGAACAGTTCTACTTTGGAACAGAATTTTTTCTTCAAAAGGGGGCGTGTCCGGCCACTGACACCTGATTTCAAAGTTTCCACAGTGAAAACTTACTCCAAACTAAAGTAGAATGGAGCAAGTGAAGATTTTTGTAGAACTGAAAAAACCTGTTCTACACATTAAAAAATCAGGCGCAGGTTACAAATTAGGCGTCCAGAACGAGGTAGGAGGGGGGGAAGGGAAGTCATTAAATTCTACAATCAATCCTTATTTATACTTCTACAAATATTATACAAATAAATTCAACCTGAATAAACATTTATAAGCAAAGAAAAGATTAAATAAACCATCTTCCTACCTGTGTGAAAGTGCTTCAGCCATCGTTCGTTCCCGCGGGGGTGGGGAAGGAAACCGCCGTTTGTTGCCGCGGAGGGGAGGGAGGGGAAGGAGACAGCGGTTTGTTGCCGCCGCGGAGAGGAGGGAGGGGAAGGATTCAGCCGTTTGTTGCCGCGGAGGGGAGGGAGGGGAAGGAGACAGCGGTTTGTTGCCGTGGAGGGTGGGGAGGGGAAGGAGACAGCGGTTTGTTGCCGCCGTGGAGGGGAGGGAGGGGAAGGAGACAGCGGTTTGTTGCCGCGGAGGGGAGGGAGGGGAAGGAGACAGCGGTTTGTTGCCGCGGAGGGGAGGGAGGGGGAGGAAACCGCCGTTTGTTGCCGTGGAGGGAGGGGAAGGGGAAGGAGACAGTGAGAAGGGTAGCCTCAGTGCTGATGTGCTGATGGCAATGTGCTTTTATTAAAAAATGTTCAAAAATTAAACAGCTACAAAGAACTACAAAAATGGCCGAGTGCCAATGTTTTTTTCACACTGAGCATGTGCGAACGCTCCAACGCGCACGCGCAGCGTTGCCGGCAGGAAAAAAACTAATTTAAATAGTATCCGCCCCCTCCCACTTACAAAATCGGCGTGAGTGTAGGCTCATCCTCCCCTGTGCGCCACGCCAAACAGACGAGGAACTGCAAAGCGCTCGAGAATAGCGCGTTTTTTTTCTGGCGCCGTTTTAGGCGCGAAAAACGGGCGCCCAGCTCGGAGGGGCGCCCGTTTTTTATCCTGTGGAAACTTTGGCCCGTAGTGACACAAAATGTCAAAATAAGATGTTTATCCGAGGCCCTATCTATCTGTTCAAAAAACCCACGGACTATTTTAAAGAAAAGCAGAATTGTTCTCCCAGTGTCTTGATTAATATGGCTCCCTCGGCTTACACCATCAAAAAAGCAGAATAACTGGTCAGTTTATCCCCTCTGCTGATAATGGGATCTTGCTGTGTACAAATCGGTTGTCATGTTTTCCTACGTAACCACCCTATTGGACATGCAGCACGGTGACACAACCCGAGGATGGGATAAGGCACTATATAAATGCAAGTTCTTTACACACACACTATCAAAATCAGCAGGGAGCTATAGAAATCACTTCATAAAGGCTGACCCTAACCTGCACATATGTTCTCTGTTCAGTCTCTCTTATGGGAAATAGCTGTTGGATGTGGTGCTGCACATAGCTTGGCAGGGCTGGAAAATTCCATTTAATAACTATCCCGGACTGAGGCAGAGTTAAGAGCTATTTCTGATGGTATTCGAGAACAAACCGTTCTTACTGTTAATCGCAGCTCTGTGGAACAGTGACTGCCTGATGCTTAGTTATGTTACATCAAAGGTCAGACTCTGTACTTATTGCAGGCAATAGTTTTAGATGTCACAATTTTGGCTCTGGAGCCAGCCAAACTTGGAAAAAACCACTCCATTTTTCCTGTATTTTCTCCCTCCGCTTTTTCCTTATTCACTGCTCTGTGCCAATCTTTTATTCACTACACTTATTTTCCCCTAAACCCAGTGCCCTACTTCATGTGGTTTTCAAATATGGCTTCAAATAGTAAATACTAAACTGGGATTTATGTGCCCATAGAGATATCGGTTCACTGCAGTGGCTCCAAAGAGTGATGTGTCTGGAATGTAGCTGAACTCTTTCCTCTTTGAAGGCCTCCCATTGCTAATTTACCTTTTTAACCTGCCAGTCTATGTTTCTACTCTACCTGGGCCAGACCCCTTTTCAACTCACCTGAAGTTAAGCCACTTCCAGTCGAGTATCTTCACCTTTGATTGTTGTCCCTTTCCAGAACTATTCTAAAGCTGATGATATTGTGATTACTATTTTCCAAATGCTCTCGCACAGAGACATGCTTCACTTGCCCCACTTCATTCCCCAGAACTAGATCCAGCACTGCTTCCTTCCTCGTTGGGTTGGAAACATACTGATCACAAACGTTCTCCTGTAGTAATTTCAGGAATTTCTTTCCCCCGCCCCCCCCCCCCCCCCCCTCCTTGTCCTTTACACTTTTTTTCCCCAGTCTATAATATAATCTTGGCTGACACTGTAGTGCATTGCTTGAATGAGTGCTGCATTGATGAAGGTACTGTACTTAGAATGAGCCATTAAATCAAGGCTTTGTCTACCTGTACAGGTGGATGTTAAAGATCCCATGGAACTATTTGAAGAGGAATTTCTCCGAGTCCTGGCCAACATTCCTCCCCGAACCAATACCACAAAAAACCAACTAACTGGTCATTCATCTCATTGTTGTTTGTGGGAGCTTGCTGTGTGCAAATGGCTTGAACTTCAAGTCATTCATTGTTTCTGAAAGGTATGATGAGTTAAGATATAGATTCAAGTCTCTTTCACAGCAGTTGGTGTTGTAACATTTTGGAACAATTTGCACGTTTACTGGAATTCTCCTACATAAAACAATATGGTTCAACCCAAGGGTTACTGTAGTTCATTGAGCTCTGCTGCTTTGTGTGAGAAGCGGTATTGGCTCTGTACAGCAGACACACGACCTAAGGCTGTGAATATCCAGTCAGCGTTCTGTGTCAGCTGACACCATCATTGATGTCTTGGCTTCTAAATCTGGCTCTCATGGGTGGCTGATTGTGCTATTTGCAAAATTGATGGAGATGGGCGGGCAGCGTCTGAGCTTGTGTTTCACTTGCATTGTTTACAATCTATTCGTATGGGTTTCAAAAGTCTTTACTCCAACTTGTTGTTCAATTTAAGTATCAATCACCCGACCGCTCAAGAATAGTCGAAGGTTTACAGCTGTGTTGGTTCCGAGAAGCTGTGTTTCATCTCTGCAGTTGGCAGATTGATTTATTTGAGGTGGTAACTATTCTTTTTGCTTAGATTATTTTCTGCCATTAAGGTTTAGCGTTGCAGTCCTCCAAAGACTCGGGAGTTAAAGTTACTGCGCATTGTGAAACTGAGCCACGCAGCCCGGGAAGGTTCTGTATCCAGGCTGTACTGAGTTACCTGACCTCTGTCAGGTGGGTGATAGGGATGCTGCAATTGGTCTCCGTGCTCCTGGGCTAGGGAGGGTGGAAAATTCACCCAGGGTCCCCACTCCCGATTGCTTTTCCAGTGATTCCTCACTGGAAAATATGTCTTGTATATCCATCGGATAAGGACAGAGTAAGGTTTGACTGTAACGCCTACCTCCACTCACCGTCCAAGAATGATAGCCATTAAAAGAATCACCTGATATCCACACACATCCGAAATCTCTGTCATTATATTTTTTTATTAAAAACCTTGAGGATGGACATCTATTTGGCCAGATGGGATGCACACCCATCCCTGGGTCAGGAGCTGCTCGTCACTTTAGCTGTCCTTGAGGGGTTGGTAACTGCTCCAATCTCATGTTCTTGGATGCTGGATATTATTAAATGCATCCTCTGAAACAATTTCAGTAAGTACCTAGGCCTAAGGTCTATAGTTACGACACACAGACCGTTTCGTCAAATGCAGTTTTTGTCTTCGGTGGCCTTGCCGCTTTGTGATCTTTCCATGAGCTGATGTGCCTGCATCCTCCCATTTTATTTTTTAAAACTTAAGAGAGGGTGAATTAGTCCAGTGTGTGTTTCTGCTTTATCTTTCAGTGGGCAACACTGCGGATAGAAAGAGGAGCACGGGAGAGAAAACACCTCATTTATAAAACCAACTCTAACGGTAAGTACCAAATGATGTGTGCTTCCTTTGATCACATATTGCTATGATGGGGAGGCCTGGGGTCTGCACTTGTGATTGAGCAAGTTTTATGGTTTGCAATGGGTTAGTCTAGAGTAAAGCAGACATGGACTGACCTGTCAGGGAGGTCATTCCCCTATTTAACTGTTGGGATATGGCACCCAAGGGGTGGGAATCTTCAATAACAGTAAGTAAAATTTGCTTGACTTGTTGAATCTCACTATTTAGTTACAATCATGTTAAGAAAACAAGGCTGACTTTTTGAAACATTGGTTAATGTGCAATGTCCTGGTACTAGGCTGCTGCAATGTGAGTCATGTAAAAAGGTTTAGAGCTAGAAAAGGCTGATTCACCAATGAAGCCTCCATGCAGAGTTCATATATAATTATTCTGTGTGGGACCCTCTTCCCCTGAACAAATCCTGTCGCATCTCTTGATCTTTAAGGACCAGAAAGCTCCTTCCCTTGTTAATATCTCCCTTAACAGATACTGATAGATGAGGTGTTGCACCAAGGTAAGGTTACATTCTGAGCATGGTAGTTCGCCTGATTCGTTTAATCTTGTGTGTCAGGAGCTAAATTTGCAGCTTTGACAAGAGAGTAAATGATGACCACTTCAAAATCCTTAGTGTAAAATTGTCTCTTTTTGCAACTTGAAAGAAACATTTGCAAGAAAGAAAGTCGTCAATAATCAATGTTCAATGCATAGAATTATATCGAATATACCGCACAGAAACAGGCCATTCGGCCCAACTGTTTTGTGCTGGTGTTTATGCTTGTCACGAGTACAACTTGGTTTGAAGGTTCCCTGACGATCAGGTAGCAGTAAGCCCAGCAGTCCGCAAGATCTGTCGCTCCCTTCCCTTCCTGATCTGTGCAGAGTTAGCTAATCTCAACCAGACAGCATTTGTGATGCTCCAGATGGCCTCCGCATCTGTGAAGGTGAAATTATAGCTAGTTCATTCATGTTGACATCTGGTGAAGTCAGGATCAGTCTTGACTTTGATGTAGTCCACACTCATGGTCTATGCTCTCATATGAAGAACAGGTACATGGGCAAAGATCTATCCCTCTGTAATCCTAGTAAAGTAAAAATCTTTAGAAGAGACAACAAATTGTGAAGAAACTCACTATATTTATGTTTATCAGCCTTCAGCGTAACCAGTTGCAAGTACATTAAGAGCCAGGTGAACAGGTGGATTATGTGCCGGGCTCTCTCTCTCCTATTTTAAGCAGTTTCCCACCAGCGATGCCGAGGCGACAATGGATGAAGTGTACAATGTTTGTGTCTCCTCTCTAGGTATTATAGTGAAGGAGCCCACGTCTCTGGAGGAGGAGATAAAGCAGATGCGGCGGAGCGGAAGCAACAGAGCCCTGGACAGTCGAGAGTTTGAAATGTCTGATATCTTCTATTTCTGCAAAAAGGGTGTCGAGACCATTGTGGACGATGAAGTAACAAAACGATTTTCTGCAGAGGAGTTGGAGTCTTGGAATTTGATGACCAGAACAAATAATAATTTTCAGTATATCAGCCTTCGCCTGACTGTCCTCTGGGGGTTGGGTGTCTTTGTGCGGTACTGCTTTCTACTCCCATTGAGGTAAGCACAAATTCGTCACATCCAGTCTGATGAGGGGACACTTGCTGATGCAGTGTCAGGTCTCTTCTCCACAGTCTGCTGCTCTTGACATTTGGAAACCTGCACCGAGTATAAAATGACACAATCTCTTGCAGATTCTTTGAATTCCTTCTCCCAATATTTATGGGTAGTTTTGTACTAAATACTGGGTACTACATTAATATTGTCTAATTGGGACATTTCAATTGGAAACAGTGTTCAGATGCTCAGTTTGGATTCTGCCAGGACCACTCGGCACCAGCCTTGGTCCAAACATGAACAAAACAGCTGAATTCCAGAGGTGAGGTGAGAGGGACTGCCCTTGACATCAAGGCAGCATTTGACTGAGTGGCATCAAGGAGCTGTAGTAAAATTAAAGTCAGTTGGAACCAGGGGAAAATCCTCCACTGGCTGGAGTCATACCTAGCACAAAGGAAGATGGTTGTGGTTGTTGGAGGTCACTCATCCCACCCCAGCTGCTTCATCAGTGACCTTCCCTCCATCATAAGGTCAGAAGTGGGGATGTTCACTGATGACTGCACAGTGTTCAGTTCCATTCGCAACTCCTCAGAAAATGAAGCAGTCCGTGCCTGCATGCAACAAGACCTGGACGACATTCAGGCTTGGGCTGATAAGTGGCAAAAAACATTTGTGCCACACAAGTGCCAGGCAATGACCATCTCCAATAAGCGAGAGTTTAACCATCTTCTCTTGTTCAACGGCATTACCATCGCCGAATCCCCCACCATCAACATCTTGGGGGTCACCATTGACCAGAAACTTAACTGGACCAGCCACATAAATGCTGTGGCAATAAGAGCACATCAGAGGCTGGGTATTCTGCGACGAGTGACTCATCTCCTGACTCCCCAAAGTCTTTCCACCATTTACAAGGCACAAGTCAGGAGTGTGATGGAATACTCTCCACTTGCTTGGATGAGTGAAGCTCAAACTACACTCAAGAAAGTCTACACCATCCAGGACAAAGCAGCCCACTTGATTGGCACCCCATCCATCACCTTCAACATTCACTCCCTCCAGCGCACCGTTGCTGCAGTGTGTACTATCTACAAGATGCACTGCAGCAACTCACCATGGCTTCTTCGACAGCACCTCCCAAACCCGCGACCTCTACCACCTAGAAGGACAAGCGTGGCAGGCGCATGGGAGCACCATCACCTGCAAGTTCCCCTCCAAGTTACACACCATCCTGACTTGGAAATATATCGGCCGTTCCTTTGTAGTCGCTGGGTCAAAATCCTGGAACTCCCTCCCTAACAGCATTGTGGGAACACCTTCCCACACGGACTGCAGCGGTTCAAGAAGGCGGCTCACCACCACCTTCTCGGGCAATTAGGGACGGGCAATAAATACTGGCTTGCCAGCGATGGCCACATCCGGGAACAAATTAAAATAAAAATGTCCCTAGTATAGGGAGGAGAGAAACACAGCTACTTAATGATCTCTGCTGGGAAATGTGCGATTGGACAACAGGTCTGGCTGTGGTGCACTCCATGATGGAACAGCCCACTAATCCAAATTTTGTCCGCTCTGTTCCATTTCTCTTTCTCCACGCTTGGTGACCATTGTATCCCTTATTGGAAAGTGCTTCGAGGTGTCTTCCTGCATGTGAGAAGCTTTGCAAAAATGCAAGTGGTTATTGATAAGCCTCACAAATGAATAATGTCTGCCAGTGGCCATGCAATAATATCCCAGCGATGTGGGGTGAACATTGAGAAATATGATGTTTAAAATGCTGCCTAAACTTTTCTTGAAGGTGGATTGACATTCAGTGAGAAAAGACCATTATAGCCTATGCCTGGGTTAGATTTGACGTTTGTTCTAAATAGGAAAAAGCAGTCTTGCCACCCACTGTTTCAGCAGAGAATGAAGGTGATGGTGGAGGCCTTAATCAACTAGTGTGAAAGCATGAACTTGAGTTGGAGCACATTCACATTCCCATCTAATTGTAAAAAGTAACATTTACCAGTAATGAAGCAGAGCACAGCATTTTGTGTCCAGCACTTTTCTGTTTGAAGGAGAAAGTGAGCAGTGGGATTAGGAAATCCAGCTTTACAGTGCCACAGGTGATGGTGGAGACAGAGCTGCTACATTGCCACCACTGGTATGAGGATTGACCGCAGCATTGAATGGGAAATGGGAACGAGAAGTGGGAAAAGTTGCCACAAAAGTGTAACTAAAAAATGTGACAACAGGAAAGAAGTTTTTAAGAGAGGAAGTGCATGCAGAGTTTTTAAAGAGAGGAAGTGCATGCAGTCATACAATTTTTAATATATAAATATATATTATATGTCTATGTATGGCTGAGCAGGACAGTGCGAGTTAGGATACGGGCAGCAGAATTTTTTATAAGCTCAAATTTATGCAGGAGAACATTGGCCTCGTCTAGTCTAGAGGTGACGGAAGTATGGATGAGACTTTCAGCAGAGGATGGACGGAGGCGGGGCAGAGATGGGCAATGTTACAGAGCTGGAAGGAGGCATTCTTTGTGATGGTGAGGATATGGGGTTGGAAGCTCAGCTCGGGGTCTGATGAGACGGCGAGGATGTGAGAGGTCTGGTTCAGCCTCAGACTGTGCAAAGTGTTGTAACAACTGTTCGAAATGTTTCACGTCTCCACTAGATATTCCTTTGTGTTTGGTGCAGTCACTTGTGTAAGCGGACTTTAAATAAGGATTTAAAGGGGATGAGGGATGTGCACTTCAAAATAGGGAGGAATTACAGCAGGAATTTATAGAGAGAAAACACGGAGGATTTAAAGCGGAGCTTAGGGGTGCGCACCACAAAATAGTGATTTAAAGGGAGTGATTTTAGTGTTTCCACAGCCCTTCAACCCTTCATCCTTCATCCATTTACCCAATCTAATCTTCAATGATGACATCGTTTCTACCTCAACCACTAACCGTGGAAGTGAATTCCACAGCCTCATAGCTCACCGAGTAAAGAAGTTTCTTCTGCCTTTGGTTCTAAGTCTCTCGCATTTTATTTTGTATCAATAGCCCCTCATTCTAGACCCTCAACTACAGGGAACAACCTGCTTCTATCCACCCTGTCCCATCTGCCATCAGCTGCTTTCCTATGGTGGCAACCCCTCATTCTTTCTCGGGTGATGTGGACCTTTGTATCTCCAGGATTTTCTGGTTTTATTTCAGACTGCAGCATTCCCAGGGTTTTCATTTGCTTACGATCGTAGACTTGAGAAAATAGCAGATTTGTTGTGAGACTGTCCATCACAGTGAGATTTAAACTCTGAGAGTTAACTAGTCATCAATTATAGTGACTGATTACATGTTCTAGACCTAGACCTCTGCGCCACGCCTATTCTGGCCTTTTGAACATCCCTGATTTTAATCGCTCCACCATTGGTGGTCGTGCCTTCAGCTGCCTAGGTCCTAAGCTCTGGAATTCCCTTCCAAATCTCTCCATCTCTCCACTTTTCTTTCCTCCTTTGAGACGCTCCTTAAAACCTCCCTCTTCGACCAAGCTTTTGGTCACCTGCCCTAACATCTCCTTATGTGGCTTGATGTCCGATTTTCTTTTTGTTGATAATACTCCTGTGAAGCATCTTGGGACTTATCATGTTAAAGACGCTATGTAAATATAAGTTGTTCTGTGAGCTGATTTAAGTGGTTAATTAATCTTAAAAGCTCTGCTAAAATGACACATAGGAATTCAGATGAGTAAAATATTCTGGAATGTTTTAATTGTTCCTGTGACCTGTCAAACAACTTTACTGGGTTCATGGTCAGGAGCCAATGTTCAAGATGAATTTCTGTGGCGAGCAGTGAGTGAAACAGTTAGCTGATTCTCTCGTGCCTCTCCAAAACTCTCTTCCATTTCTTTACATTTTGCATTCTTCTGTCTTTAATTTTTTTCATTGTCTTCAGTTTCTTTCATTTTTTTCCCTCTGTCTCTGTTTTCTTCCCTCCTTCTAAGGTACTGATGCTTTAATGGGACACCGTTTCACAAGCGGTGACAGCTCACTGGTAAATCACCATGTGACCATTCTTCATATGTGGGCCTAGACAATGAGTGTCAGCAAGCTGTTAGATAATTGCAGCCTGATCTTTGGTCACTGCAACAGCCTGAGGTCTGTATAGCTCAATTACAGACTGCCTTGCCACTATGAACTGAACCATCAGGAGAAACCACTTTTGGTTCTAAATGGCATTAATTGTAAGCAGTATACAACTCCCCACCCCACAAAAATAGAATCATACAATTGTATGGAATTAAAAGCTAGTATCAGTCATGGTGACCATGAAACTAAAGGATTGTCGTAAAAACCCAACTGGTTCACTAATATTCTTTAGGGAAGGAAATCTGCTGTCCTTACCCGGTCTGGCCTATATGTGACTCCAGATCCACAGCAATGTGGTTGACTCTTAATTGCCTTCCGAAATGGCCTAGCAAGCCACTCTGCTGTACTCAAGGAGGCGGCTCACCACCCCCTACTCGAGGGAAATTAAGGATAAACAATAGATGCTGGCCTTGCCAGCAACGCTCACTTTCCATAAATGAATTTTTTTAAAAGCACAGAAGGAGGCCACTCGGCACCGACTCTTTCCCGTTAGTCCCATTCCCCCGCTCTTTCCCCATATCTCTGCATTTTTTTTTCTTCAAGTATTTATCCAGTCCTCTTTTTTTCAAGGCTACTATTGAATCCGTTTCCATCACCCTAGCAGGTAGTGCATTCAAATCCTAACCACTCGCTGCGTAAAAGAGTTTTCCCTTTTGTCGCCTCTGCTTCTTTTGCCAATCATAAATCTGTGCCCTCTGGCTATTGACTCTTCAGCCATTGGAAACAGTTTCTCTTTATTTACTCTATCAAAATCCTTCATGATTTTAAACACCTCTATCAAATATCCTCTTGTCCTTCTCTGTACTCTTATAAGAACATAAGAAATAGGAACAGGAGTAGGCCATACGTCCCCTCGAGCCTGCTCCGCCATTCAGTAAGATCATGGCTGATCTGATCATGGACTCGGCTCCACTTCCCCGCCCGTTCTCCATAACCCCTTATCTCCTTATTCCTGGCACCATTCTAGTAAATTTCTTCAATAACCTCTCCAAAGCCTCCATGTCCTTCCTAAAGTGTGCCCAGAATTGGACACACTACTCTAGCTGGGGCCAAAATAGAGAAACTACAGGATTAGCATGTCCTAATTTGGCACTGACTGAATTTTAAATTGGCAATGCTACTAGCAAAGGCTACAGTGTAACTAATGTGGAATGCCAAGTGGAGCAGTAAGGGGATGTGTTGCTGACATTGGATTGTGGCAATTTAGAGGAAACTTTACAATCCATGTAACTATCATGTACCTGACCCTGGAGTGCTTGACGCTGGCAGTTTGTGCCTGAAATGGAAAATCTTTCATTCCTCGTTACTAACATTTTTCATCTTGATGAGCACAGACTTTATACAGGAAAACAGTCAACTCATTGCCTCATTTAGACCCTTCATGAAGGTCCATGTGTCTTCAAAGTAACTACTGACTGCAACAGGAGCTATAACTTAGAAACTGAAGGGAATGAGTGTCTCATTTTTGTCTCCTTTTGGGGAGGGTAGAAAGGTTTGAAGGCAGTGGTTTCCTACTTAGATGATTTCCTGACTGCAAGACTCCTAAGTATTTAAATGGGGGCTGCATACAAAATTATTTTTGTGTATGTTTGTAACTGGCATTAAAACCTAATTGTGTAACATTCTTGTTTTTTAATAGGGTTACCCTGGCAATAACTGGCATTAGCTTGTTGGTGATTGGAACAAGCATTGTGGGATATTTACCAAATGGCTGGTGAGTGTTGTCTCTCCTATCACCAGAACAGGGCTGTTATAAGTCTGTTCACACATATGATAGCAAATTTATTTTTGTTGCAATTTTCTATTGCTTCTTCCTCACTGAAGATGTTGACCTATGTTGTGGTCCAATTCCAGAGCTCCGGTACCTTGCCAAAATGGCCACTCTTCACACACGAGCTTAGGTAGTGAGGGTTGGAAAAGTTTTCATTAGTAGAGGATATTGAGCCTCAGCCTGACCCTGTCCTTGTTTAATGTTCACATAGAGGGCATCACGACTTCATTCAATCAGGTCCTCATCTATTGCTCATGCATGCACTTTCCAACAGAGTGGATTTTACTGGATTGTGATCAGGAGAAGGAACCCTGACTGATTTTCCTCTCCTTGGACTGTGGCACCGAGGACACTTGTACCCAAGAAGTACGTCAGCTGAAATCTGAGAACCATTCCTGCTCAGTCCTGTTATAATTAAAAGTCTAAAGGATTTGGTTTGGGCCTAAACTTAGGTGGATTGAAGTTTTCTTATTTCTGCTCCTTATATTTTACTTTCTAACTGCAATCTTTGTAGTTACTCAGAGAAAGTTGATCCTTCCAGAATGTCTAGATCCAGTCAGAGGTTGCTGCATAAGGTGCTACCCAATCACTCACTCATTTCATGGAGATGTTCAATCCATTTGGCATTTGAGGGTGGGTGTTTGCATTTAAAACTTGTAAGAAAGTCCTGTTTGGTGAAGACCATGACAGACAATAAGGTTATCCTGAATGGGAATGGTGAAATTGCAGTTTGGAGTCTTAATCGACACTTTGCTTTTTCTTTTTCTTTTTCTTTTTTGCATCCAGCATTCACTGGTGCACTTTTCAATAGGAACTCTGGCTGATTTTTTAACCTTCTCTCGCTAAGGGACAGTGAGACTAATTATAATATTTAAGAAGGGAGATAGAACATGTCCATGGAACCAATGACCAGTCAGCTTAACATCAGTGGTAGGAAAAGTAATGTAATCCCTACTAAAGGACAAAATAGAAAAACACCTAGAAAATAAAAATATAATAATGAATGGTCAGCATGGATTTCCAAAGGAAAATTCTTGCTTGACCAACCTCATTGAATTCTTTGAAGAGGTAACAGACAGATTTGGTGCGGGTAATGCAATAGATGTAACTTATCTTGATTTTCAAAAGGCCTTCAATAAGGTGCCACATAAGTAAACTAATGAATAAGGTCAGAGCACGTGGCGTCAAGGGTCAAGTAGCAGAATGGATAGCTAGATGGCTGCAAGATAGAAAGCAGAAAGAAGGTTGGAAATGGGGTCTGACAGGGATCAATGCTGGGACCACTGTTGTTCACAATTTATATTAATGATTTAGACCTTGGAATCAAAAACACAATTGCAAAAATTGTGGATGACACCAATATTAAGAAGGACTCCCAACAAATTATAAGAAGACATAAATAAACTTGTGGAATGGGCATATATACTCAGAGATCTAAGAGTACGGATACTCAAATCACTAAAAGTAGCAACACATGTAAGGCTACTTGCATAAAGCAAACTAAGAACTCAAGTTTATTTCTAGAGGGATAGAATTGAAAAGTAGAGAAGTTATGTAAACTGTTATTGAACCTTGGTTAGATCACACTTGGAGTACTGAATACAGTTCTGGTTGCCATTTTATAAAAAAGGCACTGGAGAGGATGCTAAAAAGATTTACAAGGATGATACCAAAAATGCGAGATCATACCTATCAGGAAAGAATGAACAGGCTGGGAAAAGTGAAGCCTAATGTATCAAAATTATGAACGGTTTTGACAGAGTAGACAGAGTGTTTCCACTTGTGGGGAAAAAACAAAACTAGAGGCACTCAATATAAGATAGTTACCAAGAAATCAAATAGGGAATTTAGAAGAAACTTCTTTACACACAGAGTGGTGAGAATGTGGAACTTGCTACCACAGGGAATAGTTGAGGTGACTAGCGTAGATACATTTAAGGAAAGGTTAGATAAGCATATGAGGGAGAAGGGAATAGAGGGTTATGCTGACAGAGTTAGATAAGGAAGGATGGAAGGAGGCTCGAAGTGGAGCATAAACGCCGCCATAGACTGGTTGGGCCGAGTGGCCTGTTTCTGTGCTGTGTATTCCATGTAATGGCCTAGCTGATCAAAACTCAAGTGACACAGCACACACTAGGAATTGAATTTGGAATCTTGTGGCTTATTGGATAGACAGTGCAGTTCCGCAGTAAAAGTTTGAACAGTTTAAGTCTGCATTATGCAGCTTCTGTCTACTGGCTTCTGTTAATCTTTTCCTTCACTAAAGTTTTGCAGTGTTCCTTCTCCCTTTGCCTAGGTTGAAGGACTTTCTCAGCAAGCATGTGCATTTGATGTGCTACAGGATTTGTGTGCGAGCACTGACCGCTATTATTCACTACCATGACAGGTGGGTATGTCGCACTGAATAGCTGGCCTTTATCCCAGAACTTGTTTGTGGTCGATCATGTCATCAGGTGTTTGGGACTGACTAAAAGTTGGAAAGTTTGATGGAATATCACACGTTTTATAGTATCATAGAAACTTCACAGAAGGAGGCTATTTGACCCATCGAGCTGGTGCGAGCTCTATATACAACAACAACTTGCACCTTTAACATAGTAAAACACCCCAAGCTGCTTCACAGGAGCGTTATCAGACAAAATTGGACACCGTGCCACATGAGATATTAGAACAGGTGACAAAGTTTTGGTCAAAGAGGTAATTTTTAAAGAGCATTTTAAAAGAGGAGAGAGAAGCAGGGAGGGAATTACAGAGCTTAGGACCTAGGCAGCTGAAGGCATGGCTGCCAACGGTTGAGCGATTATAGCCGGGCATATGTAAGAGGCCAGAATTGGAGGAGTGCAGACATCTCTGAGGCTGGTAGAGGTTACAGAGATAGGGAAGGCAAGGCCATGGAGGGATTTGAACACCAGGATGATCATTTTAAATTTGAAGCCTTGGTGGACAGAAAGCCAATGTGGGTCAGCAACCTCGGAGGTGATGGGTGAACAGGTTAAAATATGGGCAACAGGGTGTTTTGGATGATATAGTCGAGCTATCTCCTCTAATCCTACTTGCTTGCTCTTTCCCCATACCCATTATTATATTTTTACGTGTTTACCAATTACCTCTTAAATGTCATGATTAACTCGAGTTTAATTACCACTTTGAGTGATGATTTCCATATTTTAATGACCAATGTGGAAATAATTTTTTTCTAACCTCCTCCTTTGTCATGTTACAAGCTTATGTGTAGTTCGAAGAGAGAACACAAAGTTACAATCTCATACTTGTGCGGACAGAATAAGTTGTAATTCACCAGTGTAGCTTTTTCTGAATTCTGACTGCAACTTTACTAGTATCTGTATCTCTGTTTGTATTTAGTTACTGCCTGTCATGAAACTTGGTCTTGCTTTTCTGTCAAAGTTCACCATTGTGAATTCTATGTCAACATTTCCCATTTACTTTTCAGTATTATATTAAAATGTAATTGGCGGATCTAGCCACGTGTTTGGGAGTTACCATTAGAGTTGGTTTTACAGATCTGGTTTGTGATGTGTGCGCGCACGCGCACACTGAAGGAACACACACCCCTACACACACACACACCACTTACGGGACTAGACGGAGATGAGAGTTCAAATCCTACCATGGCATGAAACAACGGGTTGTTGTAAAAACCCATCTAGTTCACTTTTGGGGAAGGAAATCTGCCATCCTTGCCTGGTCTGGCCTTTATGTGATGGCACACCCATCCCAGTCGACCCTGCAAAGTCCTCCTCACTAACATGGAATCATAGATATTTACACTGAGGAGGCCATTTCAGCCCATCGTGTCGTGCCGTCCAACAAAGAGCTATCCAGCCGAATCCCACTTTCCAGCTCTTGGTCCTAGTCCTGTAGGTTACGCCACTTCAAGTGCACATCCAAGTACTTTTTATATGTGATGAGGGTTTCTGCCTCTACCACCCTTTCAGGCAGTGAGTTCCAGACCCCCACCACCCTCTGGGTGGAGAAATTTCCCCTCAAATCCCTTCTAAACCTCCTACCAATTACTTTAAATCTATGCCCTCTGGTTGTTGGCCCCTCTGCTAAAGGAAATAGGTCTTTCCTATTCACTCTATCTAGGCCTTTCATAATTTTATACATCTCAATAAGGTCTAGCCTCAGTCTCCTCTGTTCCAAAGAAAACAAACCCAGCCTTTCCAATCTTTCCTCACTGCTAAAATTCCTCAGTCGAGGCAACTTTCTTGTAAATCTCCTCTATGCTCTCTCTAGTGCAATCACATCTTTCCTTTAATGTGGTGACCAGGACTGCACGCAGTACTCTAGCTGTGGCCTAACTAGTGTTTTATACAGTTCAAGCATAACCTCCTTGCTCTTGTATTCTATGCCTCGGCTAATAAAGGCAAGTATTCCTTATGCCTTCTTAACCACCTTATCTACCTGGACTGCTCACTGCAGGAATCTGGACATGCACTCCAAGGTCCCTTTGTTCTTCGACACTTCTCAGTGTCCTACCATTTAATGTATATTGTTAGCCCTCCCCAAATGCATGACCTCACACACTTCTCCGATTGAATTCCATTTGTCACTGTTCTGCCTACCTGACCAGTTCATATCTTCCTGCAGTCTACAGCTTTCTTATTCATTATCAACCACACATTCTACATTCAAGTCTAAATCATTGATATACGCCAAAAAAAGCAAGGGACCTAGTACTGAGCCCTGTGGAACCCCACTGGAAATAGCATTCCAGTCAAAAAAACACCCATCAACCATTATCTTTGCTTCCTGCCTCTGAGCCAATTTTGGATCCAACTTGCCACTTTGCCCTGGATCCCATGGGCTTTTACTTTCATGACCAGTCTGCCATGTGGGACCTTAGCAAAAAAGCCTTGCTAAAATCCATATCAACTACATGAAATACTCTCATCAACCCTCCTTGTTATCTCCTCAAAAAATCAAGTTAGTCAGACATGACCTTCCCTTAACAAATCCATGTTTTTGATTAATCCGTATCTTTCTAAATGAAGATTTATCCTGTTCCTCAGAATTTTTTCCAATAATGTTCCCATCACTGAGGTTAGGCTGACTGATTTGTTATTACTCAGTCTATCCCTTTTTCCCTTTTTAAACAAAGGTACCACATTGGTAGTCCTCCAATCCTCCGGCACAACACCTGTAACCAGAGAGGGTTGGAAAATGATGGTCAGAACCTCGGCTATTTCCTCTTTTGCTTCTCAACAGCCTGGGATACCTTTTTATCTGGGCCTGGGGATTTATCCACTTTCAAAGCTGTGAAACCCCTTAATACTTCCTCTCCTATATTTATTTCATCTAATATTTCACATTCCTCCTCCCTGATTGCAGTGTTTGCATCACCTCTCTCTTTTATGAAAACAGATGCAAAGTATTCATGAAGAACCATACCCACGTCTTCCGCCTCCACACACACACATTATCTTTATAGTCTCTAATAGACCCTACTTTTTCTTTAGTTATCCTCTTGTTCTTAATGTATTTATAAATCATCTTTGGTTTTCCTTGATTTTACTTGCCAAAATGTTTTCATGCTCTCTTTGCTTTCCTAATTTCCTTTTAAATTGTACCCCTGCACTTTCTATACTCCCTAGAGTTTCTGCAGTATTGAGCCCTCAGTATCTGTGATAAGCGTCCCTTGTTTTCTTTCTTCTACCCTGTATGTCCCTTGACATCCAAGGGGCTCTAGATTTGTTAGTCCCACCCTTTTTCTTTAAGGGAACATACTTGCTCTGAACCCTTCGGATCTCCTCCTTGAATGCCTCCCACTGCTCTGACACTGATTTACCATCAAGAAGCTGATTCCAGTCTGCTATGGCTAAATCACCTTAGCTTAGCAAAATTGACTTTTTCCCCAATTGAGAACTTTTATTCCTGGTTTGTCTTTATCCTTTTCCATAACTACCCTAAATCTAACTGAATTATGATCACTAGCACCAAAATTCTCTCCCACTGATAGCCCTTCCACCTGCCCAGCTTCATTCCCTAAAACTAAGTCCAGAACTGTCCCCTCCTTGTTGGGCTTGGTACATACTGGCTAAAAAAATTCTCCTGAATGCATTTTAGGATTTTTGCAACCTCTGTATCTTTCACACTAATTTTATCCCAGTTACTATTTAGGGTTAATAATATGTCCTGTCCCACCGGCCAGACCCACCCGAGGTATACAGATGGGAGGGAATGGCCTCAATAGTGACTCTGGACCCCGTGAGGTCTCATGGCTTCAGGTTCAAGGACAACTCCTGCTGAGTACCACCTACCACCCTCTGTCAATCAATGAACCAGTACTCCTCCATGTTGAACACCACTTGGAAAAAGCACTGAGGGTACCAAGGGCACAGAATGTACTCTGGGTGGGGACTTCGATGTCCATTACCAAGAGTGGCTCAGTAGCACTACTACTGCCCGAACTAGCTGAGTCCTGAAGGACATAGCTGCCAGACTGGGCCTGCAGCAGGTGGTGAGAGAACCAACACGAGGGGAAAAACCTACTTGACTTTGTCCTCACCAATCTACCTATCGTAGATGCATCTGTCCATGACAGCATTGATCGCAGTTATCACCGCACAGTCCTTGTGCAGACGAAGTCCCATCTTCAATTGAAGACATCATCCATCGTGTTGTGTGGCACTACCACCGTGCTAAATGGGATAGATTCAGAAAATATATAGTAGCTCAAAACTGGGCATCCATGAGGCGCTGTGGGCCATCAGCAGCAGCAGAATTGTATTCCACCACATCTGTAACCCCATGGCCTGGCATATCCCTCGCTCTCCCATTACGACGAAGCCGGGGGCCAACCCTGGTTCAATGAGGAGTGCAGAGGTGCATGTCTGGAGCAGCACCAGGCATTGCTAGAAATGAGGTACCACCCTGGAGAAGCTGCAACACAGGACTACATGCATGCTAAACAGAGGAAGCAGCGTGCTATAAACAGAGCTAAGCGATACCACAATCAACGGATCAGATCAAAATTCTGCAGTCCTGCCACATCCAGTTGTGAATGGTGATGGACAATTAAATAACTAACAGGAGGAGGAGGAGGCTCCATGAATATCCCCATCCTCAATGATGGTGGGGCCCAGCACACAAGTGCAAAAGACCAGGCTGAAGCGTTTGTAACCATCTTCAGCCAAAAGCGCTGAGTGGATGATCCATATCAGCCTCCTCCTGAGGCCCTCCCCATCACAGAAGCCAGTTTTCAGTCAATTCAATTCACCCACGTGATAGCAAGAAACGGCTGAGCACACGGGATATAGAAAAGACTACGGGCCCCGGCATCATCCCGGCTGTCGTGCTGAAGACTTGTGCTCTAGAAGTAGCCGCGCCTCTAGCCAAGTTGTTCCTGTACAGCTGCAACATTGGCATGCAGCTCCCCGACAATGGAAAACTGCCCAGGTATATCCTGTCCACAAAAAGCAGGACAAATCCAATCTGGCCAATTACCGCCCCATCAGTCTATTCTCAATCATCAGCAAAGGGATGGAAGGTGTCGTTGACAGTGCTATCAGCGGCACTTACTAGTAACTTCCGCACTGATGCTCGGTTTGGGTTCCGCCAGACCTCATTACAGCCTTGGTCCAAACATGGACAAAAGTCTTAAGTTGAAGTCAATGGGAATTGGAGGGAAATCTCTCCTGGAGTCATACCTAGCACAAAGACAGATGGTTGTGGTTGTTGGAAGTCAATCATCCCAGCCCCAGGACATCGCTGCAGGAGTCCCTCAGGGCAGTGTCCTATGCCCATCCATCTTCAGCTGCTTCATCAATGACCTTCCCTCCATCATAAGGTCAGAAGTGGGGATGTTCGCTGATGATTGCACAGTGTGCAGTTCCATTCGCAACTCTTCAGGAAATGAAGCAGTCCATGCTAATGGGACTCGAGGTAGACAAGTCCCCTGGTCCTGATGAAATGCATCCCAGGGTATTAAAAGAGATGGCGGAAGTTATAGCAGATGCATTCGTTATCATCTACCAAAATTCTCTGGACTCTGGGGAGGTACCAGCGGATTGGAAAGCAGCTAATGTAACGCCTCTGTTTTTAAATAAAAAAAGGGGGCAGACAGAAGGCAGGTAACTATAGGCCGGTTAGTTTAACATCTGTAGTGGGGAAAATGCTTGAAGCTATCATTAAGGAAGAACTAGTGGGACATCTAGATAGGAATAGTGCAATCAAGCAGACGCAGCATGGATTCATGAAGGGGAAATCATGTTTAACTAATTTACTGGAATTCTTTGAGGATATAACGAGCATGGTGGATAGAGGTGTACCGATGGATGTGGTGTATTTAGATTTTCAAAAGGCATTCGATAAGGTGCCACGCAAAAGGTTACTGCAGAAGATAAAGGTATGCGGGGTCAGTGGAAATGTATTAGCATGGATAGAGAATTGGCTAGCTAACAGAAAGCAGAGAGTCGGGATAAATGGGTCCTTTTCGGGTTGGAAATCGGTGGTTAGTGGTGTGCCAAAGGGATCGGTGCTGGGACCACAACTGTTTACAATATATATAGATGACCTGGAAGAGGGGACAGAGTGTAGTGTAACAAAATTTGCAGATTACACAAAGATTAGTGGGAAAGCGGGTTGTGTAGAGGACACAGAGAGGCTGCAAAGAGATTAAGATAGGTTAAGCGAATGGGCTAAGGGTTTGGCAGATGGAATACAGTGTCGGAAAGTGTGAGGTCATCCACCTTGGGGGGGTGGGGGGGGGGGGGGAAACAGAAAAGGGGAATATTATTTGAATGGGGAGAAATTACAACATGCTGCGGTGCAGAGGGACCTGGGGGTCCTTGTGCATGAAACTCTTTTTGGTCATGAATCCCAAAAAGTTAGTTTGCAGGTGCAGCAGGTAATCAGGAAGGCGAATGGAATGTTGGCCTTCATTGCGAGAGGGATGGAGTACAAAAACAGGGAGGTCATGCTGCAACTGTATAGGGTATTGGTGAGGCCGCACCTGGAGTACTGCGTGCAGTTTTGGTCACCTTACTTAAGGAAGGATATACTAGCTTTGGAGGGGGTACAGAGACGATTCACTAGGCTGATTCCGGAGATGAGGGGGTTACCTTATGATGATAGATTGAGTAGACTGGGTCTTTACTCGTTGGAGTTCAGAAGGATGAGAGGTGATCTTATAGAAACATTTAAAATAATGAAAGGGAGAGACAAGATAGAGGCAGAGAGGTTGTTTCCACTGGTCGGGGAGACTAGAACTAGGGGGCACAGCCTCAAAATACGGGGGAGCCAATTTAAAACCGAGTTGAGAAGGAATTTCTTCTCCCAGAGGGTTGTGAATCTGTGGAATTCTCTTCCCAAGGAAGCAGTTGAGGCTAGCTCATTGAATGTATTCAAGTCACAGATAGATAGATTTTTAACCAATAAGGGAATTAAGGGTTATGGGGAGCGGGCAGGTAAGTGGAGCTGAGTCCACGGCCAGATCAGCCATGATCTTGTTGAATGGAGGGACAGGCTCGAGGGGCTAGATGGCCTACTCCTGTTCCTAATTCTTATGTTCTTATGTTATGTTCTTATGCCCGCATGCAGCAAGACCTGGACGACATTCAGGCTTGGGCTGATAAGTGGCAAGTAACGTTCGCGCCACATAAGTGCCAGACAATGACTATCTCCAACAAGCGAGAGTCTATAACCACCTTCCCATGATATTCAATCGTATTACCATCGCTGAATCCCCCACCATCAAGGTCCTGGGGGGTCACCATTGACCAGAAACTTAACTGGACCAGCCATGTAAATACTATGGCACCAAGAGCAGGTCAGAGGCTGGGTATTCTGCAGCGAGTGTCTTGCCTCCTGACTCCCTAAAGCCTTTCCACCATCTACAAGGCAAAAGTCAGGAGTGTAATGGAATCCTCTTTACTTGCCTGGATGAGTGCAGCTCCAACAACACGCATCGTCCAGGACAAAGCAGCTCGCTTGATTGGCATCCCATTCACCATCTTCCACATTCACTCCCTCCACCACCGGCGTACCATGGCTGCAGTGTGTACCATCTAAACGATGCTCTGCAGCAACTTGCCACAGCTTCTTCGGCAGCATCTCACAAACCCGCTACCTCTACCATCTCGAAGGGCGCGTGGGAACACCATCACCTGCAAGTTTCCCCTTCAAGTTACACACCATCCTGACTTTGAAATATATCACCATTCCTTCATCGCTGGGTCAAAATCCTGGAACGCTCTCCCTAACAGCACTGTGCGAGCACCTTCACCACACTGACTGCAACGGTTCAAGAAGGCGGCTCACTACCACCTTCTCGAGGGCAATTAGGAATGGGCAATAAATGCTTGCCTTGCCAGTGACGTCCACATCCCGGAACAAATTTGAAAAAAAACACACATCCTTCAGCCATTTTCCTCTGTTGCTTCCCTACTTCCTGTTCCTTTGTCTATAGCCATAGTGGCTTTTTAAACTAGCAGAAAGAAAGGTAGTGAGGGACACGGGTCAGTACGAGGAGGTGGCGAGGGACATGGGTCAGCACGGGGAGGTGGCGAGGGACATGGGTCAGCACGGGGAGGTGCTGAGGGACATGGGTCAGCACGGGGAGGTGCTGAGGGACATGGGTTAGCACGGGGAGGTGCTGAGGGACATGGGTCAGCACGGGGAGGTGCTGAGGGACATGGGTCAGCACAAGGAGGTGGCGAGGGACATGGGTCAGCACATGGAGGTGGCGAGGGACATGGGTCAGCACGCGGAGGTGGCGAGGGACACGGGTCAGCACGAGGAGGTGCTGGGGGTCACTGGTCAGCACGAGGAGGTGCTGTAGGACGCGGGTCAGCACGAGGAGGTGCTGGGGGACACTGGTCAGCACGAGGAGGTGCTGGGGGACATGGGTCAGCAGCGGAGGATGTGCTGGGGGACACGGGTCAGCACGAGGAGGTGCTGGGGGTTACGGGTCAGCACGAGGAGGTGCTGGGGGACACGGGTCAGCACGAGGAGGTGCTGGGGGACACAGGTCAGCACGAGGAGGTGCTGGGGGACACGGGTCAGCACGAGGAGGTGCTGGGGGACACGGGTCAGCACGAGGAGTTGCTGGGGGACACGGGTCAGCACGAGGAGGTGCTGGGGACACAGGTCAGCACGAGGAGGTGCTGGGGGACACGGGTCAGCACGAGGAGGTGCTGGGGGACACGGGTCAGCACGAGGAGGTGCTGGGGACACAGGTCAGCACGAGGAGGTGCTGGGGACACAGGCCAGCACGAGGAGGTGCTGGGGGACACGGGTCAGCACGAGGAGGTGCTGGGGGACACGGGTCAGCACGAGGAGGTGCTGGGGGACACAGGTCAGCACGAGGAGGTGCTGGGGGACACGGGTCGGAACGAGAAGAGACCGGTTAGGGCTCATAGAGCAAGGTACAAATACAGAGAACAGATAGAGAGAAAGCAGACCCACAGATTTGTGTGGTAACAAAAATTATATTCTTTTTATAAAGGTTAATGTTATGTTTCAAAAAGTCCTTCCTCTTGGTTTCTTTCCGTTTTGATGTGCACGATGGAAGGAGACGGGGATTTATACCCCATAATGATGGTTTATTTAATCCACACAGTTATCGCCTTTGGATTGACTTGAACACTTTGCTCGTCGTCCTTTCTGCGTCATCTGCGGACCATGTCCTTTCCCACACTACGGCCACATTTCCATCACTTCTGTTCTCGCCAAATTCATTAGCCTCCTATGTTCCAGAAGATTCTCGCCCTCACCTTCAAATCCCTCTATAGCCCTGTCGCTACTTCCATGGTCTCTGAGTCCTGTGTTCCTGCATACGTCATGTGGTTTTCCAATGTCAAATCACCTCATTCCTTGCTTGACCATCAGTGACCTCTCCTGCCACCTTCCCCTCGCCCTCTACACCTTTGACAACCTTCTCTGTGCCTTCAAAACCTCCCATACGTTATGCATTTGCCTCCCTCCTGACCCTTACCTTCATTTTTCTTCCACAGCTCCTGAGCACCCACTCGCTATCCGCTGCCCTGTAACGCATTCCCACAAGATTTTTGAATGTAATGAAGGCAAACACACATAGAAAATAGGTGCAGGAGTAGGCCATTCGGCCCTTCAAGCCTGCACCGCCATTCAATAAGATCATGGCTGATCATTCCTTCAGTACCCCTTTCTCGCCTTCTCTCCATACCCCTTGATCCCCTTAACCGTAAGGGCCATATCTAACTCCCTCTTGAATATATCCTATGAACTGGCATCAACAACTCTCTGCGGCAGGGAATTCCATCGGTTAACAACTCTTTGAGTGAAGAAGTTTCTCCTTATCTCAGTCCTAAATGGCCTACCCCTTATCCTAAGATTATGTCCCCTGGTTCTGGACTTCCCCAACATCGGGAACATTCTTCCCGCATCTAACTTGCCCAGTCCCGTCAAAATCTTATATGTTTCTATGAGATCCCCTCTATCCTTCTAAACTCCAATGAATAAAGGCCCAGTTGATCCAGTCTCTCCTCATATGACAGCCCAACCGTCCCTGAAATCAGTCTGGTGAACCTTTGCTGCACTCTCTCAACAGCAAGAACGTCCTTCCTCAGACTAGGAGACCAAAACTGAACACAATATTCCAGGTGAGGCCTCACTAAGGCCCTGTACAACTGCATTAAGACCTCCCTGCTCCTATATTCAAATCCCCTAGCTATGAAGGCCAACATACCATTTACCTTCTTTACCGCCTGCTGTACCCGCGTGCCCACTTTCAGTGACTGATGAACCATGACATCAAGGTCTTTTGCACCTCCCCTTTTCCTAATCTGCCGCCATTCAGATGATATTCTGCCTTCGTGTTTTTGTCCCCAAAATAGATAACCTCACATTTATCCACATTATACTGCATCTGCCATGCATTTGCCCACTCACCTAACCTGTCCAAGTCACCCTGCAGCCTCTTAGCGTCCTCACAGCTCACACCGCCATCCACTTTAGTGTCATCCGCAAACTTAGAGATATTACACTCAATTCCTTCATTTAAATCGTTAATGTATATTGTAAAGAGCTGGGGTCCCAGTACTGAGCCCTGCGGCATCCCACTAGTCACTGCCTGCCATTCTGAAAAGGACCCGTTTATCCCGACTCTCTGCTTCCTGTCTGTCAACCAACCAGGGTCAATAACCAGAGGTCAGAGATTTAAAATCATTGGCAAAAAATCTAGAGGAGAGAAGATGAGAAATACTTTCACTGAGTTGATGGGATCTGCAAAGCTCAACCTGAAAAGGTGGGAGAAGCTGATTCCATGAGTCATTTTAAGAGAGTTGGACTGGTACTTGAGGATGAAGAACTTGCAGGGTTATGGACAACTGCCAAAGTTGTTGTATTGCTATCAGTGTTTGTAGAAAGAAAGGGAGAGATTACTGAGAAACATCCTGAACTGCAATGCATTTGAGTGAGTGAGGGACCAGAGAGAGTGGGAGGTTGCTGAACAACTTCCCTAACCCTGTGCGAAAGAACAGGGAGCGGCTGCACAGTGATGCCTCGAGCCAGCGCACGGCATTGCAAGGTTTTCAGCACTGAGCTCTCCAGCGATTAGCTTGCTTTGTGTTTATTCCTTTTATTCATTTCCTCGGCAGTGAAAACAGGCCTAAAAATGGAGGCATATGTGTTGCAAACCACACTTCTCCAATCGACGTCATCATCCTGGCAAGTGATGGCTTCTACGCTATGGTGAGTGCTTTCTAATTCTTGACACCTGGATTCCTGCAGTAGTAAGAACGCCAGACCTAATATGATCATGTCTCTGGGGTAGTGGGTGGGACCTCCTTAAGCTTTTTTCCCCTATGTTTCAAGATATTATTCTGTCCCCCTCAATCCATTATATACCCCAATATCGCCCAATAAAAATCTGCTCACATTCAAATGGCCGCTTATGGCATTCGAAAGCTTTCTATAAATTCAAAATCGTAGAAACTTACAGCACAGAAGGAGGCCATTCAGCCCGTTGTAGCTGTGGTGGCTCTTTGAAGGAGCAGTCATGCTTAGTCCCACACCCTGCTTTTTGTCCATAACCCTGCAAGTTCTTCATCCTCAAGTACCAGTCCAACTCTTTTTTTAAATGACTCATGGAATCAGCTTCCTCCACCTTTTCAGGTTGAGCTTTGCAGATCCCAACAACTCTGAGTGAAAACATTTCTCATCCTCTTTCCTCTAGATTTTTTGCCAGTGATTTTAAATCTCTGACCTCTGGTTATTGACCCGCTCGCCAACTCTATCAAAACCTCATCAGCCTGAAAACCTCTATTAGGTCACCTCTTAACCTTCTCTGTTCCAAGGAGAACAGTCCTAACTTTTCCATCCTCTTCTCATAACTGAAGTCCCTCATCTATGGTAACATCCTGGTAAACCTCCTCTGTACCTTTTTATAAGGCCCTTGCATCTTTCCCAAAGTATAGTGCCCGGAATTGTCCATAAAAACATAAGAAATAGAAACAGGAGTAGGCCATACGGCCCCTCGAGCCTGCTCCACCATTGAATAAAATCTTGGCTGACTCAGCTCCGCTCCCCATAACCCCTTATCGTTTAAGAAACTGTCTATTTCTGTCTTAAATTTATTCAATGTCCCAGCTTCCACAGCTCTCTGAGGCAGCGATTTCCACAGATTTACAACCCTCTGAGAGAAGAAATTTCTCCTCATCTCAGTTTTATTCTAAGATCATGCCCTCTAGTTCTAGTCTCCTCCATCCTCTCTGCATCCACCTTGTCAAGCTCCCTCATAATCTTATACGTTTCGATAAGATCACCTCTCATTCTTCTGAATTCCAGTGAGTAGAGGCCCAACCTCCTCAACCTTTCCTCATACGTCAACCCCCTCATCCCCGGAATCAACCTCATGAACCTTCTCTGAACTGCCCCCAAAGCAAGTATATTCTTTTGTAAATATGGAAACCAGCTGAGCCTAAGCAGTGAATTACAATGTTGTAGCATTATCTCTCTGCATTTATATTCTATTCGTCTATTGATAAACCCAAGTAACCTTTATGCTCTTTTTAACCACCTTATCAACTTGCTGTGCCACCTTTAAGGATTTGTGTATATGGACACCAAGGTGTCTCCGCTCATTTACACTTTCCAAATTCATGCCATTTATAGTGTAATGTCTTTCCATATTCGTCCTCCCAAAGTTCTGCACTTCACAATTCTCTGCATTGAAAATGACATTGACCAACCACAGTAATGTTTGGGTGTGATGTGATTGTGTGGAAAAAGTGATTATGCAAATTGTCCTTATCCTTTTTAAAATGTGATCATTTTAATGGTAGTTGAGTAATGTTCTGGAAAGGAAGGTTGGGTCAGAATTGGTTCGAGCAGCACAATAGCTTTTCACTTAAATGTGTATGGATTTCAGAATGGGGAGAGAATAAGACTGGTGACTGGAGTGAAAGACAAAGCAGCAATCTTGCATAAAAAACATAAGTTTTAGAAATTGGGCCAGAAAAGGCTTCTCCCGTTTTGTCATTGATGTTATAGCCCCACCTTTTCACCATTTTCCTCAATCCCTTCTCTGTCCAGAAACACATCCAGTTGCCTCTTCAAGCAATTTAATACTGCCTGCTTCGTGGCCTTGCCGGGAATGTATTCAGCTTGACTAAATTGGTAGCATCTGGTCAGATGATAGTGAGGTTGAGCCCATTAACAGTGTGAGGGCACAGAACTTGCAGTCTTACTGAGATGTCGGCACTGCTGCACTCAGGCCCCAGGTGCTACACTTGACAGTTGAAGGCCCCATGGCACTATTAAAAGAGCAGGGTGTTCTACTGAGGTCCTGCCAATATTTCTCCCTCAACCAATACTATCAGAAAAGACAATTAACTGGTCTATTGTATTGCTATTTGTGGGATGTGACTGGCACAGAATGGCTGCTGTATTTCCCTACATAAAAGCAAAAATAATTAATAGTATGAAAGGCTTTGAGATGTTTTGAGGAGGTAAAACATAGTATAAATGTAATTAATATTCTTTGAGTGATAAAATTCTGATTCCTTTTCTACTGGTAATATTGATTCCCCTTTCCCTGAAGCTGCTCTGTAGTACGAAGTAGTCAAGAATAAAGTAGGTATTATTTTCAAATCCCTCTGTGGTGTAAGATTAGGATCACAGGTCACACACACATTACCCAAAGGGTCTTAGAAACCATAAGGCATTTTATTAAGGTGCAGTAGTTCAAATATCGTCAAACACAACACACAATCAGGGTAGACATTTGACCGTGACAAGTAGCTGGTATTAGTCCCAATTGGACACACGGACAATTCTTCTCTGCACCGTCTGCCCTGAAAAGCTCGTTAGATATCTCCATTATTCTCTTTTTAGGGGTGGCCTTGGAGTGAAATGATGGACAGGACCATTTAACCTATTAAGGTCTGTTCCAAAACCAGGGTGCCCAATGACTCGTCGAGTTCTTTGTCTCAACTCTTAGGTGAAACCCTCCTCTTCACATGTCTTTCCTGTTTATACTTTTTGAAGGCCCATCTCCTGTCCTTACCCTCCCAAGGTTGCGTCAGATATGCCATTCTTGGCCTTCAGTTATTTGTAGCTGTCTGTTATCAGTTATTTATGTTCATGCTGTTCAAGTAACTTTAGCTATTGTACCAAAGCATGAATCCTTTAATTCTAACACCAGTCTGAAGATACTTTTTTGTCTCAAGTTATTTCTTCTAATCCACAATTTTTTACAATGGCCTCACCCCTCCCTATCTCTAAACTCTTCCAGACCCACAAACCCCGATATAACTATGCTCCTCAAATTCTGCCCTCTTGAACAACCCCGATTTATAATTGTTCAACCATTGGTGGCTGTGCCTTCAGCTGCCAAGGCCCTAAGATCTGGAATTCCGCAGCATAACTTAGACCGCCTGTTTACATCTCCGTAAGATCACCCATCTCCGCCTTTGCCGCTGCTGAAACCCTCATCTATGTCTTTGTTACCTCTAGACGTCACTATTCCAACGCACTCTTGGCTGGCCTCCCACATTCTACTCTACGTAAATTTGAGGTGATCCAAAACTCGGCTGCCCGTGTCCTAACTCGCACCAAGTCCCGTTCACCCATCATCCCCCTGTGCTCGCTGAACTACATTAGCTCCCGGTTAAGCAATGCGTTGATTTCAAAATTCTCGTCATTGTATTAAAATCCCTTCATGGCCTCACCCCTCCCTATCTACGTAATCTCCTTCAGCCCCACAACCCCCCAAGATGTCTGCGCTCCCCAAATTCTGCCCTCTTGAGCATCCCTGATTTATAATCACTCAACCGTTGGTGGCCGTGCCTTCTGTTGCCTGGGCCTAACCTCCCCAGCTCTCTACCTCTCTTTCCTCCTTTAAAACGCTCCTTAAAACCGACTTCTTTGACCAAGCTTTTGGTCATGTGTCCTAATTTCTCCTTATGCGGCTCAGTGTCAAATTCTTTGTCTTGTAACACTCCTGTCAACCGTCTTGGGACATTTTACTGCATTAAAGGCACCCTATAATTACAACTTGCTGTATAAATGCAGGCTATTCATCATTACTCAGTTGAAGAATCTGTAACAGATGGGTTGGGGAAGGAGGACGACTGACAGAAAAGCTAACTGAGATATTCACTAATACAATGCTGGAAATCTGAAATAAATATAGAAAATGCTGGTGATACTCAGCAGATCAGTAGGTCAGACAACATTGGTGGAGAGAGAAACAGAATTAATGTTTCAGGTCAATGACCTTTCGTTAGCCAGTTCTGCCTGGCCTGAGTATTTCCAGCATTTTCTGCTTTTACCTCAGATATTCAACTAGAGAAGAACTTGTTAACTGACCACCTGTGTGTAACTGGACTTTTCTATAGGTCGGGCAGATTCATGGTGGCCTGATGGGAGTGATTCAGAGAGCCATGGTCAAGGCTTGTCCTCATATCTGGTTTGAGAGGTCAGAAGTCAGAGATCGCATCCTTGTTGCAAGAAGGTGAGAGAAAAGGAGTTGCAATTTAAAGGATTTGGAAACTATATAGTTCAGATTCATCTTCTGGCTTATTGGCAGATTGCCAGAAGACTATTATTGGTTTGGTAATAGACCGCCAGTAATATTGTCTGTTGGTTTGGGAGGGGGAGGCTGGCTACAAAGTTTACTTTCTTTTTAATGGCTCTGGCTCTGATTGGTCCACATCACATGCTTAAAAAGGACACATCAGAGAGCTAAGAGGAGTTCTACATTTGTAGATGTACATTATTTGATTTGTAATGGCCAACTCTGCTCTTTTTGATCCCTTTAGGCTGAGTGACCATGTAAGAGATCAGGCTAAGCTACCAATTCTAATTTTCCCAGAAGGTAAGTGTCAGCACATTCAGTGGTTTGGTAGCAAATGGTCTTTCTCCATTCCTATAAGCAGCAGCTTCTCTGGCTCTGGCGTGGTACCTGCATTATGGAAACAGAATTATCATCAGATAGGCAGTGAAATATCTTAAAAGTCAATTTACAGGCTCTTTTGATGGTTCAGTTGCTAAGGGCAATATGGCCCCAGTTCGATTCCCACTCAATGGGCCCAAGTTTCCACAAGAAAAAAACCGGGCGCCCCTCCGAGCTGGGCGCCCGTTTTTCGCGCCTAAAAAAATCCTCGGTATTCTCCACCGACTTACAGGTCCTGTGGCAATCGGCGCAGCCGGGACGAGCTGTGGGGGGGGGGGCGGAGCCAGGTCCCTGCGCTGAAAACAGTGCCGGGACGTCTGCACATGCGCGCCACAGTCGGCACACATGTGCAGTAGCTCCAGGCGCCGAACTGTGTGGGAGGGGCCCGAAGCACACAACCCCTAGCCCTGGCCCAATGGCCTCACTGGGGCTGCGTGAATGAGGCTCCTCCCACGGCCAGCTCCTGCTCCCCGCCCGACCCGACACGACACCCCCCCCCCCCCCCCCCCCCGCGACCCGCTCCCTCCTGCCCCGACCGAGACCCGCTCTCTTCCACCCCCCCCCCCCCCCCGCCCCGACCCGACACCCGCTCTCGCCACCCCCCCCCCCGACCCGACACCCGCTCCTGTTCACCGACCCACCCCCCACTCCCTCTCTCTCCTCTCCTCCCTCCCTCCCTCTCTCTCCTCCCCTCCCTCTCACTCCTCCCTCCCTCCCTCCCTCCCTCCCTCCCTCCCTCCCTCCCTCCTCCCCTCCCTCCTCCCCTCCCTCCTCCCCCCCCCCCCCTCTCCTCCCTCTCCTCCCCTCTCCTCTCCTCTCCTCCCCTCTCCTCCCCTCTCCTCCCCTCTCCTCCCTCTCCTCCCCTCTCCTCCCCTCTCCTCCCCTCTCCTCCCCTCTCCTCCCCTCTCCTCCCCTCTCCTCCCCTCTCCTCCCCTCTCCTCCCCTCTCCTCCCCTCTCCTCCCCTCTCCTCCCCTCTCCTCCCCTCTCCTCCCCTCTCCTCCCCTCTCCTCCCCTCTCCTCCCCTCTCCTCCCCTCTCCTCCCCTCTCCTCCCCTCTCCTCCCCTCTCCTCCCCTCTCCTCCCCTCTCCTCCCCTCTCCTCCCCTCTCCTCCCCTCTCCTCCCTCTCCTCCCCTCTCCTCCCCCCTCTCCTCCCCTCTCCTCCCCTCCCCTCTCCTCCCCTCTCCTCTCCTCCCCTCCCCTCTCCCTCCCTCCCCTCTCCCTCCCTCCCCTCTCCCTCCCTCCCCTCTCTCTCCCTCCCCTCTCCCTCTCTCCCTCCCCTCTCCCTCCCCCCCTTCTCTCTCTCTCCCTCCCCTCTCTCTCCCTCCCCTCTCTCTCCCTCCCCTCTCTCTCCCTCCCCTCTCTCTCCCTCCCCTCTCTCTCCCTCCCCTCTCTCTCCCTCCCCTCTCTCTCCCTCCCCTCTCTCTCCCTCCCCTCTCTCTCCCTCCCTCTCTCTCCCTCCCCTCTCTCTCCCTCCCCTCTCTCTCCCTCCCCTCTCTCTCCCTCCCCTCTCTCTCCCTCCCCTCTCTCTCCCTCCCCTCTCTCCCTCCCTCCCCTCTCTCTCCCTCCCCTCTCTCTCCCTCCCCTCTCTCTCCCTCCCCTCTCTCTCCCTCCCCTCTCTCTCCCTCCCCTCTCTCTCCCTCCCCTCTCTCTCCCTCCCCTCTCTCTCCCTCCCCTCTCTCTCCCTCCCCTCTCTCTCCCTCCCCTCTCTCTCCCTCCCCTCTCTCTCCCTCCCCTCTCTCTCCCTCCCCTCTCTCTCCCTCCCCTCTCTCTCCCTCCCCTCTCTCTCCCTCCCCTCTCTCTCCCTCCCCTCTCTCTCCCTCCCCTCTCTCTCCCTCCCCTCTCTCTCCCTCCCCTCTCTCTCTCTCCCCTCCCCTCTCTCTCTCTCCCCTCCTCTCTCCCTCCCCTCCCCTCTCTCTCCCTCCCCTCCCCTCTCTCTCCCTCCCCTCCTCTCTCCCTCCCTCCCCTCCTCTCTCCCTCCCTCCCCTCTCTCTCTCTCCCTCCCCTCTCTCTCCCTCCCTCCCCTCTCTCTCTCTCCCTCCCCTCTCTCTCTCTCCCTCCCCTCTCTCTCTCTCCCTCCCCTCTCTCTCTCTCCCTCCCCTCTCTCTCTCTCCCTCCCCTCTCTCTCTCTCCCTCCCCTCTCTCTCTCTCCCTCCCCTCTCTCTCCCTCCCTCTCTCTCTCTCCCTCCCCTCTCTCTCTCTCCCTCCCCTCTCTCTCCCTCCCTCCCCTCTCTCTCTCTCCCTCCCCTCTCTCTCCCTCCCCTCTCTCTCTCTCCCTCCCCTCTCTCTCTCTCCCTCCCCTCTCTCTCCCTCCCTCTCTCTCTCTCCCTCCCCTCTCTCTCTCTCCCTCCCCTCTCTCTCCCTCCCTCCCCTCTCTCTCTCTCCCTCCCCTCTCTCTCTCTCCCTCCCCTCTCTCTCTCTCCCTCCCCTCTCTCTCTCTCCCTCCCCTCTCTCTCTCTCCCTCCCCTCTCTCTCTCTCCCTCCCCTCTCTCTCTCTCCCTCCCCTCTCTCTCTCTCCCTCCCCTCTCTCTCCCCCTCTCTCTCTCTCCCTCCCCTCTCTCTCCCTCCCCTCCCCTCTCTCTCCCTCCCCTCTCCCTCCCCTCCCCTCCCCTCTCCCTCCCCTCCCCTCTCCCTCCCCTCCCCTCTCCCTCCCCTCCCCTCTCCCTCCCCTCCCCTCTCCCTCCCCTCCCCTCTCCCTCCCCTCCCCTCTCCCTCCCCTCTCCTCTCCCTCTCCTCTCCTCTCCCTCTCCTCTCCTCTCCCTCTCCTCTCCTCTCCCTCTCCTCTCCTCTCCTCTCCCCTCCCTCGCTCAGCGGCACGAACTGCTGCAGAATTCTCCCTGCCTGAAGCACTTTCACACAGGTAGGAAGATGGTTTATTTAATCTTTTCTTGGCTTATAAATGTTTATTCAGGTTGGATTTATTTGTATAATATTTGTAGAAGTATAAATAAGGATTTATTGTCGAATTTAATGAGATCCCTTCCCCCCCACCTCGTTCTGGGCGCCTAATTTGTAACCTGCGCCTGATTTTTTAATGTGTAGAGCAGGTTTTTTCAGTTCTACAAAAATCTTCACTTGCTCCATTCTACTTTAGTTTGGAGTACATTTTCACTGTGGAAACTTTCAAATCAGGCGTCAGTGGCCGGACACTCCCCCTTTTGAAGAAAAAATTCTGTTCTAAACTAGAACTGTTCTACCTGACTAGAACTGCAGAAAAAAAAATGTGGAGAATTGCGATTTCTAAAATAGTCCGTTCTCCACCAGTTGCTCCTAAAAATCAGGCGCGAATCATGTGGAAACTTGGGCCCAACGCTTTGATAAGTTCCGCTTGAGCAGTAGCAGGTCTAATTGGCCGTGGCAGTATTGAGGTACAAAGGTCCTGATTACTATACAGTGACTGTCCTACTGGAAAGACCATCTGTGATTATTGTGCTTGGCCTATGTTGAGTTCAGCTGTGATGTTCCCCACGATTAAGTAGAGTCTTGAGGCTTGTTGTTCATGAAGAATGCCGTTTCAGAGGGCTTCTATACACAAGGAAACTATCTTGTTTGGAGATAGAAATAGCTGTCTTCATTAAGATGCTATTCCCTACAGTAACTGTTTCCTACACAACTTTGGCTCCATGTTCGTTAGCGACCTTTGTTTTGAAGTGTCTATAGTATTGATGCACACCTGTGCAGCTTGAAATAGGAACCTGATATAAATGTGTGATTACATCTATTAACAGATGCCAGCCTGTTTCAGCAGTGCATTTATTTTTGGCGAGGAAGGCGATTGAGTTGAATTTAGTACTTTTGGTACATGCGCGCACCTCGTGGATGTCACCAACATTGGTTCCAAGGCGAATGAAGGAGATGGATTGAATGGAAGGGTGCATTTGCGCCAAACCCACACTAATACCCTCCAGACGGCAGGCTGGAGATGGCGAGAGAATCCCCACATGATTCATGCTGCAGCATCTATAACAACTGGAGAGGAAATGTGCCCCAACTGTACAAGGCAAATGCCAAACCATCAGTTGCCAGTTCACAACTGTCACATCGCAAACTTATAGAACCTGTTTGTGATGTAGTTTTCTTTTGCAAGACTTGCCCCATTTGGGAAGATCAAGTTTTGTACCATTTTAGCTATCCTGTGAAAATTTTCACAAAGAAATGTATTTAATATAATTTAAGTTCTCCTGAGTGTGAGATGATGCAGCTAGAGAATGCTGCTGTTCATTTTTCACTTGTAAATTTGTGATTGTCTTTCTTCCCTCCCCCCACTGTCTCCATTTTTCTTGCTTCTTTCCCTCAGAATGCTGAGTTGTGCTTAGCTGCGGTTCCTCGGGAGTCAGGGACTCTCCAGTGTCTTGCACAAGTGCCCATTGTCATTTCTGAGCCAGAGGTTCAGTGTCTTCAGGATATTTGAGTGAAGAGGAAAAAAGTCTTGTCCCCACTCTGTGCCCTAGACCACCTTATTCCTCCTACCAAAATGTACCACCTCACACTTATCTGTATTGAAATTCATTTGCCATTTACACACCCGTTCTGCAATTTTGTCGTCTTGTATTTTGTTGCAGTCTTCATCAGCATTAACTACATCCCCCAATTTGGTGCCATCCGCAAATTTTGATATAGTACTTCCGATTCCTGAGTCCAAATCATTTATGCAAATGATGAACAACAGTGATCCCAGCACCGATCCTTGTGGAACACCACACCCACCTTCTGCCAGTCTGAGTAACTCCCCTTAACCCCTCCTCTCTCTTTCATTTTGTAGCTAGTTTGCGATCTCTTCCTTTGCTTCTTTTAGTATGTGCAGATGCAATCCATGCGGACCAGGGGGTTTATCTTCTGTACATTTGTCTAATTTATCAATTACCTCCCTCCTTTCTATCTTGCATGTCTTGATATCTTTTTAATCTCTTCTAATATCAAATGCACATTGTTAGTCTCCCTGGTAAACACTGAGGTAAAGTAACTGTTCACTATTTCTGCCATTTCACTATTATTACCCGTGAGTTCGTCTTGTGCATCCCTTAGTGGTCCTCTCCCTATCATAATTCAGAGTTCAGAGAAGGTTCACTAGGTTCATTCCGGAGATGAGGGGGTTGACTTATGAGGAAAGGTTGAGTAGGTTGGGCCTCGACTCATTGGAATTCAGAAGAATGAGAGGTGATCTTATCGAAACATATAAGATTATGAGGGGTCTTGACAAGGTGGATGCAGAGAGGATGTTTCCACTGATGGGGGAGACTAGAACTAGAGGACATGATCTTAGAATAAAGGGCCGCCCATTTCAAACTGAGATGAGAAATTTCTTCTGAGGGTTGTAAATCTGTGGAATTCGCTGCCTCAGAGAGCTGTGGAAGCTGGGACATTGAGTAAATTTAAGACAGAAATCGACAGTTTCTTAAATGATAAGGGAATAAGGGGTTATGGAGAGCGGGCAGGGAAGTGGAGCTGAGTCCATGATCGGATCAGCCATGATCATATTGAATGGCGGAGCAGGCTCGAGAGGCCGTATGGCCTACTTCTGCTCCTATTTCTTACGTTTTTATAATTCACCCATAGGATACTTGACTTTTTAAATAATTTTGATCATTTCATTTTGTGATTCCTCAGTACCTTTTCTATTTTGTTTTGTTTCTTGCCTAACTACTAGTATTCCCTTTTGTCATCCTGACAAACAGATCAAGAAAATGAATGTGTGGCTGAAAGACTGATGTGGAAAAGAAGGAAGCCATTTCAGAGGACACTGGCAGCAGTACTGGGACAAGACGGAGCTGTACCGCTGGGATGTGCTCCACCTGAACTGGGCTGAGACCAAGGTCCTAGCTGGAAGGATAAATAGGGCTGTAGAAAAGACTTTAAACCAATAATGGGGGTGGGGGGTGGATATGATAGAAATAGAGAAAGCAAAGCAATGAGTGCAAAGCTCAGTGCAAAAAGAGATATAAATAATTCAAGCCAAAAACAAAATACTGGGGATGCTGGAAATCTGAAATAAAAACCAAAAATTCTGGAAAACTCAGCCAGTCCGGCAGCATCTGTTTTAGGGAATTCAGTTATGTGGAGAAACTGGGATTGTTCTCCTTGGAACAGAGAAGCTTAAAGGGAGACTTAATAGAGGTGTTCAACATTATATAGGGTTTTGATGGAGTAGACAGGGAGAAACAGTTACCACTGGGAGTCGGTAACTAGAGGACACAAATTTAAGATAATTGGCAAAAGAACCGAGGGCCAGTTGAGAATTTGTTTAGGCAGCGAGTTATGATGATTGGGAATGCCACTGCATGAAATTCAGTAGTAACTTTCAAAAGGGAATTTGCATCAAAAAGAAATATTTTCAGGTCTATGGGGAAAGAGCAAGGGAGTGGGACTAATGGATAGCTCTTTTAGCGAACGGGCACAGGCTCAATAGGCCCAATGGCCTCTTTCTGCATTGTAGAATTTTATGATACTATGTTAGAGATGTACAGTTTTTAAGCCTGTTGTGTGTGTGTGTGTGTGTGTGTGTGGGGGGGGGGGGGGTCGTTTGGGGACGACGACGACAAAGGAAGGGGTGGAAGACTGGAGTGATTAAATGACAAAAAGGATGATGATGCGAGGCAAAAGGGGATGGTAATGGGACAAGCAAAGTATCAAAAGAGGGGTCCAGAGGAGCTATCTGTGGGAATATCCGAGGGGGAGGGAAGCATAGAAAATCTGGCAAAGAGGAGATGGCTCCCATGCCCTGGGAATGTGGCAGAGAAAGGTGGGGAGACCCCGGGATACGGAGCACTCCGCTGGCTGTGTACCGATAGGAGAGTCCCTCCACTCCTCTCTCCTCCCACAATTCTTATCTTTTCTATCTTCTAAATATATTGTGTCCCAGTATGTTTGTTTTTCATTTCTCTCCAGTTTGCAGCCAGGTTTCTGTCAATACTATGAAGTCTCGATCTTCCCGTAAAATGATTGCTTTCAGTTCTTGTAGTTATTTCCTATACTCTGCATGTTACAGTCCATGCATTCAACCAATTTTTTGCGTTTTAAAAAAAAACACTACACCTTTCCCATGATTTCTTTGTAATGCCCATATCATTACATCAGTCGTTACCCTGTTTATAACATGTTTGAATTTAATTTCTCTTCTCCATATCTCTCTGGATAAATTATTTTCTATCTGAATACTCAGGACAGGCACAATGGGCGAATGGCTTCCTTCTGTGCTGATCATTCTATGGTTCTAATATTATCTCCAACTAATAGCCAATCTCGGTTGGTTTTATTCTCCTAGCCCCCTCTCCCCTGTTTAAATATCTCTCCCCTTCCATATTTAAAATGTCTTCCCGATACACTCGAACCCCTTGTTCCGATGTATTCCATTCTTGAGCAATTGCTCCAATTGGTCCTGGAAACAAAGTGGAATCCCTCTTGCATAAGAAATGTAGGAAACAGGAGCGGGAGTAGGCCATTCGGCCCCTCGAGCCAATAAGATCATGGTGGATCTCCTACCTCAACTCTACTTTCCTGCACTATCCCCCCCATATTCCTTGATTTCCTTAATATCCAAAAATCTATCGATCTCTGACTTAAATATACTCAATGACTGAACTTCAACAGCTCTCCGTGGTAGAAAATTCCAAAGTTTCACCACCCTCTGAGTGAAGAAATTTCTCTTCATCTCAGTCCTAAATGGCCGACCTTTTATTCTGAGACTGTGACCACTGGTTCTTGACTCCCCAGCCCGGGGGAAACATCCTCCCTGCATCTACCCTGTCAAGCCCTGTAAGAATTTTGTATGTTTCAATGAGATCATCTCTCATTCTTCAAAACGCGAGACAATATAGGCCTAGTCTACTCAATCTCTCCTCATAGCACAATCCTGCCATCCTAGCAATCAGTCTGGTGAACCTTTGTTGCACTCCTTCTATGGCAAGGATGTAAGGAGATCAAAACTGTACTCCAGGTGTGGTCTCACCAGGACCTATTACTCATACTCAAAACCTCTTAGTCCAACATACCATTTGCTTTCCTAATTACTTGCTGTACCTGCATGTTAACTTCCAGTGATTGTGTACAAGGACAGCCAGGTCCTTCTGAACACCAATATTTCCCGCTCTCTCACCACTTAAAAAATAATCTGCTTTTCCATTTTTCCTACCAAAGTGGATAACTTCACATTTCTCCACATTATATTCCATTTGTCACGTTCTTGCCCACTCACTTAGCCTGTCTATATCCCCTTGAAGCTTCTTTGCATCCTCCTCACAACTTACATTCCTACCTAGCTTTGTATCATCAGCAAACTTGGATATACAGGTACAGCGTCGAGAATCCGGAGTTCCGGAATCCGTACTGACCCAGACACCCGGACGATCCGTGGGGTTCGTCTGGAATACGGAAAATGTTCCGCAATCCAGAGCCCTGCCCCAGGCCGTCACCGACCTCCACCATCGCCCGTCGCCACTTGACGCCCCCCCCCCCCCCCCCCCCCCACCTAGCTACCTTAGCCCAAGTGTTTCCGGACTCGGGACGTTGGAAAGACGTTCCGAAGTCCGGAACTACACAGAATCTGCCTCAGTCTCGAGGCTTCTGGGTTCTCAATGCTGTACCTGTATTACATTTGATCCCCTCATTCAAATCATTGACACCACTCCTTTATCCAGGCATCAACTTCCCTAATCCGCCTGTCCTTCCCTGTTCTAATGCATGGCTGGAGAAGTAATCCTGAGATTACCATCCATGAAGTCCTGTTCCCAAACTTGCTGCTTAATCTCCTAAATTTGTTTTGTAGGACTTTAGGACCTTCTCAAACTACATCATTGGTTCCCATGTGGCCTGGTTTCCCCCTCTCCCCTTGCACAATATTTTCCAGTCTATGTTGTGTGTCCTCTACTTGAGCACCTGGAGGTAACAAAACATCTGGGACTGTCAATGTGGATTGCAAAAGGCCGTGTCAGCCCTTATAGCTATTGAGTACTCTCTCACTACTGCATTTCTAGCTCTGCTGCTAATTTCTTCCACTCCCCAGAGCCACCTGTTGTTCATTGGGGCCATTGATATTTATTTGATGGTCCTGCCTATAGTCCTCATTTTCCCCGCAGGGAGCTAGATCTTCTAATCTGTGAGAGAGCATGTTTCCGTGAGCACTCTTATTCTGACAGTCCCTGCCTGCCTTTCGCCATCCCTCTGTAGGATACATTAAGTAGGAGCTGCAATAACTCTGTTGTGGATTCTGTTCTTTCCCCTCTGAATTAAAACTCCATATTAAAATGTTGTTTTTGCCACATTGCGGTAGCACTGGGGTCAGGGTATCTGGCCGAGTGCCTTACTATCTGCTACTTTAGAGAGGGTTTATCTCTGTTTTAGGAAAGGAAGCTGGGGCTTATTGCTAACTGAAGCAACAATAACCTTTAATTGGGGATATTTCCTTCAGAACAGAATGTAAAACCATCAAAGCTCATTCATCTAGCGCATTATGGCAAGTATTTGTATTATGAATGCTTTTGCATTGGAGACCTCAGCCTACTTAGTTAAGAACTTGTTGTCACTCTTTAGATAAGTTCTTCAAATCAATAGCTAGGGTTGTAACACACAACGTGGGTCAGGATTGTTGGAAGATCAGCCATGATCGTATTCAATGGCGGAGGAGGCTCAAAGGGGCGAATGGCCTACTCCAGCTCCTATTTCTTCTGTTCTTATGTTATGAATTTAAACATATGATAATTTGTGGAGGAAAGCTTTAAAACTATGACTCTTCATCCTTGAAATCAAGGATATACCAAATTTAAAAGAAGATCTGGAGCATTATCAAATGAAACTTTGTGTGCAGGCCCAGAGGACATGGGTCCAAAATGGAAAAAGAAAAGCTTCAGTGCATCAGGAAGCATTTCACATGAAGAGTGATCGATATGGTCCAGTATGTTCTTCTGTGTAGAGCAATGAAGGCAAGCACAATTTAGCTGTTGCAACGGAGAATGTAAAGATGAGCTTTTTGGGCCAAAGGCCTTACCTAGTTTGTGCCCTGTGGGAAATTCCAAACTCTGCAACACTGGTGCCTGACTGTGTCCATCTCTACAGGAACATGTATCAACAATACCTCTGTAATGATGTTCAAGAAGGGCAGCTTTGAAATTGGAGCCACTGTCTACCCAGTCGCCATCAAGGTAAGACTACTTGCAGCATGTATCTGGGCATGTCCCATGATAAATGACACCAAAGCTATCGTCCTTCAACAAAATGGCGGAATAATTATTTTTAAGTGTTTTGGGCATCCTTTGGGGCATGGGCTTGGAAGAGTTTCTGAGCAAGGCTCTTTGGCATAATTACCATGATACACTGTGCAAAAGTGCAAGCAGTGTTCCCACTTATCAACAGCAGCTCAGTATAGATTGCAATATATAGGGGGCGAAATTCAGCCTCCCAAAAAGGCCACTTACCGCCAGAAAGCGGCGGCCAGGCGGCGGAATCGAGCGGCCACCGACTTCCGGTCCAATGGCCGCCACGATCGAAATTAACCTCTGGGATTTTTCTGGCGATCCCCACTTCCGCCCCGCGGCTGCTGACCGTCCTAAGTGCATCATCAAAGGGCGCACCGTCGATCTCACCCACCTCCATGGCACCCCCCAACCCCCGCGAAATTTGGCTGGAAAAATCATAGATCCGCCGCGCGGTGCCCCCCCTCCCGACAGCTTTTTCTGCTGGTGCACCTTGTTTTTTTTTTGAGAGTGCCACGGCAGCGCGGCGGCCCTTCAAGGGGAGGGCGCACTGCCGCAGCCGCCATGTTTTTTTTTGCCAGCTGACTTCCCGATTGGTTGGACAATTATGGCCCCGTGTTCGGCTGTACCGCCAACAGGTAACCTGGCACCCCCTCTTGGGTGCCAGGCCGCTGGCCCGTCCGAAACCCTCCCTGGTGGCCCAGTGGGCCGAAGCTAAATAATCGCTGGTTCTCTCCCCTTTAAGTGAGGGGAGAGATGTGGTGACGCACACACGCAATGACGTCAGCACTGCTCCCCGGCTGAGTGACAGTGGCGGAGACTCCGCCACTCTAGAGTACTTACCGCCGCACTTCCGCCCCCATTATGACTGACTTCTGGTCCGCTCCAAAATAATTGGCAAAGAGCTGAAAATCGATCAAGAGTCCAGCTCGTCTGTCGCGACGGTAAAAATACTTTGAAAATGGTAGGTGCAGCAGGATTCCGGCAGGGGTGAATTTCTACCCGATAGTTTTCTAAAATTGCGAGTGCAGTTGGATAAAGCCATAAGAAAAGCAAAATCATTGTGGGTCTTATCAGTAGGGACATCAAATACAACAGTAATGAGGTGATACATTTGTACAAGCCAATGGTTAGGCCACACTTTGTAGTTTTGGGCATCCCATTATAGAAAGAGCATTAAAGCCATAGAAAGCGTACAGCGTAGATTCACCAGGATGACACCAGCAATGGAAAACTATAGTTGAGGATTGAATTACATAGAAATTGCAGCTTGGAAAGAGGCCGTTGGATCTAACACGAGCACTCTTTTGCCATGTCTCTTTATCCCCTTTTCCTTCAACCACCTATCGAACATATTCTTAAATGTTGACATGGTGACTGCTTCGATCACTAACTCCGGTAGTGCATTTCAGTTTCCCAATGCTCTGTGTAACATAGTTTCTCTGGCTCACTGTCCCAAATCTCTTAAATTTCATCTTATATTGGTGTTCCTTCGTTCTAGACTTCTCGCCTACAGGGTACAGTTTCTATCCACTCTTTCCCCCATCCCTTCTTCGTTTTAAATATCTCTGTCAAATCACCCCACAATCTCCTCTGTTCGAATGAAAGCAAACCAATTGTTCAACTCTTTCTTCATTTCCTCACACCAGGCTTCCCAGTGAATCTATGCTTTACCCTCTCTCTTGCCTCAATATTCTTCCTATAGCATCAAGCCCAGAATTGTACACAATACTACAACTGTGGTCTGAGTTAGGCTTTATAGGGAATTCCCCATTAAATCTTGACTTCTATATTCTGTACCACTTGATATAAATCCCAGTATTCCATAGCTTATTTTTTATTGATCTTATCTAGTAACTTTTAATGTCTTGTGAACCTGAACTCAAATGTCACCCTGCTCCTCCACATCACACAGCCTTCCCCATTCAAATTCTAATTATTACTTTTTTTTAACCAAAATGTTCCACCTCACATTTATTGATATTGCATTCCATCGACTACATTTTGTCCATCTTGCCAATATACCCTTGCAGCTTTGTTGACTCTTCAGTTATTTACTCTGCTTCCTATTTTAGTATTCTCTGTAACTTTGGATACACACTCCCTCTAGCCCTATATCCAAATCATTAAAACGAGATCCTGGGATTATTCCCACTGGAGCTGACGAGGTGGATGCAGAGAGGATGTTTCCACTGATGGGGGAGACTTGAACTCGAGGGCATGATCTTAGAATAAGGGGCCGCCCATTTAAAACAGAGATGAGGAGAAATTGATTCTCTGAGGGTTGTAAATCTGTGGAATTCGCTGCCTCAGGGACCTGTGAAAGCTGGGACATTGAATAAATTTAAGATAGAAATAGACAGTTTCTTAAACGATAAGGGGTTATGGGGAGCGGGCGGGGAAGTGGAGCTTGGTCCATGATCAGATCATCCATGATCTTATTGAATGGCGGAGCAGGCTCGAGGGGCCGTATGGCCTACTCCTGCTCCTATTTCTTATGTTCTTATGTGAGACTGACGAGATTTATGCATTTTTAAAGTTCTGAGCACTTTCTGATGGGATGAATAGAGTCAGCAATGAGGAGTTATCCATTTTAAATTGTCAATGAAAATGAGGAGGCAAGTTCGGACAAATTTCTTGACTCATGGGGAGTAGTTGAGGCAGAGATCATTCTCCGGAAAGAGTATATAAACACTTGAAGCAGACAAAATACAGGGCTTTGGAAAGAAAATAGGGTAGTGGGATTATTTCTGGATACGAGCAACACTCCAGCAAGGACACAATTGGTTAATTAGCCGCCTCTTGTGCTATAAACTTCTACGATCCAGTATAAAAGGAGAGTTTTGTGTAGTTCTTCTTTGTACCCACAAGATGGCAATATTCTTCCAGTAAAGTTCCCTCACCAAATGAGAGGTTTATAGAGTAAATGTTTCTGCATCGTTGGAGCTGTGAATTCAGCCATGCTGGTTGACCCCTGTTACAGATCCTCAGTGATCTTTCTGTACTAAAATGAATAAGATTTCCTGCACGGCCTCATGTATCATTGTCATAAACAACCAGCAAGTCTGAGCTATCATTACTGGTCTTTCGTTGCTTAGCAGTTGTTGGAGAACTAGATTTCACCTCAAAGAAATAACTTGCATTTATATAGTGCCTTTCACGATTCCAGTCCCAAAGTGCTTTACAGCCAATGAGGTACTTTTGAAGAGTTGTCACTATTGTCATGTAGGAAATACAGCAGCCAAATTGTACATAACAGCTTGCAATTATATATGTAATAAAATGTGCCAAGGCACTTCGCTGGAGTGTTAACGGACAAAACTGACCATACAAAGATGGGAGAAAAAGCAATGTGTGAGGAGGACACAAAAAATCTACAACAGGACATAGATAGGCTAAGTGAGTGGGCAAAAATTTGGCAGATGGAGTATAATGTTGGAAAGTGTGAGGTCATGCACTTTGGCAGAAAAAAATCAAAGAGCAAGTTATTATTTAAATGGAGAAAGATTGCCAAGTGCTGCAGTACAGCGGGACCTGGGGGTACTTGTGCATTAAACACAAAAGGATATTATGCAGGTACAACAAGTGATCAGGAAGGCCAATGGTATCTTGGCCTTTATTGCAAATGGGATGGAGTAGAAAAGCAGGGAAGTCTTACTACAGCTATACAGGGAATTGTGAGGCCACACCTGGAATACTGCGTTTCCAAAATTATGTAAGGATATACTTGCTTTGGAGGCAGTTCAGAGGTTCATTACGTTGATTCCGGGGATGAGGGAGTTGACATGAGGAAAGGTTGAGGAGGTTGGGCCTCTACTCATTGGAATTCAGAAGAATATGAGATGATATCGAATCGTATAAGATTATGAGGGGGCTTGACAAGGTGGATGCAGAGAGGATGTTTCCACTGATGGGGGAGACTAGAACTAGAGGGCATGATCTTAGAATAAGGGGCCGCCCATTTAAAACAGAGATGAGGAGAAATTGATTCTCTCAGAGGGTTGTAACTCTGGAATTTACTGCCTCAGAGAGCTGTGGAAGCTGGACATTGAATAGATTTAAGACCGAAATAGACAGTTTCTTAAACGATAAGGGGATAAGAAGTTATGGGGAGCAGGCAGGGAAGTGGAGCTGAGTCCATGATCGGATCAGCCATGATCTCATTGACTGGTGCAGCAGGCTCGAGGGGCCATATGGCCTACTTCTCTTCTTATGTTCTTATGTAAAATTTGACACCGAGCCACGAGATATTAGGACAGGTGGCGAACTGTTTGGCCAAAGAGGTAAGTTTTAAGGAGTGTTTATCCTGGGTTCTAAAATGAAATGTTACTCGGGGATAAACAGTTGATGCTGGTGCTCCCAGTCTCGAATCTACAGATGTGTCACCACAAGGGTGAGTAAAGCAGCCCCTTCGTTGACTGCCAGTACACCGTTGACAATCGGTAGTGGTTTTGCAACATCATCCTCATCCAACTTTCACTCTTTCCTACACCCACCCCAGGAAATCACATGGCTTGCACCCGATACCTCCCCATCTGGTGCAGCGCTGATCGAGAAATACAGCGCAGATCGGGAGTGGGAAATTGAGTTTGAACCCTTGCATTCTGTGGCACTGCCCTGTTACTAGCATCACGATGTGGTCTGTTTAGTTTTTAATTTGAATATTTCCGATTTATTTTTTTCACTCATTAAGTAGATGGAGAATGAAAGAACAACATTCTTGACATACAGTGCACTCAATAAAAGTTTTGAACTCAGCCCTAGATTAGATATAAAATAAAGATCCCTCCACCTACATTTCAACAGCTGCAGTATCCAATATTCGGGAGTAGGGGCCAGATAAATGTGCCACAGTGAGTGGACTGTATCTACACAGAAATGCATGACCTCCCAAATGCAAAAATTGTGATACCGCCTTCACGCAAAACTGCAACATCCCAATCTGCACAAATATCTAAATCTCCCCTGCAGTAATTGGCTGTCTGCATGTCATTCATACTTTTTCACCACTCTCTAGCCTGAGTTGCCCTCCACTATCACTCGGTCCCATTGTGATCTTTCCTGCTGCTTTTCCTAACACCACGACCTCTGCTCTGCTACCTGAAGTTTGAAAGCTTGGAATCTTAAACTTCCATGGCCCGAAGAGTTGGTAAAAGCTGATTCTTGATTGGTGCAGGAAAGTTCTGACTTTGATCTAAATACACCCACCGGGGAGCAGCTTCTTGCAGAAAGCTATGCCATGGGAAGTTTAAGGACCCAAGACTTGAGTAAAGTCAGCCTTGTGCACAAACACGGAAGGAAGAAACAGACCAGCAAGGGTTTTGTGGGCCAGCTAAAAGAAGCTGAACGATGTGCAGGGATTGACTTGAGCACATCTGAGATGCAACGCAAATTAGATGCTGAATAAAACTCCCTCTCGACAGTCCTATCAGGCACAGCTAGCGAAGGTACATCACAAGTTAGAGGCAAAGTAAAACCCCTTTCACTCTACTTAAAATAAGCTCGATCTTAATCTTCGAACATACCTATTTCTCACGTCATCTTTCTGAGATTGGCGGTTGGTGCCAAATTATTGGCTGTTGCCTTCTGTTGGATTGCTGTCAGAGGACACTCCCATCCCGTCCATCTGGGCTCAGTTGTGCCGAGGCTTCAAAGGTGAAAGGATGACCTATTAAATGTGTTGTCCAGTCTCTAATACTGTCACTTTGACCTACTGATTGCTTTTAATTGTTTGTCTTGTATTGTGCTTTTCTTGCCAGTATGATCCTCGATTTGGAGAAGCGTTCTGGAACAGCAGCAAGTACGGAATGGTGAACTACCTCCTGAGGATGATGACGAGTTGGGCAATTGTCTGCAGTGTCTGGTATCTGCCGCCAATGACACGTGAGGTAACCTCTTGCTTCATGTATGTGTGTGTGTGTGGAGAAAGTTGACGGATTCTGGGAGCAGAGTACTGCTTTTTAAAAAAAATATTATTTTTTTTCCTTATAGTTTTATTTTATTTGTTCATGGCTGTTGGCATCGCTGGCAAGGCCAGCATTTATTGCCCATCCCTAATTGCCATTGAGAAGGTGATGGTGAGCCGCCACCTTAAACCACTGCAGTCCGTGTGGTGAAGGTTCACTGCTGTTGGGGAATTCCAGAATTTTGACCCAGCGACGATAGTGTGAGATTTGGGGGCGAACTTGCAAGTGGTAGTGTTCCCATGCACCTGCTGTCCTTGTCTTTCCATTTGGTAGAGGTCGCGGGTTTGGGAGGTGCTGTCGAAGAAGCCTTGGCGAATTGCTGCAGTGTGCCGGAGGTGGAGGGAGTGAATGTTAAATGTGCTGGATGGGGTGCCCAACAGATGGACTGTTTTGTACTGGATGGTGTCGAGCTTTTTGAGTGTTGTTGCAGATGCACTTATCCAGGCAAGTGAAGAGTATTCCATCACACTCCTGATTTATGCCTTGCAAATGGTGGAAAGGCTTTGGGGAGTCAGAAGGCGAGTCAGTCATCACCGAATACCCAGCCTCTGACCTGCTCTTGTAGCCACAGTGTTTATGTGGCTGGTCCAGTTAGGTTTCTGATCAATGGTGACCCTCAGGATGTTAATGGTGGGGAATTTGGAAATATTAATCTGAATAACTGTCATGGGAGGTGGCTAGACTCTCTCTCTTGTTGGAGATACTCATTGTCTGCCAATTGTGTGGCGCAAATATTACTTGCCACTTATCAGCCTAAGCCTGAATGTTGTCCAAGTCTTGCTGTATGTAGGCACAGACTGCTTCATTTTTTGAGGAGTTTTGAATGGAACTGAACACTGCAATCATCAGCGAACATCCCCACTTCTGACATGATGAAGGGATGTTCATTGATGAAGCAGCTGAAGATGGTTGGGCCCAGGACACTGCCCTGAGGAACTCCTGCAGCAATGTCCTGGGGCTGAGATAATTGGCCTCCAACAACCACAGTCATCTTTTGTGCTAGGTATGACCCCAGCCAGTGTCGAGTTTTTCCCCTGATTCCCATTGACTTCAATTAACTAGGGTTCCTTGATGCCACAATCAGTCAAAGGCTGCCTTGATGTTAAGGGCAGTCCCTCTCCCCTCACCTCTAGAATTCACTTTTTTTTTGTCCATGTTTGGACCAAGGCTGTAATGTGGTCTTGAGCCAAGTGGTCCTGGTGGAACCCAAACCAAGCATCGGTGATCAGATTATTGGTGACTAAGTTTCGCTTTATAGCACTGTCGACTACACCTTCCATCGCTTTGCTGATCATTGAGCGTAAGCTGATGGGGCAGAAATTGGCTAGATAGGATTTGACCTGCTTTTTGTTGACAGGACATACCTGGACAATTTTCCACTTTTATCGGGTAGATGCCACATTTGTAGCTGTACTGACAGCTTTGCTAGAGGCGCGGCTAGTTCTGGAGCACGTCTTCAACACTATAGCCAGATGTTGTCGCGGCACATAGCCTTTGCAGATCCAGTGCATTCAACCGTTGATAGCATGTGGAGTGAATCGAATTGGCTGAAGACTGGCTTCTGTGATGGTGGGGACCTTAGGAGGAGGCCTGGCACTTCTGGCTGAAGATGGTTGCGAATGCTTAAATTTGATCTCTTAACAATCCCTGGTTTCAGCAGTTTATGGCCTTGCTACCTCTGGTTGAAGGAAGGGAAAAACAGCCACGGTTGTTGCTCCTGATCACTATCCATTGCTGCAATGGGTCCGGTGACGACAGGACCAGGCTTTGCTGTGAAGTATATTGTGTTTGAGAAGTTCTCGACACACTACGGTCTCTGCTTTGGACAAGAGTATGATAAAACAAGAGTATGTTTTTCCCTTCCTTCAACCAGAGGTAGCAAGCTCATAAGCTGCTGAAACCAGGGATTGTTAAGAGATCAAATTTAAGCATTCACAATCACCACTTTATTTCCATTTGCATCTAATTTACATTGCACTAATTCTGCTCATAAGTTGTATTGTGGCTGCTGAACAGACTTTAACGTTCCAGTGAAGGCATTTCCATTAGCTTCATTCTGTGCTGGTTGACCAATTTGTTGTTATTTGAGATCCACATACAACATGTCTTTCACACAGATGAGGCAGCAATATATGGTAACTTACTGAGAGGCCCTGTAGAGCAGCACTGTTTGAAATGCTTTCTTTGTGTTGCATAGGAAGGTGAAGAAGCAGTACAGTTTGCTAATCGTGTGAAAGCTGCAATTGCTCGACAAGGTGGTCTTGTAGATTTACTGTGGTAAGTAAATTTCTTCCAGTTTGTTGCCCAGGAGCACCCAGGGCCTTGTTCTGCTTCGCATATGAGAACATGCCATAAATGTGTCTCTTTTTAAAAAAAAAAATAATAAAGTTTGTTAAATTAGAGTATCCAAAATTGATCATTTTATGAGTGACCTAATTGCATTACATTGAATGAGGCGATTTCTAAAACACTTAGTCAGCAAAAAGAATGGCAGCTTCTCACTTCCTCCTTTGTAACAAAATGCCTTCTGTTCTGTAGCAACACTAGCACTTTTTGGGAAAACCTGATTTCATTGAGTCTATGTTCAGTTCCCAAATTTGTTTGTCTTGTATGAATAGAGATTCGGTTGCAGGCCAGTTTGTGAATCTCATGTTGGACAGACCGGTTGTTGCCCAGGGTTTTTGGCTGGCACAGGTCCGTTGCCCCATTGTTTATATTTCAGCACTACAGATATACCTCATGAGACAGCAAACGATCACTTTGTTCTAGCTGCAGTCTTTACACTTAATATGCTATAACTCTCCCTGATGTCGAGAGAGGTGAGCAACCAGATTGGGTGAAACTTTTGAGCAAATGTGTTGCATTGCTTTCTTCAGATAAATGTTGCCAACTGTTTTCTGAAGCAGTCCCACAAAGTGAACAAGAACTCAAAGCAGCAGCAGTCTCCACATCCCAATAAACTGGACATGCTTCTGCTTTAGGAATTGAGTGTGACTCATGGTCTCGCAGGAGGCGTTGGCTGAACCCTGCTGAAGTTTATTTCCCAATTCAGTTTTTAATGCTGCTTATTATATTTTGGGAGTTCCTGGATTCTGTGTATACAACCTGGGTTTAATCTGGTGTGTAGTACCTGGGTTTAATCTCATGTATACAAGAGTACGAGAGGAAGCTTGCAGGGAACATTAAGTCGGACTGCAAAAACTTCTATCGATATATAAAGAGAAAAAGATTAGTAAAGACAAACGTAGGTCCCCTGCAGTCAAAATCAGGGGAAGTCATAACGGGGAACAAAGAAATGGCAGACCAATTGAACAAGTACTTTGGTTTGGTATTCACTAAGGAGGACACAAACAATCTTCCGGTTATAAAAGGGGTCAGAGGGTCTAGTAAGAAGGAGGAACTGAGGGAAATCCTTATTAGTTGGGAAATTGTGTTGGGGAAATTGATGGGATTGAAGGCTGATAAATCCCCAGGGCCTGATGGACTGCATCCCAGAGTACTTAAGGAGGTGGCCTTGGAAATAGTGGATACATAGTTGACAGTCATTTTCCAACATTCCATAGATTCTGGATCAGTTCCTATGGAGTGGAGGGTAGCCAATGTAACCCCACTTTTTAAAAAAAGGAGGGAGAGAGAAAACAGGGAATTATAGACCGGTCAGCCTGACATCGGTAGTGGGTAAAATGATAGAACCAATTATTAAGGATGTCATAGCAGCGCATTTGGAAAGAGGTGACACGATAGGTCCAAGTCAGCATGGATTTGTGAAAGGGAGGATGTTTCCAGTAGAGCGGACAAGAGAGAACCAGTTGATGTGGTGTATTTGGACTTTCAGAAGGCTTACGACAAGGTTCCACATGAGATTAATGTGCGAAGTTAAAGCACATGGGATTGGGGGTAGTGGGCTAGAACATAAGAACATAAGAACTAGGAACAGGAGTAGGCCATCAAGCCACTCGAGCCTGCTCCGCCATTCAATAAGATCATGGCTGATCTGGCCGTGGACTCAGCTCCACTTACCCGCCTGCTCCCCGTAACCCTTAATTCCCTTATTGGTTAAAAATCTATCTATCTGTGATTTGAATACATTCAATGAGCTAGCCTCAACTGCTTCCTTGGGAAGAGAATTCCACAGATTCACAACCCTCTGGGAGAAGAAATTCCTTCTCAACTCGGTTTTAAATTGGCTCCCCCGTATTTTGAGGCTGTGCCCCCGAGTTCTAGTCTCCTCGACCAGTGGAAACAACCTCTCTGCCTCTATCTTGTCTATCCCTTTCATTATTTTAAATGTTTCTATAAGATCACCCCTCATCCTTCTGAACTCCAACGAGTAAAGACACAGTCTACTCAATCTATCATCATAAGGTAACCCCTTCATCTCCGGAATCAGCCTAGTGAATCGTCTCTGTACCCCCTCCAAAGCTAGTATATCCTTCCTTAAGTAAGGTGACCAAAACTGCACGCAGTACTCCAGGTGCGGCCTCACCAATACCCTATACAGTTGCAGCAGGACCTCCCTGCTTTTGTACCCCATCCCTCTCGCAATGAAGGCCAACATTCCATTCGCCTTCCTGATTACCTGCTGCACCTGCAAACTAACTTTTTGGGATTCGTGCACAAGTACCCCCAGGTCCCTCTGCACCGCAGCATGTTGTAATTTCTCCCCATTCAAATAATATTCCCTTTTACTGTGGTTTTTTTTCCCCAAGGTGGATGACCTCACATTTTCCAACATTGTATTCCATCTGCCAAACCTTAGCCCATTCGTTAACCTACCTAAATCTCTTTGCAGCTTCTCTCTGTCCTCTACACAACCCGCTTTCCCACTAATCTTTGTGTCATCTGCAAATTTTGTTACACTACACTCTGTCCCCTCTTCCAGGTCATCTATGTATATTGTAAACAGTTGTGGTCCCAGCACCGATCCCTGTGGCACACCACTAACCACCGATTTCCAACCCGAAAAGGACCCATTTATCCCGACTCTCTGCTTTCTGTTAGCCAGCCAATTCTCTATTCATGCCAATACATTTCCTCTGACTCCGCTTACCTTTATCTTCTGCAGTAACCTTTTGTGTGGCACCTTATCGAATGCCTTTTGATGTGGATTGAGAACTGGTTGGCAGACAGGAAGCAAAGAGTAGGAGTAAATGGGTACTTTTCAGAATGGCAGGCAGTGACTAGTGGGGTACCGCAAGGTTCTGTGCTGGGGCCCCAGCTGTTTACATTGTACATTAATGATTTAGACGAGGGGATTAAATGTAATATCTCCAAATTTGCGGATGACACAGTGTGAGCTGCGAGGAGGATGCTATGAGGCTGCAGAGTGACTTGGATAGGTGAGGTGAGTGGGCAAATGCATGGCAGATGAAGTATAATGTGGATAAATGTGAGGTTATCTACTTTGGTAGTAAAATCAGAGAGATAGACTATTATCTGTATGGCGACAGATTAGGAAAAGGGCAGGTGCAACGAGACCTGGGTGTCATGGTACATCAGTCATTGAAGGTTGGCATGCAGGTACAGCAGGCGGTTAAGAAAGCAAATGGCATGTTGGCCTTCATAGCAAAGGGATTTGAGTACAGGGGCAGGGAGGTGTTACTACAGTTGTACAGGGCCTTGGTGAGGCCACACCTGGAGTATTGTGTCCAGTTTTGGTCTCCTAACTTGAGGAAGGACATTCTTGCTATTGAGGGAGTGCAGCGAAGATTCACCAGACTGATTCTCAGGATGGCGGGACTGACATATCAAGAAAGACTGGATCAACTGGGCTTGTATTCACTGGAGTTCAGAAGAATGAGAGGGGATCTCATAGAAACGTTTAAAATTCTGACGGGTTTAGACAGGTTAGATGCAGGAAGAATGTTCCCAATGTTGGGGAAGTCCAGAACCAGGGGTCACAGTCTAAGGATAAGGGGTAAGCCATTTAGGACCGAGATGAGGAGAAACTTCTTCACCCAGAGAGTGGTGAACCTGTGGAATTCTCTACCACAGAAAGTTGTTGAGGCCAATTCACTAAATATATTCAAAAAGGAGTTAGATGAAGTCCTTACTACTAGGGGGATCAAGGGGTATGGCGAGAAAGCAGGAATGTGGGACTGAAGTTGCATGTTCAGCCATGAACTCATTGAATGCGGTGCAGGCTCGAAGGGCCGAATGGCCTACTCCTGCACCTATTTTCTATGTTTCTATGTGTAGTACCTGGGTTTAATCTGGTGTGTAGTACCTGGGTTTAATCTGGTGTGTAGTATCTGGGTTTAACTTGATGTCCCTGTGCATTTCAGGGATGGCGGCCTCAAGAGAGAAAAGGTGAAGGAAACCTACAAAGAGGAGCAGCAGAAACTCTACAGTAAGATGATAGTGGGGAACCACAAAGACCGAAGCCGATCCTGAACTCTCCGTTGGACTACCCATTCCACTGCCAGTGTGGGCATGTGAAAGGACACATCCAAGGCTGTGTTTCTGGCCCGTAATAAACTAAAGGGCAAGAATTTGTCCTGGTGCTTGTTTTCTCTTGTTGAGGAATGTAAAACTGAGCAGTATGGAGTGCAAAGAAATCTGCTGTATCTCGGACTGTCTGCACCTGGAAATGGACACAGAAAAATGTCTTACAAAAATGGCAAATGTGTCTAGGTTGGGGGGAAAAGGAAAGAATGAGATACAACTTAAAGATAAAGCAAGGCGGAAAGGAATGGTGCAGCTGATGTGGGTTATGCCAAGCCCGTTTTCAGACCAAATGGGACAGTTAGCCATAGTCTGTGTGTTTTAGCTGACTGGGTCAGTAGTGTTTTAATTGGAGAGAGGTGCTCAAAGGCTGTGAACAAGCAAGAAGCAGAAACACAAAACCTTTGACCACATAACTGACTGGAAGAGGCGTGTTGATGGAGATCCTATGATGCATGACTTTACACGTACTCATTTTATTTTGACACCGGTTTTAAATATGTATTTGCATGCTTTTGTTTTTTTTTTCTTTTTTTTTTAATTACGTAGACTTTTAACATTTTCATTGTAACCAGGAAAGAAAAGATTCTGCTGCCTATCCTCCATGGCTGGGCTTGACTGCAAGCAGATGTGAAGGATCCTTATTTTTTGTACTTAATTTGCTTTTCCTGAAGTGTGCTGTAGGGACAAAGGCTCCATTGTCCTGCATACACCCATCAATCCAGTTCCTTGAGGTTTTTTATTCTGTTGAAAGCTTACTCTGCCATTCTGTTTACACTGTTAAGCCATTAACATCTGGATCTATTTCAGCAAGGCGTGCATAAGCACATATTTTCCATTCCAGTTTGACAAAATGATTTTAACTGTCTCAGTTCAAAGCTTGGAAGCTGGTGTGCAATCACCTATGTGGTATAATTCCCAATCTTGAGTTTTATTATTGACAGGGCTCGTTGTTTTTTCTGTGTCCTCAACCACTTCTTAATGTCTCGTTGTGTGAACCATATTGGCTAGACTTTGGCATCTCTGATGGTGGGACCTCAGGAGGAGGCCGAGTAGAATCATTCATTTTTGATTTAAGAACGCTTACAAATGTTTTAGCCTGGTCTCTTGTACTCGTGCTGGATTCTGCGCAGTCTTGGGATGCTAGATTTGTCCTTAGTCTGTCCCCCAAAACACAGTGGTGATAGCACCCTAAGTGGTGGAGGATGCCCTCACAATGGAGACAAGACTTTGTATTCACAAGAACTTGTGGTCACGCCTACCAATGCTATTGCGGATGGATGTGTCTGTGACAGGTAGGTTGGTGAGGAGGAGATCAGGCAGATTAATGCCCTCATGACATAATGGAGGCCCAGTCTGGCAATTACAAACATTTTCAGGCCAGGTCAATCAGTGGTGGTAATATCAAGCCACGGATGGTGAACATTTGAGTATTTTGTGTGCCCTTCCTTCCCTTGGTGCTTTCTTTAAGTGGTGTTCAACATGGAGGAATACTGATTTGTCAGTTGGGGATGGGGGAAAGGTGGTACGTGGTAATTAATGGGACTTTCCAAGGCTTTGTTTAACCTAAAGCCATGAGATGTCTTGGGGTCCACAGTCCCAGGAGCACGCCCACTGACTGCTACTCTGATGGGACTATCCTGCCAATGTAATGGCACGTACCCAAGAATGATGGAGGAGGAGTCTGGGATGATTGCTGAAAGCGTGTACAAAAATACGTGGCTTTTGCTGGTCTAGTCTTTGGGATAATAGTCCCCATGTGTTAGCGAGGATCACCCGAATCTTGCCCTGAACTGATGCCTGGTTGTTGCAATAGGTCCATCTGATATTCTGTTTTTCTATCATGATTGTGTCAGACCACTTTGGAGGGTGTGAAGAAAAGCAGTAGTGAACCATTTGAGTTTTTAACAACAGTCCAACAGTTTTTAAGAGTTAAGATGTGGTTTGTTGAACTCAGCGTCACAGATTGCTATGATGGGATTAGAGCTAATGACCTATGTTTCTAAATTTAGTATTGTAAACTCCGGGCTACTGTACCTGAAGAATGACAATTGGGGTGACACACCAAAGGGCATTGAGCACCTGTGGAATGTGACCTCAGAAAGGAGTCATCTTCAGGAGCAGGGGAGGAGAAGAAAATTGGTAAGAGAAAGAATCCAAAGTGGGCAAAAATTTAGATTGGGGGGGGAAAAAATGTTGCTATGATTTGTAGCTAAAAGTTCAGACCCATCAGCGGAGAGTGAGCTAGCAATCATAATTCTAGAAAGTACATTTTGAAATTTTTAATAAAATGTATGCAGCGCTTCAAATTGAAACTAACCAGATGTTATTTTAAATTACATCCATAATTTAATATTTCATCTGCTAATGCTAAAACATGAATTGTATGGAGCTACAGATTAGGAGTTCACTGTGATTTGCCCAACTGTTGGATCTTACCCAGGAAATACCCGTTATCCCAGTATGAGTGAGGAACCTAATAGCAGCTTAGTGAGTATACTCTAACCCAGTGAGTTGTATAGGTCAGGAAAGGCCCAGGTTTGTGCTGAGTTGCTGGATTTCATGCAGGATAGCAACTGGGGTACTACTAGCAAAAAACAGCTGGGGTTCCAGCATCTGGTCACTATCCAGTAACTAGTGCTAGAAAGATATAAATGTATTGTTGCTAACTAGGTATCTTTTTTTTTTATTCGTTCCTGGGATGTGGGCTTCGCTGGCTAGGCCAGCCTTTATTGCTCATCCCTAATTGCCCCTTGAGAAGGTGGTGGTGAGTCACCTCCTTGAACGCTGCAGTCTGTGTGGTGAAGGTATTCCCACAGTGCTGCTAGGGAGGGAGTTCCAGGATTATGACCCAACGACAATGAAGGAACGGCGATATATTTCCAAGTCAGGATGGTGTGTGACTTTGGTCTGGGCTCTCGCATGCAAAGTAGTCATTTCAATGAGGAATCATGCCTGTTGGCACTCCGGAACTGTGCCCCAGTATCAGTCAGCACATGTGCTAAGGAGGCTGTGTGTGGGGAAATGGACATCCAATGCCTTATTGTCCTTAGCTACACCTGTCGGAGAGGGGAATGCTGCGTTGACCGAGTACGTAAATGTAAACAAGTTCTATCATTGCAAATTGTAATAAATGGAATTAGGAGATTATGCTTTAAAGTATACTAGCATGAAGTTGACATTTGGGGTAGGAGATGGGGGGCAGTTGAGGAAAGCATTTTCAGATTTATAAACTTTTTAACTCTTAGACGATTGTAATGTTAGGTGTGTCACTCAGTGCTGGGTTGGATGTTATGTATTTTGAACCCTGTTGCACTGCACCTTACCTTTTTTGTAGAGGTAATATTGTTTTCATCACCTTGAAGGTTCATCTAAACAGATAAAGGAAGATAATACTGAGGGCTGTGTGTTTGTGTGGAGTTTTCATGTTACATTATAATGAGATGATCTGACAATGTATTTGCTAACAAAATGTTCTGCTTGGTTTTCTATAAACTGCAGATAAAAACCTTTGCACCATCAAGCTTGTCATTCTTCCAGTTCAACCAAACCAAGACAATTTTAGTATATTTTTAAAGAAAGCGGAAGTGCTGTGTAAAATTTCTGAACAGGATGAATGAGAAGCGGCTCTGTTCTTTGGAATGGGAGCGAGGAAATAATTTGATCCCTTTGAGTTTTTTATTCCTCGGCGTGAAAATGAAATAATACTGTCAACAGTTAGCATTTGATGCAGATCTTTGGGGACTCGGGCAGCAGAAGAAAGTTTGGTTTTTAAAGAAAACCAGAGTAAGGCCCTATTTTCTTAATTCCTTCCAGGGGAGTCGTGCTGCTATTCCAGCTATATTGCATTACTGCAAGCAGGAATAATCTCCCACCAGAGAGCCATATACCCTAATGTACCCATCTGACACTCGGTTACTGCTTGTGCACATTCTAGAGCACCATCCTTGCACCGAGTATTTTGGGTGTGGGGGTTTGATGTTCAGGGCTAGGTGCTGCAGCTACAGCCAACTACACCAGGTCAGATCATCTTTCCGAACTACATGCAATGACAGATTGTACCCTGCATCTGTATACATAAATGTACATTTTCCACTTGGGTAAAAGCCAGAGTGGGAAATGACACAGTGCAATGCATGCCTTCAAGATATAAAATGGATGACTCCACCACATTTTGCAGAGTTAGTTAATATTGCAGGTGGATTCCCAACTGTAGTACTGCCTCTGGCGCTCACCATGTCTGGGAAATTCATCTTCAATCCCCCAAAGACATAAGAACATAAGAAAGAGGAGCATGAGTAGGCCATACGGCCCCTCGAGCCTGCTCTGCCATTCAATGAGATCATGGCTGATCTGATCATGGACTCAGCTCCACTTCCCTGCCTGCTCCTCATAACCCCTTATCCCCTTATTGTTTAAGAAACTGTCTATTTCTGTCTCCAGGAGATCACTGGCGTTCAAGGGTGCCATGGATCAATTAAATAACGTCCTGTGGACTGGCAAGGCTGGTATCTCCCAGGAACTGGTCAACATGGTGGACGATTTTAATAGAGACCCCCCCCCGCCCCCTCCCCCATGCCTGGTGGGTGTAGTGGAGGTGGCGGCTCCTTCTCCCCGTCTCTGACCTTGAGATGGTGGAACTGGGGATAGACTGTTCCCGGTTTAACCATACAGCCCATCAGCAGAGTTACACTGCTTGGAGGGAGGGGTGGTGGGTGGTCCCCCAACCTGCCGCCATCCTCTGACACACCCAGCCACACCCCCACAACGTTTCCTTTAAGCTGTGTGGCTGCGCAGTGCTCTGCAGCTCCCACGCAGCTAGCTCATCTAGGTAGGAAAAAACACGCTGGCGCTGTATTTTGAATGGGCTCCACCGCTCCACCAAAACAATTAATGGCTACATTGGCCTTTGATAATTGCAGTTTCAACAATTGGTTTCCAACACTCGCATTTACACCGGAATAGGTCTCCAGACTACCTTCTTAGAGTTTTGTTATTTTATGCCCCTATCTGGTTTGACGGCATGATTAGAATCTATGCAATGATCAAGGTCAGTAAACCTATCTGCACGATCTCCATGCTGATCAAGTTTAACTGCTTCCTAAAAGCAAACTCAGCATCCTCTGCCAGTCCTTGTGCTCTCAGGAATTTTAGATGGAGGCTGTTCCTCCCGTACAACTTACCTTGTCAGTGGACATGTCCCAATTGTCAACGAAGGAAGGTGTTCAATCCTATGATTCAGCTGTTCCTCTCCTGTGATCAGGACATGACTGGTAATAACCCAAAGACCACAACCGTGCACCCTTACTCTGGTGGTCAGCAATGAGGTCTTTGTAGGAATCCTGCAAAATAAATCAATTTATATCGATTACATAATTAGTACCCGCATGATGTCGAGGGGTAGGCTTAGGGTAATACTGCATTGCGTTAGGGTTAATAATACTGCATTATATAAAATTATAAATTATGAGGGGCCTAGATAGAGTGGATAGAAAGGACCTATTTCCCTTAGCACAGAGGTCAATAACCAGGGGGAGTAGATTTAAAGTAATTGGTAGAAGGATTAGATGGAAGTTGAGAATTGTTTTCACCCAGAGGGTGGTGTGGGTCTGGAACTCACTGCCTGAAAGGCTGGTAGAGGTAGAAACTCTCATCGCATTTAAAAAGTACTTGAATATGCAATTGAAGTATTGTAACCTGAAAGGCTATGGACCAAGAGCTGGAAAGTGGGATTATGCTGGATAGCTCTTTTGGCCGGCAAGATGGGTTGAATGGCCGCCTTCTGTGCCCTAAAATTCTATGAGAAGAACACAATAGGAGCAAGAGAAGGTCTTTCAGTCCTTTGAGCCTGCTCTGCCACTCAGTAAGATCATGGCTGACCTGCTTCAACTCTACTTTCCTGCCCGATCCCCATATCCCTTGATTCCCTTTGTATCCAAAAATCTATCTTTGTATCGACAATACTCAATGACTGAGCATCAACAGATCTCTGGGGTAGAGAATTCCAAAGATTCACAACCCTCTGAGTGAAGACATTTCTCATCTTAGTCTTAAATGGCTGACCCCATATTCTGAGACTGACCCCTAGTTCTAGACTCCTCAGCCAGGGGAAACATAGAAAGATTTGCATTTATATAGTGCCTTTCATGACCACTGGATGTTCAAAAGCACTTTACAGCCAATGAAGTACGTTTTGAAGTGTAGTCTCTGTTATAATGTAGGCAACATGGCAGCCAAATGCGCACAGCAAGCTCCCACAAACAGCGTGATGACCAGTTAATCTGTGATGTTGATTGTGGGATCACTCTTGGCCAGGACACCAAAGATAGCTCCCCTGGTCGTCTTCAGAATAATGCCAAGGGATCTTTTATGTCTCATCCGAACGACGATCATTACCAGCATCTACCGTGTCGAGCCATGTAAGAATTTTATGATTCAATCAGATCACCTCATTCTTCTAAACTCTAGGGAATATAAGCCTAGTCTACTCAATCTCTCATAGGCCAATCTCTCCTCATAGCACAATCCCCCCCATCCCTGGAATCACTCTAGTGAACCTTTGTTGCACTCCCTCTCAGATAAGTATATCATTCCTTAGGTAAGGGGAACAAAACTACACTGTACTCCAGGTGTGGTCTCACCAAGCCCCATATAATTGCAGTGACTTCTTTACTTTTATACTCTAATCCCTTTGTAATAAAGGCTATTGGGGTCAAGGTTAGTGACTGTGCATCAGGTGCAGGGGTAGAGCTCGGGAGTGGGGTTAGGGTTAGGTTGGGGTGTGTGGAACAGAGGGTAATTGTCTGGCTCCTGCGTTTGTATTCTCATTTCTCGAGTTTTTTTGTTTCACTGGTAGCTGCCACTTTAGATTGGATCATACTTTGCTTGCCATTATCCTTTTTTTTTTAGTAGTCTACTGATCCCTGGATAGTAGTGGGTTGATTATAGTCAACCTCAAACTGACTTCCTATATTAAGGTTGTTTGCTCTGTGGGTGTAGTTTATTTGAGTGTTGTGGGTTGGCTTTAGCGTCAAGAGTTGGGGCTTGAGGCATATGTTCGATTCTTAAGAGGGTAGATCTGGTTAAGGTTGGGATCAGGATAAGGATCATTGTTGTGGATATTTTAGGATGAGGATTTCAGGTAAGGGCCTGGGTAGTCAGGATTAGGGAAGTGAGTATGGTTAAGCAGCCAATATAATTATGGCTAGTGGGAGCTGTTAAATCATGAGTTAATTGTCCCTCATCTGGCAAAAGTGATCTATGTAATGTATTTGCTTCATGGGTTCTTTGATTAAGAATTCATAGCAACACATTGCTATTAAGAACTAGTTGGTTTATTAGCAAAAGTTTAACAATCACACTACATTACCAGTCCATTCACCAGGCTCACTACCATCTGCACCCAACTGGCTGGGGTTTTATTGAGTCTTGTGAACATTACGTTACTGGCTAAGCCACTCCCCACTCAACAGCTCTACAACTATTTTAGTTGTATCAGTAATCAAATGCTCCCCTGATTAAAAGGGGTGGGCACACTCCAAAAACTTTTCAAGTGCCCCCTTGATTTGTTGTTTGTTTTGGGTTTTTTTGAGGGCACTTGAAATACAAATTATACAAGTGCCCCCTGGCTAACAGTAAGATCAAATTAAAATTTGGTTGCCGGGGTGATGATGCATTCCAGTCCCTCTGGCGCCCACCTGTCGCGGAAGGCCGCGAGCATAGCGGTGGACACAGTGTGTTCCATTTCCAGGGAACAAAAGCCCTATAACTATTTTTGTAGAAAACAGTCAAGTGCCCCCTGATTAAAGCGGGCGGGGGGGGGGGGGGGGGGGGGGGGGTGGTCACACTCCAAAGCCTTTTCAGGTGCCCCCTGTTTTTTCCTGAGGGCACCAAACCACAGCTCTACAAGCCTGTGAGCATGCTCACAAGTGCATACATTACAATCAAGTTACTGTAACTGTGACTATCTTTTGAGTTCTCAGTCAGCGAGTTGTGCCTCTGCTGGGCAGCGACATCATAATATTGGCTGTTGAAAATCTCAAAGGAGGATGATCTGCCTGCAGGTGGGAGACAAGAAAGAAAATTGTCTGTTTTGATATCCAAATTAGTAATCAAAGCAATATAAGGCTTGGGTTAAAAAACTGCTCAGCCAGACTCACTCCTGCAGGGCTTGTAGAACACAAAGCTCCACCCACCAGAGCAGGAAGGAGGAAGAGACCAAGGTAGGAAAAAGCAAGTGCCCAGCAGTCAACCAAATCAGCTAACCTTGGATCAGATGAGAGGACCCACCAATTCTGAAGAACCAGGGACTGCAAAGAGGTTTTCGAGTTGTTGACGTCAAAGACGACATTGAGGAGAGGCAGTTCGAGGGGAACAATCCAAGAGACAAAGCTATCTGGAAATACCTGATATTACAACACTAGAGCCCCAGCTTTTGGGTATGGAAACCAATGCATGTACCACGCGTTAAAGTGAGATAAGCTTGTAGTTGTTAATCATTAATAATATGTGTTTATTGGTGGTAAAGCACCGAAAGCTGTAAAGGCCACTAGCCACATGACTAGCTCAGCTACATCTCTCTTTTGATGGTGGATTCCACGCATGATGATCCCAGTGCTCTGAGTACCTGGCTCCTTCCCTGAGCCTGTGATGAATCGCTGGACTTTAATCCATGGACAAGCCATGTAAAGACTCGAAAAAAGGCATTCCATCATGGAAATTGCGTTCCAAGAGTGTGTGAAAATAGCCAAATGCCTCGCCAACTGATTAGTGATGTGCATGAATGGATGAATGAGATTTTCACTGTCCTCACCTATTCAGCAAAACCACAGCCAAGGGAACGTGCGTGGCAGAATCAACGGGGAAAGGCGGCCCTGCTAAGCTTGACTCTAGTCTGGTACTGTGAAGCAGCATGAGAGATGTAGAATAAGTGGGAGGCCTTGGTTGCTGGTGAAATACCACGGCTGGTTTAATTATCAGTTAACCATGTCCCCCGATTTGTCGTCCACGGTCGGAGGCCTGTATCTCTGGCTCCAGGTCTGTTTTGTTCTAAAGATAGTACCAAGCTATTAGGTGTGTAACGCTGCTGGGCCGAGTTACAGCAGAAGGACGGAAGACCACTGTCCGTCCCGTCGCTCAACGGGCTTGAAGCCGAATGTAATCATTCCACAACTGCTGCTAGTGTGGGTGAAGGGCCAGCAAATGGTACCAGGGAACTCGGTCCGGCACAGGGATGCCGAGTGTTGCTCCTGCAAACCGAGTGAGGTCGGCCCATTTAAAGTACAGGAATAAATGCGGGTGAGTAGCTAGTATTACCTTCGTTAATGATTTTCAGTTAACCATTTCCCCCTATTCAGGGATATTCACCACAATACTGATGAGGAACACGGCAAGTGATGGCTTTCCAGCATCGCAATTCAAACACCTCACGACTTTGTCTCTCATTCTGAAGCTCAACTTTTTTTTGCTCTTCACCATGGTGCACATTTCTGCGAATGGGATCAGGCATTTGAATGTGCTACGTGATTTTTTTTTTCATCTTGTTCATAACTTTTGCTCGCAGTTCAAAGTTCAACTACATCCCTGTGCATGGTGCACCCGGGAAGTCCCACACGTCCCCTTCAGCTGGTTGATGCAATGCACCTGTTTCAAAGGGGCGCACAGCTGACTTGATGGCTAATTTTATCATTACTTTGCATTAGCGCTATCTGGTATTTCTTTGCAGAAGAATAAACGCATGGAGGTCATGCTCTTCACATTGCCTCTCTTTCTTCTTCCTACAAAAATGTATCACTTCAACCTCTTGGTAATGGTGATAATAATGGAGAAAATAATGAGATGGAAGGTTGACAAATCTCCTAACCCGATGGTTTCCACCCTAGGGTATTGGTAGAAGCTCTACTATGATCTTCCAAAACTGTCTCCATCCAGGAATTGTCTCTTTTACATTGGACAACTGTGAATATAACTCCATTATTTAAGGAAGATAAAAGAAAGAAACCAGGAAATTATAGCGTCGTTAGTCTAATATCTGTTGTGGGGAAGTTATTGGAATCTGTACTTATAATTAAGGACAGAGTGACCGAGCACTTTGGGAATTTTGAGCTGATTAGAGACAGTCAACATGGATACGTAAAGGGTAGGTCATGTCTAACGGACCTAATTGAATTTTTTGAGGAAGTAACTAAAATAGTAGACAAGGGAATGTCTATGGATCAAGTTTATATGGATTTCCAGAAGGCATTCGATAAGGTTCCACTTTAGAGTCTGCTAGCTAAAATTAAAAGGTACAGGCTCGACAGGCTGGATGGCCTCCTGTGCCTACGTTGAATTGGTACTATGTTCCCTTGAATAGAGCTTGAACGCTGCTGCTGTGTGTGGGGCTCAGTACCACACAGCGTGAAGTAAGCTAACTCAATACAGGCTAGGCTGGAGCCTGCAGCTGTGGGGCCTAGTACCTCATTGGGTCAGATCAGCTAATCAATACAGGCTGAGGATGGATCCTGGGCCTTACCTGCTCTGTGTGGTGTTCAGTATCGGACTAACATAGGAACAGGAGGAGGCCATTCAGCCCCTCAAGTCTGTTCTGCCATTCAATGAGATCATGGCTGATCCGTATCTTAATTCCATCTACTAGCTTTGGCTTCATATCTCTTAATACCCTTGGCCAGCAAAATTCTATCAATCTAAAACTATTAATTCAGCTAGCAACTGCTCTATTTGTGGGAGAGAGTTGTACATTTGTACCACACTTTGCACGAAGAAGTGTTTCATAAATTCACTCCTGAATGGCCTGGATCTGACTTTAATGCTATCTCGCCTTGTCCTAGATTCCTCCACCAGCGACCAGGGTGAGATCAGCTACCTCTGGCGTTGGAATCTGTGCTCTTTCTGTGGGGCTTGGTACCACACAGAGTGGGATCAGCTAATTCAGCTTAGGTCTTAGATATAATCCGGGCCTTTCCTGTTCTATGTCCAACCTGCTTCAATGGCTCTCCTCTGTTGTCCAGTTGGGAGGGACTGCCCTTGTCTGGTTCCATTCTTGTCTATTCATAGCCAGATAATCACATGCAATGGTTTCTCTTCCCTTTCCTGCACATTTACCTCTGGAGTCCCCCAAGGGTCTATCCTTGCCCCCTCCTAGTTCTCATCTACATCCCTGTCCCTCGGTGACAACATCCAAAAACATGTCCGATTCCACATGTACGCTGACAACACCCAGTTCTACCTCCTCACCACCTCTCTCGACCCCTCCACTGCTGGTTAAAAAATTCATATGATAACTAATACAAAGGAGCATTAAGCCAAATTCAATGCTAATCAGAATCATAGAATAGTCTATCTATCTATCAAGCGGCACTTTTTCACCAATAACCTGCTCACCGATGCTCAGTTTGATTTCTACCAAAACCACTCAGCTCCAGACTGCATTGCATGCAGCCTTGATCCAAGCATGGGCAAGAGAGCTGCATTCCAGAGGTGAAGTGAGAGTAACATGAAGGCAGCATTTGACTGGGGTATAAAGGAATCCTAGTAAAATTGAAGTCAATTGGAATCGGGCAGGGGGCCGGGGTGGAATCTCCATTGGCTGGGGTCATACCTAGCTTGTGGTTGCTAGAGGTCAAAAATCTCAGCTGTAGTATTCCTCAAGGCCCAACCATCTTCAGTTGCTTCTTCAATGACCTTCCCTCCATCATAAGGTCAGAAGTGGGAACGTTCACTGATGATTACACAGTGTTCAGTTCCATTCACAACTTCTCAGATAATGAAGCAATCCATGCTCACATGCAGCAAGACCTGGACAACATTCAGGCTTGGGCTGATAAGTGCCAAGTAACATTCGTGCCACACAAGTGCCAGGCAATGACTATCTCCAACAAGCAAAAGTCTAACCACTGCCACTTAACATTCAATAGCATTACCATTGTCAAATCCACCACCATCAACATCTGAGGGTTACCATTGACCAGAAACTTAATTAGATCAGCCACATAAATATTGTGGCAAGAAAAGCAGGTCAGGGGCTGGGTATTCTGCAGCAAATGTCTCACCTTTTGACTCCCCAAAGCCTCTTCACCATCTACAAGGCACAAGTCAGGAGTGTGATGCAATACTCTCCACTTGCCTGGATCAGTGCATCTCCAACAACATTCAAGAAGCTTGACACCATCCAGGACAAAGCAGCCAGCTTGATTGGCATCCCATCCGTTACATTAAACATTCACTCCCTCCACCAACAGTGCACCGTGGCTGCAATATGAAGCATCTACAAGATGCACTGCAGCAACTCTCCAAGGCTTCTTTGATAGTACCTCCCAAACCTGCCACCTCTACTACCTAGAAGGACAAGGGCAGCAGGTGCAGGAACACACCATCACCTCCAAGTTCTCCTCCAAGTCACACACCATCCTGGATTTGAAATTTATTGGTGTTCTTTCATTGTCCCTGGGTTAAAAACCCGGAAATCCTTCCCTAACAGCAATGTGGGAGCACCTTTGCCTCATGGACAACAGCAGTTCAATATGGTAGCTCACCACCACCTTCTCGAGTGCAATTAGGGATGAGCAATAAATTATGGCCTTGCCAGCGATGCCCACATCTCATGAACGAATTTAAAAGAATGTTAGTAATTAGTGGGTTCTGTGGGAGTGATTAAATGTTTACAAGGGTACTAGACAGTTTACATATCTAGACTGTCTACAGATTGTGCCAGGAAATCCAGAAGTGGCCCAATATTGTTAGATGTCTTCAGAGCCTTTATCATAGTTTCTAGGAACATTTGCTTGGAAATCCATACACAGTGCCATTATTTCCTGGTAGATCCTGAGACTGTGCTTTGGGCATTCCAGTTGTGTAACATTTGGTTAAATATATGTTATGTATAAAAATGGCGGGTTTAAAGTTGTTAACTGAATCTGTTTGTTCAGTGACTGTAATTAATGTGTGTCTCCATGGGCTGTAATTGTGCCACTGGAGTATTTCTCTCTGCTATAAATAAGCAACTGTTCTCAATGTATTATCCCATAGTATCAGTGGGAGCACCACCTCTGGCATTAACAGGAATCAGTGGATCTGGAGAGAGCGAAAGGATCGATTGGAATCTTGAGTACAACAGATTGGAATGTTAAAACAATGAGTCAAAATCTGAGAACAGTGGATTGGAACAGTCCATTCTGGGTTTTTCAGTTTCAGTATCTATATGCATTTTATGATTCACTACCATTAGACCATCGGATATGTTATGCGCTTATGAATATACATTTAATTTACGATCCCCTCCTTGCTGCTTTTGGTGTCACTGGTAAGTGTCTATATCCAGCTATTAATTCTATAACCATGCTTAACTGTATTACTATTCTTGTCATTCACTGTCCCACACTTGTTGCTATTGCTGTTCCACATAAGTCTTTAAACCCAGCTATTAATTCTATAATTTACTATATAATTCAATTTATAATGGGTCCCTGGCAGGTGTGGCTGTAGTTGCTGGTTCTTGCAGTGTGCCAGTGTTTACAGAGCGTACAGAAATGTTACTAATATTGACAGAGGAATCAGAGATGGTATGAATATCTACAAGGGATCCAGATATGGAACTAAGATTACATGTTTGTTCTAGTGAGTATTAAATGTTCCAAAGCACATGCTAATATTTACAGCATATCCAGAGATGGTACAAATGTTTACACGGGATTCATAGACAGTATCATTATTTAGTGGATCAAGAGACGGTACTAATATTTACAGCAAATCCAGAGATAGTACACATTGCCCAGATTTTGCGGTCAATGGTGAAAGGATGGCACTTGCCGCTGACCTTGAAGAATCTGCCCACAAAAATGTTGCAGGCTCTGTGATGTAGAGCAAGCACTCCACTCAGAACTCCTTCACGGCAAACAAGCCAAGAGTGGACAGAGGAAACGTTAGAAGGACACCCTCAAAGCCTCCCTGATAAAGTGCAACATCCCCACCGAGACCTGTGAGTCCCTGGCCAAAGACCGCCCTAAGTGGAGGAAGTGCATCTGGGAGGGCGCTGAGCGCCTCAAGTCTCATCGCTGAGTACATGCAGAAAACAAGCGCAGGCAGCGGAAGGAACGTGCATCAAACCTGTCCCACCCACCCTTACCCTCAACGAATATCTGTCCAACCTGTGACAGGGACTGTGATTCTCGTATTGGACTGTTCAGCCACCTAAGGACTCATTCTAAGAGTAGAGGCAAGTCTTCCTTGATTCTGAGGGACTGCCTATGATGATTTCCCCTATAATGTCCAAAGTAATTTTGACACCATCTATAGGGGATCTCTGATGTCCAAGAATAGTGAAATCATCAAGCAGGTTGAGCAATCAATTAGATTGAAGAATTCTCACAGACAGCAAACCAGGAAGTAAAAAGCACTGATTATCATTCACCTTGTAACCATTTTACACAGAGAAAAATAAAGATTGGAACATATGCATGGGATATCATAAGCAAACATTAATAAAATATAAATATATTATTTTAAAAATGTTTAGAATATTTAACATGGAATAGAGGGAAATCCAGAATTATTAAATTCATTTTTCAGGGCCGGCGAGGACTGGGACGGGAAGGAACTATAACATTAGGATGAGCTTCACCTGAACTAAGCTGGGACCAGGGCCCTCATGGAAAGGAATAATAGGGCGGTCACAAGGACTTTAAACTAGTAAATGGGTGGGAGGGAAGGGATCAGGTAGAACAGGTAGTATAACTAATAATTTTAAAGCAAACAAAAAGGAAGATTGCAGAGTAATAGTCAGAGATAGTGCTTTAGCACTACAGGTAATGGGAAAACTAAAAGATGTAAATTATTAAATTAGGAGAGTGAAATAAGAAAGGTGTGAGAAAATATATTAGAGGAGAAGGACAGGTTAGGGTGTGTGGCCTAAATAAGTGTTCTTCATACAAATGCACAGAGTATAAGAAACAAATTGAATGAACTTCAGGTTCAAATTCAACTTAGAGGTTACAACATGGTAACCATTAATGAGAGATGGCTGCAAGACGGTTAGGACTGGGAACTGAACACATCAGGTTATAATGGATAGGGAAACTTATGTGGGAGGAGTAGCCTCAGTGATTAAGGATGAAATGACTTCAATGATAATAAAGGATATAATGAGAAGTAAGCAGGCAGTGGAGACTTTGTGTAGAATTCAGAAATAAAAAAGGATCTAAAGCTGTAGTGGGAGTTGTGTATAGGCCCCTTGGTGGCAGAATACATAAATGCAGAGATTAAGCAAGTATGTAATAAAGGCAGAGTGGTTTTAATGAGGGATGTTAACTTCCATATAGCTTGGAATATGCAGACAAGATCATGTCAGAAAGCTAGTGAATTTCTTGTATGTGTTCAGGATGGGTTTTCTGCAACAATATGTCCTAGAATCAACAAGGGTGCAGGCCATATTAGATTGAATAATGAGTAATGAGCCAGATTTAGTTAACAGCCTAACGGTGTGTGAACATTCATCTAATAGCGTATCGTATGTTTGAGTTCAACATTGTGATTGAAAGGGAGAAAGACAAACAGCTTTGAAAATTCTAGATTTTCTAGGCTGACTTTAATATGATGAGACAGAGACTGTCCACAGTAAACTGGGACAATCTGTTAATGGGTAAAATGAAAGAAGGTAAGTGGGAGATATTCAAAAATAATTCAACGTGACACACAACCAATTTATATCCCTTGGAATAAGAGCTCTACATGCCAAATGAAGCAGCCATGGCTAACAAAAGAGCAAATGACAGCATAAAATGACAAGAAACATACAAAAATGCAACAATAGTACAGATCTTGGTGACTGGGAAAGATACAAAGAGCAACAAAAGGTGACAAAATCCATAGTAAAAGCTACAAAAGTGAGTACGGAAAGAAACTTGCAAGTGATTCTAGAGAAGTTACTACTACTTACAAGTGGTCGCAGAAATGTATAATTTCCTGTTTAATTCCCTCCATTTCAGTTAACTTAGTGACAATTGTGATCCTGTCACGGGGAAAGTGCGGTCTCTCCAAATGTATCACTCACTACCTGGTGGCCATGGCAGCGGCTGATCTACTGGCTATCATCTCCGATCTGATACTGAGGCAGATTCCCATTCGTTATCAGAGTCAATTTCAGTTTGTGCAGTACATGCTCGTGTGTAACATCCACGCTGTCCTGCTTTATACAGCCACAGACTGTTCTGTCAGGTTCACCGGCACTTTCATCTTTGATCGATTTGTGGCCATTTGTTGTCAGAAGCTGAGAAGTAAATATTGCACCGAGAGAACGGTGGCTGTGTTTCTTGGAACCGTGACTGTGCTGAGCTGTTTAAAGAACAGTTTCTGGTACTTTATGTTCACAGGTTTCTATAATCTTGGCAATAACCCTTGGTTTTGTTATGTAACATTCAGAGTTCAGACAACACAGGTCTTTGGAGCAATCAAACTCCTTTATTATATTCTCACCCCTTTTCTCCCATTTGTTTTGATTCTACTGCTCAATGCCTTCACTGCCAGACACATTTTAGTGGTCAGCCGAGCTCACAGGAGACTCCGGGAGGGTCACAGCAGTGGGGAGAGTCCCAGAGAACCGGAGATGGAAAACCGAACGAAATCCGTAATTTTACTGCTTATCTCGGGGAATTTCATAATTTTGTGGGCAATATTCACGTTGTATTATATGTGGATTCGAGTTTCCAATTGGGGGTATTTTTCTATATATCCACCATTCCTTTTACAAGAACTGGGTTTCATGCTCCAACTCCTGAGTTGCTGCATTTTTATTTATGCTGTGACCCAGACTAAGTTTAGAGAGCAGTTAAAAAATGTGGTGAAATATCCCTTTACTGTAATGATTAAATTCATTAAATGGTGAGAAGAACTAAAGACATTCCGAAATCAGGACTCAATCCAGCTTTATATTCTCACTGACCCGCTCTCCCCCAGGGTGTTTGATACAAACATATTGTGTCCAGACTGTCTTCCCCCTGCTATCTGTGATTTCATAGAATTATATAGAATATACAGCACAGAAACAGGCCATTCAACCCAACCAGTTCATGCCGGTGTTTATGCTCCAGTAGAGACTCCTCCCATCTTTCCTTATCTAACTCAACAGCATTTATTCCCTTGTCCTACATATGCTTATATAGCTATCCCTTAAATGTTTCTATACTATTCATCTCAACTACTCCCTGTGGTGGTGAGTTCCATATTTTCACCACTCTCTGGGTAAAGAAGTTTCTTCTGAATTCCCTATTTGATTTCTTTGAGACTATCTTATATTGACGGCCTCTGGTTTTGCTCTTTCTCACAAGTGGAAACACTCTCTCTCTGTCTCCTCTATCAAGATGTTTCATAATTTTAAAGACATCTATTAGGTCACCACTCAGCCTTCTCTTTTCAAGAGAAAAGAGACACAGCCTGTTCATCCTTTGCGACTAGGTGTAACCTCGCATTTCTGATAAATTTCTTGTAAATCTTTTTTGTATCCTCTCCAGTGCCTCTATATCCTTTTTACAATATGGTGACCAAAACTCTACACAGCACTCCAAGTGTGGTCTAACCAAGGATTGCTACAAAGGTAAGTTTATTGAGTTCAGACAACTCAAGACACGGAGTTCTTGTTTCCCTTTATGGGGTAATCTTTTCTTTACTTAAAATAAAACAAGAGATTGCAAGCAAGCATCCAATATTACTGGTGCACAATAATCCCAGATTAAAAATAAGCATGCACAGATCTATTCCTTTTACTTTAAGCTCAAGCGATCATAATTAAAACTCACTCGTACTAACCAACGAATGGTCGGTTCAGCAGTGACTAGATGTGGCTCTTTAACTGGCAACTGTCCAGGTTGTCCTTGACTGCAGCAGCATCACTTTTTGCATCACTCTTTATACCGCAAAACTTGTTAAAACTGCACACTGCATACATGTAGCAGCTGTTTTCTTAATTTCTTCTTCTTCAGTTAATTGAATGTTTTATGTCAGTGGCTTCAAGGTTAGTCACTGTCTACGGATGGTCTTGTTTTCCTCGTGATAGCTCAACAGTTCATTCCTGACCAAGGTCAATTACTCCCCTTATCTGCAAAACAGTCTTACAAATATTCTCACAGGAATAAGTCTTTTGGCTTCCCGAAGCATGCTAGTTCATTAAAATTGGTCAAGATTTTAAGTTTGGTTAAGTTCTAGCAAGTTTACAGCAAAATGGTGTATTCTTACACAAGTTTAGCCTAACTTCTCTATTTTTTTAATTCTATCCCTCTAGAAATAAATCCTGGTGCCGGGCTTGCCTTTTTATGGCCTTATTGAACTGCGTCATGACTTTTAGTGATTTGTTTATTTGTACACTCAGATCCCTTTGCTCCACTGCTCCATTTAGATTCTTATTTTCCAAGTAATACATGACCTCCTTATTTTCCTTACCAAAATGTAATGCCTCACATTTACAGATGTTGAAAATGATTTTCCAATTATATGTCAGTTCTGAAAGTTTATTAATGTGTTCTTGTAATTTTTTTGCAGTCCTTCTCAGTATTGACTATCACCTCCAATTTGGTGTCATCCACAAATGTAGAAATTGTGTTTTTTATTCTATAGTCCAAATCGTTAATATAAATTGTGAACAGCAGTGAGCACTGATCGTTGTCGCACTCCACTTCCAAACTTCTGCCAATCTGAACTGCTACCCCTACTCTCTGCTTTCTGTCTTGCAGCTATCGATTCTGCTACTTGTCCCCTGACTCCAAATGTTCTCACCGTATTAAGCAGTCTATTATATGGCACCTTACAAAAAGCTTTTTGGAAATCTGCATAAATTACATCTGCTGCATTATCCTTATGTATTCTCTTTGTTACCTTTGTTACCAAAGAATTCAATGAAGTTGTTCAAGCAAGACATTCCTTTTGAAATCCACGCTGACTGTTTATTATTATATTTTTGGTTTGTATATAATTTAATATTTTCTTCTTTAGTAGATATTCCATTATTTTTCCTACCACCGATGTTAAGTTGACTGGTCTATAGTTTCCTGGACATGTCTATCGCCCTTCTTAAATATAGGTATACTGTTAGCTATCCGCCTGTCCTCTGGTATTATGCCTTTTTCTAATGAATTATTAAATATGTAATATTGCCTCTGCTACCTCTTCTCTAGATTCTTTTAAAATGTGCAGACATAATTTGCCCTGACCTGAGGTTTTATCTTCTTTGAGTTTGATTCATTTATTTAACATATCTCCTCTTTTTATTTTAAATGTGGTTGCAGCATTTCTAATTCTGAAATGTCCACCTGGGTAAATACTGAAACAAAGTAATTATTTAATATATCTGCCAATTTTCTATTACCGCATTTGATATTATCCTGTCCATCCCTTAGTGGCCTGTTTCATATTTTGACTTGCTTTTTAAAATTTATATGCCTGTAGAATAGTATACTATTTTGTTTCATCGTCCTTGATAATTTAATTTCATAGTTCTGTTTTGCCTACCTAATTGTTTTCTTGACTACTCCCGTAATCTCTTTGTAATCTCCCTTGTCATGCTCTCCCCTGTTGTCCATGTATTTAGTGTATATGTCTTTCCTTAACCTCAATTTTCCCTTATGTCTTTATTCATCCATGCTGTATCATTAGTGTTTAGTTTGTTCTTGTTTTTTAGAAGAATATATTTTTGTTGGAATATGTTGAACACTGTTTTAAATGTTTCCCATTGATGTTCTACATTAATGACCCTGAATTTGCGGTCTGCAGTGAAGTGACTGCAATCACCACTAACCTCGAAGAAAGCTTCCCTCAAAGATCTAGCAATCTTTGTAGCATTGATTTCAGTTCTGCCGACTTTTGTTTGATTCTGGCGTCAAATCAAATGAACCTTCAGCATCCAGCAACAGTGATGTCATCAAGCTAGCCAAGCCGCAAATCACACAGAAGAATTCTCATTTCAATTTACATTTTATACATCTTACAGAAAGCAAAGTAACAATTGGGATATACACATTGGATTAATGTAGAAGCTGAAATATCAAACAATTAATAAAATATATTATTTTCAAAACTTGTAATTCTTAATCATATCAATGGAAATAGTTTTTCAGGGCCAGAACAGTTGTTCAGTAGTCAGTACACCGTTAAAACCCAGTTACACCTCTTTCATCAAGGCTCAACTTTTTGGTGGAGGTTTAACAATGATATTCCAGTATAATAGGGGATGTTTTCATCAATTTATGCATTGCCAGCTCTGGGAAGTTCCACAGTGCAACCTGTGATGGAGCAGTGAATGACTATGTTTATCTGCAACTGCGGTTGCTGTCAGTTTCAGAGGGGTAATGACAGCAAACACTGACAGCTTATTCATCATTACCACCACAAAATCTGGGTCATTGTTTGCCAATATTGTTGTCCATTTTATTTTCCCAAGTTCTAATATCAGCGTATTGAAATCAGCTTTTCTCCAACCTATTATCCTGGTCTTCGTCATGTTTATGGCCTTCTCAATTATTATCTTAAAGTTTATTATATTATGGTCATTATTGCCTAGCTTTATCCCTACTTTTACTTCTTTTATCTGTTCTGGTTCATTCCCCATTACTAGATGCAATAGCGAATCCTCCCTTGTTGGGTTTCTTACATACTTGGTTCAAAAGGAATCCTGTACACTTTGTAGAAACTCCATTCCTTTATCCACTTTATCTACCTTACACTATTAGGTGGTCTGTAGACTACCCCTATTGGAGTGATTGATCCTTTATTGTTGTTTATCTCTATCCACATGGATTCTATTTGTCTTACTGATTTCTGCATCACTTTTTCCTGCTGCCATTATGTTATCTCTAATAAGTACAGCCACGCCACTGCCACTTTTTTTCTCTCCATCTTTTCTAAATTTGTTAACCGTGCAATGTTTAATTCCTAGTCCTTATTTTTCTGTAGCCATGTGTCAGTAATCCCTACTATATCTGGTTTATTGACTCCAGTTGCCCTGTATTATTATGGACACTGTGCATTGCTGTATAGAAAGCTTAACTCATTTTCCAAAGCAGTTCCTCCTGCTTTTAAGACTTTATTTATTCCCTGATCATTTATGTCCTCCCTTAATTTACTCTGTCATATGATCTCCTTTTCTGTTTTGTTTATATTTAGGCTTGTTTTGTTACTTGTAGATCAAACCCCACGTCTTACTAGTTTAAAGCCTTTGATACCAAGCCAATGGTCTACTCTCCTGATGGTCTGTGATGCAGACACAGTGGGGCTGGTCTGTTCTCCCCAGGGTCAGTGATGCAAACACAGTGTGATTCAAACACAGTGGGGCTGGTCTGTTCTCCCCGGGGTCAGTGATACAAACACAATGGGGCTGGCCTGTTCTCCCCGGGGTCAGTGATACAAACACAGTTGGGCTGGTTTGTTCTCCCCAGGGTCAGTGATGCAAACACAGTGTGATACAAACACAGTGGGGCTGGTGTGCTTTCCCTGGGATCTGTGATACAAACACTGTGTGATACAAACGCAGTGAGGCTGGTCTGCTCTCCCCGGGATCTATGATGCAGACACAAACGGGCTGGTCTTCTCTCCCCGGGGTCTGCGATGCAGACACAATGGGGCCAGTCTGTTCTCCCCGGGGTCAGTGATACAAACACATTGGGGCTGAATCTGGTCACCCCGGGGTCTGTGATACAGACAGAGTGGGACCGGTCTACTCTTCCCTGGGGTCTATGAGCCAAACACAGTTGTAATCTTCGAATCATAAAGTCATAAAATCATTCAGCACAGAAGGAGGCCAATCGGTCGATTGTGCCTGTGCTGGCTCTTTGTGAGAGCTATTCAATTAATTCCAGTTCCCTGTTCTTTTCTCATAATCCTATGAATTTTTCCCTTCAAGTATTTATCCAATTCTCTTTTGTATATTTCTATTGAACCTGCTTTCATTACCCTTTCGTTCAGTGCATTCCATTCACAACAACTCGTTGTGTAAAAACAATGTTTCCTCATGTTGCCTCTGGTTCTTTTGCCAATTATCTTATCATTTTGTCCTATGTTACCGACCCTTCAGAGAATGAGGGGGGAAACTTTCCACTGGCAGGAGTCATACCTACCATAAAGGAAGATGGTTGTGGTGATTGGCGACTAATCCTCTCAGGACATCATTGCAGGAGTTCCTCAGGGCAATGTCCTAGGCACAACCATCTTCAGCTGCTTCATCAATGGCCTTTCCTCCATCATAAGGTCAGAGGCAGGGGAAGTTTTCTGATGATCACAGTGTTCAGCTCCATTCGCAACTGTGTCTACCTCTTGATTCCCAAAAAGTATTTCCACCATCTACAAGGCACAATTCAGGAGTGTGATGGAACATTCTCCACTTGTCTGGTAGAGTGCTTTAAGATGGTAGTCAAGTTACCTATTAATTTGTCTATTAACATATGTTCTTTAGACATATATATGTGTGCAGTTTCTAATGTGTTTATTAATATTTACTTTATATAAACGCATCCATGTATTATGATAATTATCTCACAAAGCAATTTTACCAATCATAACCAGCTTAGCGAAAAGACTGATGGGAAAAACACTGATCAACTTGAAATTTTTAGCTGAGTAGGCTATAGCTGAACAAAACAAAGTTTAAAAAAAAGGCATGAAGTCACAGACCTTGCAAAGATAGCTTTTAATAACATGGGGAAAAACAAGGCACAGCTGAGTCTAGAATCTATGCAACCATAGGAACTAGACTGATAAGGGAGGTTCACTAGGCAGATAGGAAAGGACCATTTGCCACAATAACATCTCTTGAAATAGGTGTCCTTCAGAGGAAAGTAACAAAAGGGGAGGGACAGCATGAGATCAGGGGAGGAGAGAGGACCTATCAGGGGAGAAAGGGGAGTTGACTGAAAGATATGAGGAAAGTTCCACAGATACGAATTGGAAGAAATTGTATAAAAAATGGACACCAGCAGGGGTTAAGTGTAGAAGTTAGCAGAGGAGGATTCAAGTCATTCTAGGGGGCACTCAGGCTAGAAAGGGCACTCAGAGGGTAAATAGGCCAGGGGGCGCAACTGGAGAGAAATGCAGATAACTGACCACGACTTTTATCCAAGATATATATCAGGTAGTATGACTCTTAATACCTTGTAATCTGCTGCTTAAGATACAGTAATTGTATTGATTCTTGCTTGCACTGAATAAACATGCCACTAATTTGCGTCAATGTCAAATCATTTGGAATCAAAGGTCTCACTTTGAGATTCTTATAAATTGGCGCCCGCTGCATGACATTGATGCGCAGCAGATGGGATTTGTTTTTCTTAACATATTCTGCACAAGTGAGGTCCTAGCCGAAAAAGCCACAACCAATCAGTTAAGGAAGGTGGTGTCGGACCCTGCAACCTACCAGTGGTATTAGCGGTGTGATACCAAGTCTTACTAACTTGACAGAGCATGCCCAAGATAAGGAGTTTCTGAAACTCGGTGTTAAGGACTTAGTATCATTTCTTGTGAGTCCTGAGGGGGACTCGTATCCAAAAGCGTCGAATGGATCCAAAGCCAGACTCCACTGCCCCAGATTAAATTGGATAAAGAAGTATTTATTGGATTACATATCCCACTATTATTCACAGTATCGCGAGTTGATAGAGGAGAAGCATTCAGAGCAGGAGAGGGTGGGAGATGGGGAGGGGAAAAGAATGGTGGCTGCTAGAAACCAGGAATGGTGAACTAAGCTGTGTTGTAACCCATATGAGAACTTAGCAAAGGATCGGGAAAACAAGCTGCCGCGATGAGAGTTCAAAAGGCAGAACAAGGAATTAAAGTTGAAAGCTGCCAGCTTCTGTGCCGAGAAAAATAAAACATGAGAATTACTGAGTGATCGAAAACTTAAGGGATGCTGGAATTTCAGCTTGTGTGAAAGTGTGTTTTAAATTGTGGACGTTTTTCTGACCATGTTTAAGAAGTTACAGCACTCTTTTTGTCTGAAAGTCTGTCTTTAAAACAAAGTGTCTGTTATGTTTGTTTATAGCTCCACCCAATTTTCTGTGCACAGAGCTAAAAGCCATTTAACCCTTTGTATTCTTGTCATTCAGTTGGAAGTATATTTGATTCATGTCTTTCCTTCGACGTGTGCTGTTTTAAGTTTTCTTTATGTATGCATACAGACGTGGATTTATTTGTGAGATGCTTGAGCCGTGTTTTGGCTTTTGAACTGATTTAAACTGCAGGAGCAGGCTCAAGACCTGGGAATATCACACAATTACATTTGGCACTTTGAGTTCATAACCTATATTACAGGGATCAATATTTCTAAGTTGTGTGAATGTGGTTGATTGAGTATGTTTATTTTAATTTAAGATTGTGCAACTAGAATTGGAAAAAAGCGCTTAAAAAACGATAAGCTTCAGCCTTAAAGTTACAGTCAATATTGCTTTATATTGCTATTGCCTTATAAAGTTTAAACTAAAAATGTGCGGTGTCGTTTTAAATCAACACTAACATTTACAAAGCGCTGTCTTTTTAATTTGGTTACTGAAAGTCCAAGACCCCCACCCTCTAAGGTTTTGACAAATAAGAAGTAATCAGAATTTGCATATTAGGTTGAAAGAAAAAAAATAAATGAGGCTATGATGAAATAAAGAATGGAAGGGAAAGATTCGGTCCCTTTTCTACGTTCAGTGTGATGCCCCCTTTCAAAAAATGCTGTATGAAGGTATCACAAGCTGTGGCTCCGCCCTCTGTTCCCTTCTGTATAGAACGTTAATGATTGTTGTTTCCATGTGAAAACTATTTCTTCTCCAGTTATATTCAGCTGTTCATAAGTCATTTGGAAAGGTGCTTGAAAAATTAACAAAAAGATAGATGATTTAATTTACCAGTTTGTGGTAGGCATGTGTGTTTCTTTTTGTTTTATTGTATCTGTTCTGTATAATGTTCAGTTAATAAAATATGAGTCTGAGTTACATTGGAACCATTGAGGATAACTAACCTATTAACTTTGTGAAAACCTGATTCTAATTGTGGCCACAGTGAAATTCTAGTTGTTGTCTCAATTAAAATTGGCAGTTATGAATTTCTTAAATAATTAACGATTTGAAATAGAATTTTAGAACATTTGAAGTTATTCTCTTCCTAATCATCTTGATTTTACTGGCAAATCTCTTCCTAAAAATGCTAAGAGGCTGAAATTCGCCTGGTTTGTCTCTCCCATTAAGGCCTGGGGATGTGGTAACATGGCACTAAGGGGTTACTGGCCGGGCGCGGCGAAACCACAAACAACCGCAAACTTCCGTGCCAGTTTTACGCTGGCGCTAACATTTACTGCCCCGCTGTTTTCTGCCCTGGAGATCGTGCTGTCATCCGTTGCGCATTGCCCCGTTACAGTCCTGGATGTAATACTTGCTCACTCCCTGCAGCATCGCCGGGTGTCAACAACGGCAGCTGCACGAGACGTTGTCACCTCGGCTGGCTGCTTGTGGATCGCGAATTAAAGGCAGTGATGGTCAGGTAGGACAAAAAAAATAGAGCCCTATTCTGGTGCCTCCTGATTTCCTAAGCCCCGCAATTGCACAGCCCTGTACTCTCTTAGAATGCTTGGGGTGGCTAATCGCATAGCGCATGTGTTATGGCTAAACAGCATGAAAACTCATGCACCCCAGCATTGGCCCTTCCCTTTAAGGGAGGGAAGGAGCTGGACAGACAGCAGCGGTACAATGCTCAGCGCTCTGCCGATACCGCCCCTCTCACACCCTTTATCGGAAGTTCCTGTCAGCTTCAAATCCTTTTCGCCCGGTGATACTTTTTCTCTCCCTGAAAAGATATCACCCCAAAGAGGGCGCGATGCAATTTCTATCCCTAACCGTTTAAAAATGATTGGAGTTTAATCTAAAATGTGTCTTCCGGATGAGAATCGATTTAAAGTTAATAATGTTGTTATTAATAATTTCTGCTGCTTTAACGGATTTTAAATTCCTAAAAAAACATTCTGGAAGTTCAAAAAGCAGAAAGAATTGGGGCTAGATTTTACACTTTTATGCAGATTGCCCAAAAATGGGCGGTATTTCCATCATGGGCAGTAAAAATGGGTTTTCAGATCGCCGGCTTGTCGCCTATTCTCAAAGCCTCTCGTCTCCATTTTTGAAATTGGCGTTACCGCGAGCGACATGAAATGGACGGTAGCGTTAAATCTCTCTGACTTTCTGCAGTAAAGTGTCAAAGTCCTTACCAACGGAATGGCAACGCTCGATTCCCGCGATTCAGGAGGTCAAGTGTCATCATGACACGCGCAGAAGAGGAGAGAGATAGAGAGGGAGCTGAGAGGGAGTGAAGGCGTGTGTGGGGTGTGGTGTGGCTGCTTTGGGAGGAAGGCGGGAGAGTTTCGAGCTTTAAGCAAATTGGGAAAAAAAATTAGCTGTTACCAGCCAGATATTTGCCCGAATTTAGTGCCTATAATGGAGGGAGAGGAGGAGATTGTGGAGACTGACGCTGGCGAGAGCAGTGAGCTGGGAGAGGAGCACATTGGAGGGCGCAAAAGAGCGAGGAGGTTCTCGGATGAGGCAAATGCCTCCCTCCTGCAGGAGGTCGAGTTATGTTGGGGTGATTTGATCCAGGGAGGGCGTGGGAAGCCCAACCCAAAGGCCTACCAGAAGATATGGGCCGAGATAGCCGAGGTGGTCTTGTCAGTGACCATCAAGGTGTGTGAGGGTAACCAACACCACAAATGATGGAATGACCTTGTCGGATCCGCAAGAGTAAGTATTACATTTATTTACATGTACTTATGTATTTATATCATTTGATTTGTAAGAGTCATGAGTGATGTGAGATCTTAACTTTTACCAGGAATGTTGTACTCAAAGTCTCGGTCATGGTGTGCCTCTTTAGGTAAAGAATGATAATTATCATAATAATCATGATTACATCTGTTGGTTATGTGTTGTATCAGTCTCTGTGACAGTACCTAGCAATGATATCACGCAACGATCTCATGTCATGTCATGCTGTTACCTTTTACAGAAGAAGCTATCGATGATGACGTCCATGCAGAGGCGAACGGGTGGGTGGGGGGCACCAGTTCCCAGCGACCTCACTGAGATGGAGGAGCAGGTGCTCACACTCGTGGGGAAGCACCCCCGGACAGCCACACAAGCATCTACAGACCCTGAAGTGATGCCACATCCATTCACATCCGAACAATCATACATGATAAATGAATTATAAAATTGTCCTATAAATAATGCTGGCCTAATGAAAATCATTGCAATGCAGAATGTGTTGATGGTCATGAAATGTGGTGTCTGTGATGATTTTGATAGTGGTGGTGCTTTTGTCGTGCATATGCTGTGTGTAGCACTGGAATCACCTTGTGACCCTAGCATCCCCTTCTCCTCTAATAACCTCATTTGTGTTTTGCAGCTCAGCCAGCAGTGTGTCCCAAGGCAAGACCACAGATGCCAGAAGGTGGGGGCGTGGGGCCAGACTCGCTGGACGATCCTACATCTGGTGCTGAGGAGCTCCGATTCTCACCCATCAATCCGCTGGGTGTGTTCTCTATGGATGAGAGCGCATACTTTGAGGAACCTGCATCGCCACACTCCAGAAGCCATTGCACCCCAACGCCATCTAGTGCTCCTCCGGTCATTCCCGCCTCCAGGAGGTACCGGGCCCAAGCACCTTGCCACAGGGCACGCCATTTGTCCCCAGGATGGCGCAGACCCTATGGAGGCTTTGTGGACATGGCCTGTCTGTTCCACGAGCGCCACATGAGAGCGGAGAGATGGTATAGTTGTCCAGGAGGTCTGTAGACATTGGTGACCAGATCCTCGATGCATTGGGGGGCATATTCTGACAGCTGCCCACTGTAACTGAGTGCGTTCCGCAGATAGCAGAGGCGATAGCCAGGAACACTGCTGGCACAGGCCTCCCAGTGGTCGTGGAGCACGGCACTCCACCCCTAGGTTCTGCAACACCACTGCCAATGACAGATGAGAGGCAGGACCAAGATCTTGCGTCTGGATCCGAGAAGTTCCCATCTCGGCACCCCCTGCTCTCATACCCATCCAACCACTGCAAAGGTACCCCTACAGTGCAGTTAGGGAGAGAGTATTTGGATTGTGGCCCAGTGACAATGAAGGAATGGCGTTAAATTTTCAAGTCAGCATAGTGTGTGACCTGAAGGGGAATTTAGAGGTGGTCGTGTTCCCATGCACTTGCTGCCCTTGTCCTTCTAGGTGCTAGAGGTCTCGGGTTTTGGAGCTGCTGTCGAAGAAGCCATGGTGAGTTGCTGCAGTGCATCTTGTAGATGGAATGCACTGCAACCATGGTTTGCTAGCGGTGGAGGGAGTAAATGTTAAAGATGGTGGATGAGGTGCCGATCAAGTGCACTGAATTGTCCTGATGGTGTCAAGCTTCTTGAGTGCTGTTGAAGCTGCACTCATCTAGGCAAATGGAGAGTATTGGATTGCATGCCTGATTGTGCCTTGTAGATGATGGAAAAGCTTTGCAGAGTAAGTAGGTGAGTCACCTGTTGCAGAATATCCAGCTCCTAACCTGCTCTTGTAGCCACAATATGTATGTGGCTGGTCCAGTTAAGTTTCTGGTCAATAGTGACTTTCAGGATATTGATGATGGGGGATTCGACGATGGTAATGCCATTGAATGTCGAGGGGTGATGGTTAGACTCTTGTTGGAGATGATCATTGCCTGGCACTTAAGTGGCAATTAACATTCGTGGCACACATCAGCCTAAGCTTGAACATTATCCAGGTCTTGCTGTATGTGGGCACAAAGCGTTTCGTTATCTGAGGAGTTGTGAATAGAACTCAACACTGTGCATCATCAGCGAACATCCCCATTTCTGACCTTATGATGATGGGAAGTTCATTGATGAAGCAGCTGAGGTAGTTGGGCCGATAACACTGCCCTGAACAACTCGTGAACTGATGTCCTGGGGCTGAGATAATTTCCCTCCAAGAACCAAAATCTTTCTCCTTTGTGGTAGTTATGACGCCAGCCAGTGGAGAGTTCTCACTGATTCCCATTGACTTCATTTTACGAGAGCTCTTTGATGCCACACTCGGTCAAATGCTGTCTTGATGTCAAGGGCACTCTCATCTCACCACTGGAATTAAACTCTTTTTCCAAGTTTGGAACAAGGCTGAAATGAGGTCTGGAGTCAGGTGGTCGTGGCAGTACCCAAACAACTTGATAGCACTGTCGCTGACACCTTTCATCATTTTGCTGATGATTCAGAATGGACTGATGGGGTGGTAATTTGCCAGATTGGATTAGTCCTGCTTTTTGTGAACCTGGCAAAGTTGTACTTTGCTGGGTAGGTGCTAGTGTTGTAGCTGTACTAGAATAACTTGGCTAGAAGTATGGCCAGTTCTGCATCAGAAGTTTTCAGCTCTACAGACAGAGCATTGTCAGGGCCCATAGTTTTTGCTGTATTCAGTGTACATAGAAATATAGAAAATAGGTGCAGGAGTAGGCCATTTGGCCCTTCGAGCCTGCACCGCCATTCAGTAAGATCATGGCTGATCATTCCCTCAGTACCCTTTCCTGCTTTCTCTCCATACCTCTTGATGCCCTTTGCTGTAAGGGCCATATCTAACGCCCTCTTGAATATATCCAATGAACTGGCATCAACAACTCTCTGCGGCAGGGAATGCCATAGGTTAACATCTCTCTGAGTGAAGAAGTTTCTCCTCATCTCAGTCCTAAATGGCCTACCACTTATCCTAAGACTATGTCCCCTGGTTCTGGACTTCCCCAACATCGGAAACATTCTTCCCGCATCTAACATGTCCAGTCCTGTCAGAATCTTATACATTTCTATGAGATCCCCTATCATCCTTCTAAACTCCAGTGAATAAAGGCCCAATAGATCCAGTCTCTCTTCATATGACGGTCCAGCCATCCCTGAAATCGGTCTGGTGAACCTTCGCTGCACTCCCTCAATAGCAAGAATGTCCTTCCTCAGATTAGGAGACTAAAACTGAACACAATATTCCAGGTGAGGCCTCACTAAGGTCCTGTACAACTGCAGTATGATCTCCCTGCTCCTATACTCAAATCCCTTAGCTATGGAGGCCAACATACAATTTGCCTTCTTCACCACCTGCTATACCTGCATGCCCACTTTCAGTGACTGATGAACCATGACTTCCAGGTCTCGTTGCACCTCCCCTGATCCTAATCTGCTGCCATTCAGATAATATTCTGCCTTCATGTTTTTGCCACCTCACATTTATCCACATTATACTGCATCTGCCATGCATTTGCCCACTCACCTAACCTGTCCAAGTCACCCTGAAGCCTCTTAGTGTCCTCCTCACAGCTCACACCGCCATGCAGTTTAGTGTCATCCGCAAACTTGCCGATATTACACTCAATTCCTTCATCTAAATCGTTAATGTATATTGTAAAAAGCTGGGGTCCCAGCACTGAGCCCTGTGGCACTCCAATAGTCACTGCCTGCCATTCTGAAAAGGACCCATTTATCCCGACTCTCTGCTGCCTGTCTGCCAACCAGTTCTCTATCCACGTCAGTACATCACCCCCAATACCATGTGCTTTGATTTTGCACACTAATCACTTGTGCAGGACCTTGTCACAAGCCTTTTGAAAGACCAAATACACCACATCCACTGGTTCTCCCTTGTCCACTCTACTAGTTACACCCTCAAAAAATTCCACAAGATTCGTCAAGCCCTTTTTTTGATATGACATGGAGCGAATCGAATTGGCTGAAGATAATTGCAAATGTTTCAGCATTGTCCTTTGCAGTCACGTGCTGGGCTTCACCATTATTGAGGTGAATTGTCCGCCATATTCAGGACTGGATGTGGCAGGACTGCAGAGCTGTGGTCTGATCCATTGGTTGTGGGTTTAATACAGTGTACTCGCCCAATGTATTTTCTGAAATTTTCCAGGGATTGCGGAGCTGAGAGTGATGAACAGGGGCAGTCAGTGCACGGCGAGATTGGAGATTCACTACAGAGAACGGCGGGGCACTGTTGCTTATGCTCTCTGGGACTTGCTGGACGCCGCTGTTGTGTGTCAGCAGCTGGGCTGCGGGGCCGCGTTGTCAGCACCGGGCGGGGTTCATTTCGGGAAGGGCCCCGGACCCTTTATGACGTTTTCGGTTGAGTGCGGCGGGATCGAAGCCGCTCTGCGGGAGTGTTGATCAGATAAATGGCGTCACTTCTGGCCATATTACAATGATGCCAGCATCATCTGTGCAGGTAAAAATCTTCTGTCTCTCATATCTCGCCAGCTCTCATGGTTCTGGAAAAAAGCGAGAGTAAAATACGCTGGGACTGTACGTACCCGGAAAGTGTGATGAAAATAATTTCAGTATACTCCAGTTATTAATGTAACATTATTAATGCAGTACCCGACAATACGGAAATTGCCCAGATATATCCTGACAACATAAAACAGGACCAATGCAACCCGGCCAATTCCAGTCCTATTTACCTACTCTCAATCATCAGTGATGGAATAAGAACATAAGAACATAAGAATTAGGAACAGGAGTAGGCCATCTAGCGCCTCGAGCATGCTCCGCCATTCAACAAGATCATGGCTGATCTGGCCGTGGACTCAGCTCCACCTGCCCGCTCCCCGTAACCCTTAATTACCTTATTGGTTAAAAATCTATCTATCTGTGATTTGAATACATTCAATGAGCTAGCCTCAACTGCTTCCCTGGGCAGAGAATTCAACAGATTCACAACCCTCTGGGAGAAGAAATTCCTTCTCAACTCGGTTTTAAATTTGCTCCCCCGTATTTTGAAGCTGTGCCCCCTAGTTCTAGTCTCCCTGACCAGTGGAAACAACCTCTCTGCCTCTATCTTGTCTATCCCTTTCATTATTTTAAATGTTTCTATAAGATCACCCCTCATCCTTCTGAACTCCAACGAGTAAAGACCCAGTCTACTCAATCTATCATCATAAGGTAACTCCCTCATCTCCAGAATCAGCCTAGTGAATCGTCGCTGTATCCCCTCCAAAGCTAGTATATCCTTCCTTAAGTAAGGTGACCAAAACTGCACGCAGTACTCCAGGTGCGGCCTCACCAATACCCTGTACAGTTGCAGCAGGACCTCCCTGCTTTTGTACTCCATCCCTCTCGAAATGAAGGTGAACATTCCATTCGCCTTCCTGATTACCTGCTGCACCTGCAAACTAACTTTTTGGGATTCATGCACAAGGACCCCCAGGTCCCTCTGCACCGCAGCATGTTGTAATTTCTCCCCATTCAAATAATATTCCCTTTTACTGTTTTTTTTTCCAAGGTGGATGACCTCACATTTTCCGTCTGCCATTGTATTCCATCTGCCAAACCTTAGCCCATTCACTTAACCTAACTAAATCTCTTTGCAGCCTCTCTGTGTCCTCAACACAACCCGCTTGCCCACTAATCTTTGTGTCATCTGCAAATTTTGTTACACTACACTCTGTCCCCTCTTCCAGATCATCTGTGTATATTGTAAACAGTTGTGGTCCCAGCACCGATCCCTGTGGCACACCACTAACCACCGATTTCCAACCCAAAAAGGACCTATTTATCCCGACTCTCTGCTTACTGTTAGCTAGCCAATTCTCTATCCATGCTAATACATTTCCTCTGACTCTGTGTACCTTTATCTTCTGCAGTAACTTTTGTGTGGCACTTTATCGAATGCCTTTTGGAAATCTAAATACACCACATCCATCGGTACACCTCTATCCACCATGCTCATTATATCCTCAAAGAATTCCAGTAAATTAGTTAAACATGATTTCCCCTTTGTGAATCCATGTTGCTTCTGCTTGATTGCACTATTCCTATCTAGATGTCCCGCTATTTCTTCCTTAATGATAGCTTCAAGCATTTTCCCCACTACAGATGTTAAACTAACCGGCCTTTTAGTTACCTGCCTTTTGTCTGCCCCCTTTTTTAAACAGAGGCGTTACATCCGCTGGTACCTCTCTAGAGTCCAGAGAATTTTGGTAGATTATAACGAATGCATCTGCTATAACTTCCGCCATCTCTTTTAATACCCTGGGATGCATTTCATCAGGACCAGGGGACTTGTCTAGCTTGAGATCCATTAGCCTGTCCAGCACTACCCCCCTACCCCCCTAGTGATAGTGATTGTCTCAAGGTCAGCATCGTCAGCAGTGTTGCCAAGCGGCACCAACTCAACAATTAAGTGCCGACTGATGCACAGTTCACGTTCCGCCAATACCAAATATCTCATTGCAGCCATGATCCAATATGGAAACAAGGACTGAATTTCAGAGGTAAGGTGAAAATCACTGTCCTTGATATCAAGGCAGCATTTGGCTAATTGTGGTGCAATGAGCCCTAATAAAACTGAAATCAATTAATTTTAAGAGGTGTCATACCTAGCACAAAGAAAGATGGTTGTGGTTGTTGGAGACCAATCATCTCAGCCCCAGAACATCTCTGTGGGAGCTCCTTAGGGCAGCGCTTCATTAACAAGCTTCCTTCCAACATTTATTGACAATTGGAGCTGTTTACTAATGCTCGATCAGTGTTCAGCTCCGTTCATAATTCCTCAGACAGCGAAGCAATCCATCCACACATGCAGCGAGAACTTGATAACACCACGCTTACGCTGATATGTGGCAAGCAACAATCGCTGCACACAAGCGTCACGAAATCAACTATAGTTTACCATCACTAACCATACACAACCTTCATTAACCATACGTTGACTTAATTGACTGTGCACATCTTTCAATATACGTTGACTCATTAACAAATCACAGCCTTCATCAATTATACGTACAATTAATTAATCATTCAGAACCCTTATTAAACATGAGCTGACTTGATGAAATAAGTGTTGACGTCATTAGATTGGTTCCTTTTACGATAATCATCCCTTGAGTTCTGAGTTTATTGATCGTGCACTGATGTAATGACCAGCCGGTTGTCGTCGTTGCCTGAACACTCACTTTCTGAATCCTGCACTGTCCTCATTAACCATCCGCGTACATTAAACTTGCTCTGATCTCAACACCACGGCACTATTTTGTTTGTTATTAGTCCGATGTGATGGCGGCTGTACTGGGATCACCCCGACATTTACTTCATTTCCGGCGCAGTGATATCACTAGCCGTGTATGGTCCACTTTATCCGTGCACTGACTTACGAGTTACGCATTGAACCTTAGTGGCAAAGTCACCTTCTTAATTAGGATCAACCTTAATGACACTGCACTGATCTCAATAATTGCCCATTGACTCCAAATATCAGAAATTAAAGTCAGGAGCACGCACGTACCTATTTAACTAGCTTGATATGATAACCAGGCCCAACTAAATGTTACATCGACTTTCGACCTTTCCTGCCCAAGGTCACATTTACGGAATCAGAGGGCGGCTGTCCTGCAACATGGGTCAATAACATCAGGCCAAAGGGAGAAAATTGGGAAACTCTATACATTTTTAAACATTTGTTCACGGAACGTGGGCATCGCAGGCAAGGCCACCATTTGTTGCCCATCCCTAATTGCCCTTGAGAAGGTGGTGGTGAGCCGCCTTCTTGAACCGCTGCAGTCCGTATGGTGATGTTACTCCCACAGAGTACCATCAGGAAGTGAGTTCCAGGATTATGACCCAGTGACAATGAAGGAAAGGCGATATGCTTCCAAATTAGGATGGTGTGTGACTTGGAAGGGAACGTGGAGATGGTGGTGTTGCCAAGTGCTTGCTGCCCCTGTCATTCTAAGTGGTAGAGGACGCAGGTTTAGGAGGTGCTACAAAGAAGCCTTGCCGAGTTGCTGAAGTGTATCTTATAGATGGTGCACACTGCAGCCACGGTGCGCCGGTGGTGGAGGGAGTGAATGTTGAAGGTGATGGATGGGATGCCAATCAAATGGGCTGCTTTGTCCTGGGTGGTGTCGAGCTTCTTGAGTGTTGTTAGAGCTGCACTCATCCAGACAAGTGGAGAGTATTCCATCATACTCCTGAATTGTGCCTTGTAGATGGTGGAAAGGCTTTGCTGAGTCAGGAGGTGAGACACACAGAATACTCAGCCTCTGACCTGCTTTTGTTGCCACAGTGCTGGTCCAGTTAAGTTTCTGGCCTCCAGGATGTTGATGGTAGCGGATTCGGTGATGGTAATGCTATTGAATGTTAACGGGTGGTTGTTGGACTCTTGTTTGTTGGAGATAGTCATTGCCTGGCACTTGTGTGGTGCGAATGTTACTTGCTATTTAATAGCCCAAGCCTGAATGTTGTCCAGGTCTTGCTGTATGCGGGCATGGACTGCTCAAATATCTGAAGAGTTTTGAATGGAATTGAACACTGTGCAGTCATTAGTGAACATCCCCACTTCTGAACTTATGATGGAAGGAAGGTCGTTGATGAAGCAACTGAAGATGGTTGGGCCTAGGACACTGCCCTGAGCAACTTCTGCAGCCTAGATCTGGGGCCTGTGATGACTGACCTCCAACCACCACAACCATCTTCCTTTGTGCTAGGTATGACTCCAGCTAGTTGAGAGTTTCACCCCTGATTCCCATTGGCTTCAGGTTTACTAGGGCTCCTTGATACTACAATCGATCAAATGTTGCCTTGAAGTCAAGGGCAGTACAATGTATGCACTTCACTCCCCTCAGCTAATATGAGGGGGAAAATATCCATTTTGATTTATGCCGCACAGATGGAGGATATTCGGTCCATTGTGCCTGTCCAGGCTGTTTGAAAGAGCTATGCAATTTAGTCCCACGCCTCAGCCGTTTCCCCAGAACCATGCACATTAGCTATCTTCAAATAAATTTCCAACTGCCTTTTGAAAGTTCCAATGGAATCTGCTTCCTCCAGTCTTTCGAGTAGTGCATACCAAATCTTAACAATCCTCTGTATGTAATTTTTTCCCTAATTTCCCATATGGTTCTTTTGCTAATTACCTTAAGCCTGTGACCTCTTGTTACTGACACACTTGTCACAGGAAACTATTTCTCTCTACTTGCTCTATCATAATGTCCAATACATCTATTAGGTATCACTTTAATAGATTCCGCTTTAATGAGCACAATCACAGCTTCAGCATCCCTCCACATAACTGAAGTCTCCCATCACTAGTTTCAACCTGGTTAGTTGCTGTGTAGCATATCCAAAGCTTGACACGTTCCGAACATGTGGCGTCTGAAATTGTGCATAATAATTCAGCTGACGCATAACGAGTGATTTGGAAACGGTTAGCACGACTTCCTGGTTTTCTTTTCAAAGTATCTAGTACAAAGCCAACTATCGCATATGTTTTCTTAACTTCCTTATCAACTATCCCTGCCACTGTCAAAGATTTGTGAATAAGCACCCCCAGGTCTCTCTGCTCAAAATAACATAGATTATACTGCATCTCAATATTGATCCTCTTAAAGTGCATCACTTCACACTTATCCACATTAAATTACATCTGCCTCGTGTCTGCAAATTCCCTCCATCTTAAGGTCAAAGGTGGGGCTGTTCGCTGATGACTGCACACTGTTCAGCTCCATTCGCAATTACTCGGATATTGAAGCGTGCCCTGCCCGCTTTCAGCCGGATCTGGACAACATTCAAGTATTAGGCTGATAAGTGGCAAGTAACATTCACACCACACAAATGTCAGTCAAGGAAAATCTTCCCACGAAACGCTAGCCACCTCCCAGTGACATTCAAAGGCATTACCATCGCCGAATCTTCAGCCATCAACACCCTAGGGGTCGCCATTTATTAGAAATTGAACTGGACCAGCCACATAAATGCAATGGCTACTCGAGCAGCTCAGATTCTGGGCATTCTATGGTGAGTAGGTCACCTCCTGCCTCCCTAAAAGCTTTCCACCAACTACAAGGCACAACTCAATAATGTGATAGAATATTCTCTATTTGCCCATATAGGTACAGCTGCAACAAATACTCAATAATTTCCATACCATCCGGGACAAAGAAGTCCACTTTACCGCCAGCCTACCCATCACTTTAAACACCTACAGCCTCGATCACTGGCGTAAGGTGGCTGCATTGTTTACTATCATTGTTCACGCTTATTGCACCGCACCGACCCCTTTATGCCCCGCAGGGGAAATTGCCCCGGCGGGAACAAGGTTGACACGAGGCAATGCCACCAACAGCTTTGCGGGTCACAAAGCAGTTTTGGCTGGGGCACCATATCCGCCCTTAAAGGTTAGGGCCTTGAGCCGTTTGACCAGACTAAACCCTCCCTGATGGCCCATGGAAGCGGTTTCAGAGTTCCCAACAGCCCTCCCCTTTATGAAAAGGGGAGGGAAGTTGCGCCCAAGTCAGCGCAGCACTGAGTGATGTCGCCACAGTTCAGGCCTCTCTCGCCCCGCTACCATCTCATGGAGGCGCATAGCGTCTCCGATACCAACCGGATGTTTGCTCATGCACCAAGACCCCAATTTCGGATAATTTAGGTTCAGCTTTTGCCGGGCAATAATTTTTTTATTTAATTCGAATTGTGTGCCCAATTGTGTGGGGCAATTGCTCCCTCAATATTTCAGTTATTCAGCATCGGAGAGCATAGGTTACTCATTCAGCAGAAAGGCTGCACCGTGCGGTTTCGTCTAGCAGGTGGCAATCCCTATTCTATCAATGAATCATGGAATCAAAGAAAATCACAACATAGAATGAGACCATTTGGCCCATCGTGTCCGTGTTGGTGGCAGAAGAGCTACCCAGCTTAATCCCAGCTTCTAGCATTAGGTCCGTATTCCTGTAGGTTACGGCTCTTTATGTGCACATGCAAATACTTTTAAAATGTGATGATGGTTTCTGCCTCTATCACCCTTTCAGGCCGTCAGTTCCAGACTCCTTCCACCCTCTGGGTCAAAATTATTTTCCTCATCTCCCCACTAATCCGTCTACAAACGACTTTAAATCTGTACCCACTGGTTATTGACCCCTCTGCTAAGGGAAACATATCGTTCCTATCCACTCTATCTAGGCCCCTCATAATTTTATGCACCTCAATAAATCTACCTTCAGCCTCCTCTGTTCTAAATAAAAGAACCACAGCCTATCCAATCTCTGTATGCAGTAATCAAGCTTTGACCTAACTAGTGTTGTATACATTTCCAACATAACATACTTGCTCTTATATTCTATGCCTCGGCTAATAAAGGAAAGTTCTGTATGCTACTAACTACCTTATCGACCTGCCCTGCTATCTTTCAGGACCTGTGGACATACACTCCAAGGTCCCTCTGTTCCTGCCCATTTCTCAGTATTCTCCCATTTATTGTGTATTCCCAGCTGCAACTACTGCAATGGCTAGTATCCACCAGCAGAGGGCGGATGAAATTTATTCCAGGCTGTTGAGCGAAGTAAAAGAGGAAATAGCCGAGGCCATGACCATCATTTTCCAGTCCTCTTTGGATTTGGGCATGCTGCCGGAGGACTGGAGGACTGCTACTGTGGTACCCTTGTTTAAGAAGGGAGAAAGGAATAGGCCAAGTAATTACAGGCCTGTCAGCGTATCCTCAGTGGTGGAAAAATTATTTGAAAAAATCCTAAAAGACAGAATAAATCTACATTTACAAAGGCAAGGATTAATTAGGGACAGTCAGCACGGATCTGTTAAGGGAAGATCGTTTTTGACCAACCTGATCGAATTTTTTGAGGAGGTAACCAGGAGGATCGATGAGGGTAGTGCATACGATGTAGGTATATGGACTTTAGCAAAGCTATTGATAAGGCCCCACATGGTAGACTGTTCACGAAGGTTAAAGCCCGTGGGATCTAGGGCAAAGTGGCAAGTTGGATCCAAAATTGTCGAGCTAGGAAGCAAAGTGTAATGGTTGATGGTTGTTTTTGTGAATGGAAGGATGATTCCAGTGGGGTTCCGCCAGGGCTCAGTACTGGGTCCCTTGCTTTTTGTGGTTATATAGCAATGATCTAGATTTGAATATAGGGAGTATGTTTAAGAAGTTTTCAGATGATAGTAAAATTGGCTGTGTGCTTGATAATGAAGAGAAAAGTCATGGACTGCAGGAGGATATTAATCTAATGGTCAGGTGGGCAGAACACTGGCAAATGAAATTTAATTCGGAGAGTGTGAGGTAATGCACTTTGGGAGGGCTAATAAGGAAAGTGAATACACATTAAACGGTAGACTACTTAAAAGTGTAGAAGAAAAAAGGGGCGTTGGACTGCTTGTCCACAGATCCCTGAAAGTAGCAGGCCAGGTGGATAAGGTGGTTAAGAAGGTATACGGAATGTTTACCTTTATTGGCCACGGCATAAAATACAAAAGCAGGGCGGTTATGCTTAAATTGTATAATACTTTGGTTAGGCCACAGCTGGAATATTGTGTGCAGTTCTGGTCGCCATATTATAGGAAGGACGTGAGTACACTAGAGAGGGTACAGAGGAGATTTACTAGGATGTTGCCTGGAATGGAGAACCTTAGCTATGAAGACAGATTGGATAGGTTGCTTTTATTCTCATTGCTACAGAGGAGGCTGAGAAGAGACCACATTGAAGTGTATAAAATTTTGAGGGGCCTGGTATAGTGGATAGCAAGGGATTATTTCCCTTGGTGGAGGGGTCAATTACGAAGGGGCATAGTTTTAAGATGGTTGGTGGAATGTTTAGAGGTGATTTGAGGGGAGGCTTCTTCGCGCACAGAGTTGTGTGGGTCTGGAACTCACTGCCTGGAAGGGTGGTGGATGCAGAAACCATCACCATATTTAAAAGGTGCTTGGATGGGCAATTGATATGCCGTAACCTGCAGGGTTACGGACCTGGAGCTGGTAAGTGGGATTAGACCAGATAACCTCTTGTTGACTGGTACAGATAAGATGTTAAGTAGTGCAGGGAATTGAATATGGCAAGGGTGATCGCCTGGTCCAGTTTTTATCGCCTGGATGGGTCAGAGAGCAATTTTCCCAGATTTTTTTCCCCAATTGGCCTAGGTTTTTAAAAATCTGTTTTTTTGACCTATCCCAGGAGATCACATAGCTCCTGTTGGGGTGGAGTGTAGAAGTTTTTAGTATAAGGGGTGTTGCAATGGCGTGGGGCGGATTGGTTGGGCCACATGCTCTTTACCTTTCTGCCATTGTTCATAGGTTTATATGTAACCTTCAGGGCTGCTGACCAAGGGCCGTGTGGTTGTTTTTTGGCTGATGCGGACACGATGGGCCGAAATTGCCTCCTTCTGCGTGGTAGATTTCTATGCTTCTATGTTTCTTTCTATAACCAGTATTGAGAGGAGGAGGTGTATATTACTGTATAAACGGTACCATTGCACTATGTAGTATTCACCGGTCGATGCACAAACCAGTGTTCACCAGTCGAGGGAGACATTACTGCATAGATTTAGCCCTTGCACTGCAGTATTCACCAGATGAGGTATAAACCAGCGGAGCCAACATTAGAGTATAAAATTAGCCATTGCAGTATGCTGTATTCATCACAGTTGAATAAATGTAAATATCGCACTGTACAGAATTCAGAAGAGGAAAGAAACATTACTGTACAAATTCAACCATCGCACTGCGTACTATTCACCAGAAGAGGGAGATATTACTGTGTATTAATGTAACCATTGCAGTGTGCACTATCTACCAGAGGAACAGCCCGGGGGAGACTCAGGGGTCACAGCAGTGGGGAGAGTCCCAGTGACCCCGAAATGGAGAGCCGGACGAAAGAGTCGGTTTACTTGTACCAACAGGAAATGTCATTGCGTTGATGACAGATTCGATCTCATCATCAATGTATGACACATGTGGTGTTTGAAGCAGATAGCCTTGATGCATTCAAGGGGAGGTTTGACACATAAAACAGGGAGAAGGTAATTGACGAATACGGGGCATGGTAGGATGAGATAATTAGACTGGGAGAAGACGTCTGTGGAATATACATATTGGCGTTGTCCAGTTGTAAAAACTTACTTTTTCTGTACCATAGATTCTATGAAGTTCTGTGCAGTTTTTATTATTGCATTATTAATAGGGTTTAAATCCAGTCTTTGAATCAGTGCACTCTGAAGGAATACTGTCCAAAATTAGTTTCTGTCCAACAACCATACCACCATCCACCATACCGCCCTCCTCCTCCACCGCCCCAGCCCCCATCACAAGTATCATGGTTCTGAATAATTGTTTACTTATTTTCTCTGATAATTTCCTATTGGTACATTTTATTCCATATAATTGACTGTTTATTTGATTACTGAACATTTCCTGATAATATATATTGTGTTTCATACAATGTTTGATTAAATTTGTATTGGAGCTGACCCTGCTCTGACTATTATCACGGTCTCGTGATTCTACATTCACTCACTGTCCAGGGACCATCTTTGTTTCTTTCGCGGTTTTCTGCATTAATCCACTGTAACACAACAGAGTGTGTCAGAGCCGTGCCGCACAACACTACTTCACAGTCACAGTTCATAACTGGGCTCTGCAACTTTTTTGGCCAACTTGCCAAAGATTTGAGGAAATGCTTTACGACCACTTGGAGACTATCAGAGAGGCACAGAAACCACAAACACATTTACTGGTAATCAGAAGTTGTAAATTTTCACCATTGATGAATGTACTAGAGAGAGATGTGATGTGTTCCTTGTAAACAAAAAGAAAAGTGTTTTATAGAAGGTGACAACTTCGAATCGAGAATAACTTTGTATAACGCAATTGTGTGAAAAGCGGCTCGCAGTCTGCAGTGCCTCAGCCGCTGTGAATTTTGCGATTCTGTTGAACTGACAGGAAGCACCTGGCGTTGTGGGGATTTTTGTGCTGGCTGGCTGCTGCCCTGAAATATTGCATAGTGCTGCTGGATATTTAACCTTGGAATTTGAACATATGCAGATGAATGTATCAGGGGAAAGCATATCTGGGTAATACCATTAACTCACTGAAAATATATGACACTTTAGTGTCTGCAAATAGACTAATCCCTTTTTACAAAGATTGTATTAGAGTAAAAATGGAGGTAATCTGTGTACACTTTCCCAAATCTACAATGAAAATATCAGTACGTTAGGATAAATAGATTTTCTATGTCCAAATCAATCAGTAAATTTAGGAACAACAGGAGCAGCATTCTTCCGATGGTTTTGAAGTGAAATAGAAGAATCCAGTCGAAATTTAGGCTGAGTTCTGTGTCTGTCTATATAAGTCAATGAAACAATAACGCTCTAAAGAATCTAATACAATCAGGGAGAGTGCAACCTGTATCAATGTCAATGGTTAGCTCTCCGGGATCTAGTCAGGATGATGCAACTTGTGTCAATGTAAATAGTAAACTCGATATGATCCAATCAGGAGGATTGCAGCTGTATCAATACGAATGGGCAACTCGCTTTGATCCAATCACGAGGAGTCCAGTCTGTATCAAAGCTAATGGTTAATTCGCTATGATCCAATCCAAAGGGGGAATCCGAAGGTAGACGGTTGTTTGCATAAGAACATAAGAACTGGGAGCAGAAGAAAGCCATACGGCCCCTCGAGCCTACCCCGCCATTTAATACGATCATTGCTGATCCGATCATGACTCAGGCCCTCTCTCCATACCCGCTTCTTCCCTTAATGTTTACGAAACTGTCTTAAATTTACTCAATGTCCCAGCTTCCACAGCTCTCTGAGTCAGTGAATTCCACAGATCCACAACCCTCTGAGAGAAGAAATTTCTCCCCATCTCAGTTTTAATGGGTGGCCCCTTATTCTAAGATTATGCCCTCTAGTTCTAGTCTCCCCTATCAGTGGAATCATCCTCTTTGCATCCACCTTGTCAAGCCCCCTCATAATCTGAAACATTTTGATAAGATCACCTCTCATTCTTCTGAATTTCAATGGATAGAGACCCAACTTACTCAACCTTTCCTTATAAGTCAAACCCCTCATCTCCGGAATCAAGCTAGTGAACCTTCTCTGAACTGCATCCAAAGCAAATATATCGTTTTGTAAATATGGAAACCAAAACTGCACGCAGTATTCCAAGTGTGGCCTCACCAATAGCCTGCACAGCTGCAGTAAGACTTCCCTGCTTTTATACTCCATCCTCTTTGCAATAAAAGCCAAGATTCCATTGACCTTGCTGCACCTGCATACTATCCTTTTGTGTTTCATGCACAAGTACTCCCAGAACCCGCTGTACTGCAGCACTTTACAATCTTTCTCCATTTAAATAATAACTTGCTCTTTGATTTTTTTCTGCCAAAGTGCATGACTTCACACTTTCCAATGTTATACTCCATCTGCCAAATTTTTGCCCACTCACTTAGCCTGTCTATGTCCTTTTGTCGATTTTGTGTCTCCTCCTGGCACATTGCTTTTCCTCCAATCTTTGTATCGTCGGTAAACGTGACTACTTTACACTCAGTCCCTTCCTCCAAGTCGTTAATATAGATTGTAAAGAGTTGGGTTCCGAGTACTGATCCCTGTGGCATCCCACTGGTTACTGATTGCCAACCCGATAATGAACCATTTAACCCTGCTCTCTTTTTTCTGTTCGTTAGTCAATCCTCTATCCATGCTAATATATTACCCCCAACCCCGTGAACTTTTAACTTGTGCAGTAACCTTTTATGTGGCACCTTGTCAAATGCCTTCTGGAAGTCCAAATACACAACATCCACTGGTTCCTCTTTATACATCCTCAAAGAATTCTAACAAATTTTTCCAACATGACTTCCCCTTCATAAATCCATGCTGACTCTGCATGACCACATTTTGCTTTTCCAAATGTCCTGCTACTGCTTCTTTAATAATGGAGTCCAACATCTTCCCAACCACAGATGTTAGGCTAACTGGTCTATAGATTCCTGCCTTTTGTCTGCCTCCCTTTCTAAATAGGGGCATAAAATTTCCAATCTGCTGGGACCTCTCCAGAATCCAGGGAATTTTAGTAAATTACAACCAATGCATCCACTATCCCTATCGCTACTTCTCGTAAGATCCTAGGATGCAAACCATCAGGTCCAGGGGATTTATCTGCCGTTAATCCCATTATCTTACTGAGTACCACCTCCTTAGTGATTGTGATTGTGTTAAGTTCCTCCCCCGCCCTCTCCCATGGCCCCTTGACTATACACTGTTGGAATATTATTAGTGTCCTCTACTGTAAAGAATGATACAAAATATTTGTTCAGAGTTTCTGCCATCACCATGTTCCCCATTACTAATTGTCCAGTCACGTCTTCTAAGGGACCATTATTTACTCTAGCCACTCTTTTCCTTTTTATATACCTATAGAAACTCTTGCTAGCTGTTTTTATCTTTCGTGCTAGTTTACTTTCATAGTCTATCTTCCCTTTCTTAATCATTTTTTTAGTCATTCTTTTTAGGCATTTAAATGGTTCCCAATCTTCTGTCCTCACACTAGTTTTGGCCAAATTGTATGCCCTTGGTTTTTAATTGGAGACCATCCTTTATTTCTTTACTTAGCCGTGGATCACTATCGTTTCTCTTATGCCCTTTCCTCCTCACTGGAATATATTTTTCTTGAGAGTTGTGAAATATCTCCTTTAATTTACACCACTGTTCATGAACCATCCTACACTTTAATCTATTTTCCCAGTCCACTTTAGCCAACTCAGCCTTCATAGTCTCCTTTATTTAAGCTTATTACGCTGGGTTGAGATCCAACTTTCTCACCCTCCATCTGAATTTGAAATTCAATCATACTATGATCATTCATTCCAAGGGGATCCTTGACTGGGAGATTCATTATTAATCCTGTCTCATTGCATCTCAATAATTTAAATGTGGGTGCGTTTTCTCCGGAAGTGAATGTAGATCTGGAGAATGAAATCAGCTTGAATATTTAACACATATCAATAATTGAACACACCTGAGATGTTACTATAAAGTTGCCATGATTCTAAAATGATTGATTTCGCTGATGTCACATTGAAAGAAGCGGCAATGCAGCAGAAATGGACATTTAACTAAAAACAATCCACAGCCCGTGTTGTGAACCGAGATGAAAATCAGATGAAACAGTGTAAAACCTCTCGTAACTCTGCCACCCACTCATTGGTTTCCACAGGTGTATCCGCTCTTTCCTCGATCAGATATACTGGGCTCCCTGAGCTAAGTTCTACAGATATCAAACAAACTTGCAATACTGTGAGTGTGAGACCTGGGTGATGAGAGTAATTGGTTGTCACAGCAACTTGAAGGTCTCGCACAGAAAGGAGATGGAAAATATTTGGGTTCGCTCTCGTGTGTTTGCTTTGTGGAACGCAAATGCGCCTCTTTAAATGCAGATGTAATCTGGAATATTAGGCAAAACTTTCTGGTGTGCACACATATCACGGCTCCTTTATCGTCACTGGACAAAATGCGTGGATTCTCTACCTAACCACATCATCGGAACACTATTACGAAAAGGACTGCAGGATTTATGAAGAATTCCATAGACAACCCTCTAAGGACAACTGGGGGATGCGCTATGAATGGGCCCAGCATGCCTTCACCACAAGGAATACAGTGGTTGAAGGAGAAAGCACTCCACCATCTTCGCAGGGCAACGAGTGATGGGTAATAAATAAGAACACAGCACGAGGTCAAATGGAAAATGCAGCAGCATATGATTATGCGTTCTCCCCACACACGCATACACACACGAATAATGTAAGACAAAAAATATATTTTGATGCGATCTCTGTCCCAGTGAATAACTGGCACAGCTCTCTCTTGAAAGCATACAAAGAATCAGCACCAAGCCAACCAGGTCATAATGTATTCCACAGGCTCACTACTCTCTTGGAAAATCAGAACTGCCTAACACCCAGTCGATTGCTACTTTTACACAAACTAAACCCGTGCTCCTGGACTTTTCTGATTTGTTAAATTGAAATAATCTATTATTAGGCATGATATCCAACCTTTTAATTATGGCATAGACAACTGTCAGGTCACAGCTATGTTTACACTGCTCTAAACTGAATACACCAAGGCCCTTGAGACTAATCCATTTGCTCTCGTATCTCTACTGTGGACCTGTTCACCCATCATATGGGGCCAGTAGGCAACCAAAACCTGGGCACAGTACTCCAGATGCATTTGTTTTGATCTTCCAATGTTCCTTAGATATAGGAGAGGTTGCAGCGATTGTAAGATAGCAACGTTAACCCAGATATTCAAAGCAGGAGGGAGAGAGAACACCGGGACCTAAAGTCCATTAAGCCTCACATTAGTTGTCAGGAAAATGCTGGAATCCATTATTAAGGAAGTGGTAATAGTGTACATAGAAAATAATAATATGGTTAGACAAAATCAATATGGCTTTAAAAAGGTAAATCGCGTTTGAAAAATGCATCAGTTTTTTGAGGATGTAACTACCGGGGTGGATAAAGGGGAACCAGTGGATGTTGCGTATTTAGATTTCCAAAAAGCTTTCGATAAGTTGCCACATAACATAGAAAATAGAAACATAGAAAATAGGTGCAGGAGTAGGCTATTCGGCCCTTCGAGCCTGCACCGCCATTCAATAAGATAATGGCTGATCATTCCCTCAGTACCCCTTTCCTGCTTTCTGTCCATACCCCTTGATCCCCTTAGCCGTAAAGGCCATATGTAACTCACTCTTGAATATGTCCAATGAACTGGCAACAACATCTCCCTGTGGCAGGGAATTCCATAGGTTAACAACTCTGTGAGTGAAGGAGTTTCTCCTCATCTCAGTCCTAAATGGCCTACCCCTTATCCTAAGACTGTGACCCCTGGTTCTGGACTTTCCCAACATCGGGAACATTCTTCCCGCATCCAACCTGTCCAGTCCTGTCAGAATGTTATACGTTTCTATGAGATCCCCTCTCATCCTTCTAAACTCCAGTGAATAAAGGTCCAGTTGATCTAGTCTCTCCTCATATGACAGTCCAGCCATCGCTGGAATCAGTCTGGTGAACCTTCGCTGCACTCCCTCAATAGCAAGAACATCCTTCCTCAGATTAGGAGACCAGAACTGTACACAATATTCCAGGTGAGGCCTCACTAAGGCCCTGTACAACTGCAGTAAGACCTCCCTACTCCTATATGCAAATCCCCTAGCTATGAAGGCCAACATATAATTTGCCTTCTTCACTGCCTGCTTTTTCTGCATGCCCACTTTCAGTGACTGATGAACCATGACACCCAGGTCTCGTTGCACCTCCTCTTTTCCTAATCTGCTGCCATCCAGATAATATTCTGCCTTTGTGATTTTGCCCCCAAAATGGATAACCTCTCATTTATCCACATTATACTGCATCTGCCATGTATTTGCCCACTCACCTAACCTGTCCAACTCAGCCTGCAGCCTCTTAGCGTCCTCCTCACAGCTCACACTGCCACCCAGTTTAGTGTCATACGCAAACTTGGAGATATTATACTCAATTCCTTCATCTAAATCGTTAATATATAATGTAAAGAGCTGGGGTCCCACCACTGAACCCTGCGGCACTCCACTGGTCACTGCCTGCCATTCTGAAAAGGATCCGTTTGTCCCGACTCTCTGCTTCCTATCTGCCAACCAGTTCTCTATCCACATCAGTACATTACCCCAATACCATGCGCTTTGATTTTGCACACCAATCTCTTGTGCGGGACCTTTTCAAAAGCCTTTCCAAAGTCCAAATACACCACATCCACTGGTTCTCCCTTGTCCACTCTGCTAGTTACATCCGAAAAAATTCCAGAAGATTCGTCAAGCATGATTTCGCTTTCATAAATCCATTCTGACTTGGTCCAATCCTGTCACTGCTTTCCAAATGCGTTGCTATTTCATCCTTAATGATTGATTCTAACGTTTTCCCCATTACTGACGTCAGGCTAACCGATCTATAATTACCCGTTTTCTCTCTCCCTCCTTTTAAAAAAAGTGGTGTTACATTAGCTACCCTCCAGTCCATAGGAACTGATCCAGAGTCGATAGACTGTTGGAAAATGATCACCAATGTATCCACTATTTCTAGGGCCACTTCCTTAACTACTCTGGGATGTCGACTATCAGGCCCCAGCGATTTATCGGCCATCAATCCCATCAATTTCCCTAACACATTTCCTGCCTAATATGGATATCCTTCAGTTCCTCCTCCTCACTAGATCTACTGTCCCCTAGTACAATCAGAAGATTATTTGTGTCTTCCTTCGTGAAGACAGAACAAAGTATTTGTTCAATTGGTCTGCTATTTCTTTGTTCTCCATTATAAATTCACCTGAATCCAACTACACGGGACCTACGTTTGTCTTCACTAATCTTTTTCTCTTCACAAATTTATAGAAGCTTTTGCAGGCAGTTTTTATGTTCCCTGCAAGCTTCCTCTTGTACTCTATTTTCCCCCTCTTAATTAAATCCATAGTCTTCCTCTGTTGAATTCTAAATTTCTCCCAGTCCTCAGGTTTGTTGCTTTTTGTAGCCAAATTATATCCCTCTTCCTTTGCTTTAACACTATCCTTAATTTTCCTTGTTAGCCATGGTTGAGCCACCTTCCCCGTTTTATTTTTACTTCAGACAGGGATGTTCAATTGCTGAAGTTCATCCATGTGATCTTTAAATGTTTGCCATTGCTTATCCACCATCAAACCTTTAAGTATCATTTGCCAGTCTATTTTAGCCAATTCACGCCTCATACCGTCGAAATTACCTTTCCTTAAGTTCAGGACCCTAGTTTCGGAATTAACTGTTTCACTCTCCATCTTAATAAAGAATTCTACCATATTATCGTCACTCTTCCCCAAGGCGTTTCGCACAAAAGATTGCTAATTAGTCCCTTCTCATTACACATCACCCAGTATAGAATGGCCAGCTCTGTAGTTGGTACCTCGACATATTGGTCTGGAAAACCATCCCTAATACACTCCAGGAAATTGTCCTCCACTGCATTGCTACCAGTTTGGTTAGCCCAATCAATATGTGGATTAAAGTCGCCCATGATAACTGCTGTAGCTGTATTGAACACATCCCTTATTTCTTGTTTGAAGCTGTCCCCAACCTCACTGCTGCTATTTGGTGGTCTGTACACAAATCCCACTAGCATTTTCTGCTCTTTGGAATTCCGCACCTCCACCCATACCGATCCCACATCATCCAGGCTAATGTCCCTCCTTATATTGCTTTGATTTCCTCTGTAACCAGCAATGTCACCGCGCCTCCTTTTCCTTTCTGTCTATCCTTCCTAACTGCTGAATACCCTTGGATGTTGAGTTCCCAGTCTTGTTCACCCTGGAGCCATGTCTCTGTGATGCCAATTACATCGTACCCATTAACTGCTATCTGCGCAGTTAATTCGTCCACCTTATTCCGAATACTCCTCGCATTGACGCACAGAGCCTTCAGGCTTGTCTTTTTAACACACGTTGCCCCTTTAGAATTTTGCTGTATTGTGGCCCTTTTTGTTATTTACCTTGTGTTTCTCTGCCCTCCATTTTTACTATTCTTCTTTCTATCTTTTGCTTCTGATTCCATTTTATTTCCCTCTGTCTCCCTGCATAGGTTCCCATCCCCCTGTCACATTAGTTTAACTCCTTCCCAACAGCACTAGCAAACAGTCCCCCGAGGACATTGGTTCTGGTTCTGCCCAGGTGCAGACCGTCCAGTTTGTACTGGTCCCACCTCCGACAGAACCGGTTCCAATGCCCCAGAAATTTGTATCCCTCCCTTCTGCACCACTGCTCAAACCACGTATTCATCTGAGCTATCCTGCAATTCCTACTCTGACTAGTATGTGGCACTGGTAGCAATCCTGAGATTACTACTTTTGAGGTCCGACTTTTTAATTTATCTCCTAGCTCCCTAAATTCGTCTCGTAGGACCTCATCCCATTTTTTTACCTATATCGTTGGTACCTATATGCACCACGACAACTGGCTGTTCACCCTCCCTTTTTAAAATGTCCTGTACCCACTCCGAGACATCAGTGACCCTTGCACCAGGGAGGCAACATACCATCCTGGAGTTTCGATTGCGGCCACAGAAATACCTATCTATTCCCCTTATAATTGAAACCCCTATCACTATTGCTCTCCCACTCTTTTTCCTGCACTCCTGTGCAGCAGAGCCAGCCACAGTGCCATGAACTTGGCTGCTGCTGCTCTCCCCCGATGAGTCATCCCCCTCAACAGTACTCAAAGCAGTGTATCTGTTTTGCAGGGGGATGACCATAGGGGATCCCTGTACTACCTTCCTTGCACAGCTCTCCCTGTTGGTCTTCCATTCCCTAACTAGCTGTGGACACTTTACCTGCGGTAAGACCAACTCACTAAATGTGCTATTCACATCATTTTCAGCATCGTGGATGTTCCAGAGTAAATCCACCCGCAGCTCCAGTTCCGCAATGCAGTCTGTCAGGATTTGCAGGCGGATACACTTCCCACACACGTAGTCATCAGGGACAGTGGAAGCGTCCCTGACTTCCCAAATAGTACAGGAGGAGCATAACACATGTCCGAGCTCTCCTGCTTTGACTTAAGGCGAGAGGCGGAGAGGGGAGATCGAGGCGGCCTACTTAAAGCCCAGCATCGAGGAGAGGCTCGGGAGTTCGTTGTCGGCGAGAGGCGGAGCGGGGAGATCGAGGAGGCCTACTTAAGGCCCAGCATCGAGGAGAGGCTCGGGACTTCGTTGTCGGCGAGAGGCGGAGCTTGTGCAGCTGCAGCAGGGAGGCAAAAAGAAGTAGAGAAAAAAATCGAAAGGTGATGTCACAGCCAAAGTGGTAAGTGATTGGCTGGAGACTGGTGAGTACCTTAATAAAAGGTTGTTAAGCAAGATAAGAGCACAAGGGTTGGCGATAAATTATTATCATGGATAAACAATGGTTAACAGACTGAAAACAAGGAGTAGGGATAAACACGTAATATTCAGATTGATAAGCTGCAAATAGTGGAGCGCCATAAGAATCAGTGCTTGACCCTTAGCTATTTTTCATTTATAATAATCATTAGATGAAGGGACAAAGTGCAAAGTATCCAAGTTTGCTGATGATACAAAGCTAGTTGGAAAAGTAAGATGTGAGAAGGACGCAAAGAGCCTGCAAAGAGATAATAGGTTAAGTGAGTAGGCAAAAGATAGCAGATGGAGTATAATGTGAGGAAATGTGAGGTTACTTGATTTGGTAGGAAGAATAGAAACACAGAATATTCCTTAAATGGTGAGAAATTATTAAATGTTGTTGTGCAGAGAGCTTTGGGTGTCCTAGTAAAATAAACACAGAGATTTAGCATGCAGGTACAGCATGCAATTAGGAAGGCAAATGGATTGTTGGCCTTTTTTTACAGAAGGTTGGGGTACAAGAGTAACGAAGTGTTTCTACAATTGTACAGGGTGCTGATGAGACCACACCTGGAGTACAGTGCAAAGATTTGGTCTCCTTACTTAAGGAAATATATACTTGCCTTGAGGCAGTCGAACGAAAGTTCACTAGATTGATCCTCGGGATTAGAGGGTTTAAATGAGGTGCGATTGAGTAGATTCGGCCTGGACTCTCTGGAGTTTAGAAGAATGAGAGTTGATCACATTGAAACATATAATATTCTGAGTGGGATTGAAACGGTAGGTGGTGAGAGATTATTTCGCCTGGATGGAGAGTCTAGAACTAGTGGGCAAAGTCTCAGGATAAGGGGCTGGGCTTTCAAGACCTAGATGAGCAGTAATTTCTTCACTCAGAGGGTGAATCTTTGCGTTTCTCTGCCCCAAAGTGCGGTGGAATTTCAGTCCTTGAGTATACTCAAGGCCGAGATAGATAGATTTTTGGACTCCAGAAGAAATGAAGTATATGGCGACAGAGAAGGAAAGTTGAGTTGAGGTCGAAGATTAGCCATGATCTTATTGAATGGCAGAGAAGACATAAGGTGTGTATGGCCTATGCCTGCTCCGAATTCTTATCATCTTATGTTCTTATGCGGACTGACAAGCAAACTGAATACAGTCAAAATGATGTCTTAGAATTATTCTGAAGGGATCTATTAGTACAACCCAATACCCTGTCAGCTTTAGCTACAGTTTCTGACATTAGTGTCGTGTGCAAACTTACTGACCATGCTTCCAACACCACCGTCCAGGTCGTTAATATGAAGAGTGGCGGGCCTCGGAATGATCCCTGGGGGACACGACTACTAACGTGTTTCTTGGCTGATGTAGAAACATTAAATTAACTTTTTTAGCTGCAGCACTGGATCCAATTCCTAATCCAGCATTTATTGCGGTTACAAGAGAGTACAGAACGCATTATACCTGAAACACATACACTGTTTGGAGAGTACATCAATAGAGCATGAGAGGGACTTGATTTCTGAATCACAGACATGTGCAGCAACTCGGGAGCTGTAACTTAAGTTTGAATTCCTGCAGCAACCCAGGGGAGATTAGATTCCAAAAGTTAAATGCTGCGTATGCTGGAAAACTGACATAAAACAGACAGACTGGAAACACTCAACATGACAGATCGGAAAAGCCGGTTTTCAACACATGCTCATTGTGCACCGTAAACTGGCTTTTGTAATGCCTCCCTGGCTCAGTAAACTTTTCGTACGGATCCGCGGATGCCGAAATTTCAGGGCCAATATTTCTCTCTAGTTAACCTTCCTTAGATCTATCCCAGTTGCGTCATAATTGTTTCTTGCACATTTTTTGATCTTTCTAATATATTTATCTCTATCTCAATATTATCTTGAACTATCTTATCTCACTAGTCCTGAGATGTTCTCCCACACTTAATTAGCTTATCCACTCTGATTAATTTCTCGTTACTCCATCTAGCAGTGCTTCCCCACCCGAGATCATTGTTGGAGCTTTTTCTGTCGATCATGTTTACTTGAGGGCAGTTGAAATCTTCAATCTTTGTGATATCGTGTTTTGCACTCAGTTAATATATTTGCCCATATATTTCCATCTCTACTATCTTGTCTCTATTTGGTGGGCTGTAGTAAACCATTAATAGTATGACTGGTCCATTTGAATCCTACATTTCAATCCATTCTATTCTCTTTGTTCATCATATCCTTTTTTATAACAGCCATTATATTATTTCTGATGAAAACCTCCAGTCCACCATTCCTTGTTGCTCTCTCTTATATTTAAATTCATTATTGTTGCAAAACTGCAGCGATCACTCAATTGTCACCCACTGTGTCAAAGGTGACACGATTTGTGGATGGAACCTCTATTGACAACAAATTTGTAACAGTGGAACTGATCCAAGTATTGAGTGAATAGATGCTTTTAAATTATCGTTGAGACATTTTTGAACTGATTCAGCAAGAAGTAAAGAGAGTAATGGACACTGTATTGAACCATCCCTCACAATCTAACAACCAGAACTAAATACCGTTAGAACAGACACTCGCTGGACGTCTCTCCCTCTTAGATTATTCAGTTGCCCACGTTTACTGTGATATTAATATCCAGGATTGGAAGGATGATAAGCAAATACATTAAATTATTGACCGGTGTTCTTTTTGCACTATTGCCAGCAGGCGAGTCCCCATTCTTTCTGGGCCACTCTTCCAGCTGGGGAAGTGTAATCGCCTTTGCATTACAATGCCTGTTACATTTCTGGTGAGATATCTTAATTTTCCAGAGCAGCCTCTAACTCTATAATGGCTGACCAGTACATTTCAGGTGAGATTTCGTCCTCTGGGTGTTACTGTAACGGGCAGTGCATCCGCCCTGTACAGATCCTGACTGATTTTCATTTCACTGAAGTAAGGTAAATATTGATACATTTACTTGTACACACCAACTCGCTTTAGAATTTCAATCCTCAACAAAAACACAACCATTTCGCATCAATACTTGACTCAACAACTGAACCTACAACTGTCGTTGTAACTTAATGTCCCCCAAAAGCCTAAGACTTGCAGTGAAATTCACACCCACTTCCATTGATGCACCTCTTGGTCGCCGCATTATATAAAAAGGATATAGACGCACTGGAAAGGGTGGAGAGGATGTACAAGGCTTATACCATAAAGATGAGGTCCTACCTGCCAGGAAAGGATGAACAGGCTGGGTCTCTTTCCTCTTGAAAAGAGAATGCTGAGCGGTGACCTAATAGATGTTTTTTAAATTATGAAATGTTTTGTTAGACTAGATTCAGACATAGAGCTTCAACTTTTGGGCAGAAGGAGACCTGAAGCCATGAGTATAAGATAGTTACCAAGAAATCAAATTGAGAATTCAGCAGAATCATCTTTACCCAGAGGTTGGTGAGAATGTGAAACTCGCTACCATACAGTGTAGTTAAGACAATTGTGATAGACGCTTTTAATGCGAGTATAGATAACCAGTTGAGGCAGTAGAGAATAGAGGGATATGCTGACAGAATTAGATGAGGAAAGATTGGAGGTGGCTCGAGTAGAACTTAAACACCGGCATGCAATGGTTGTGGCAATGGCCTGTTTCTCTGCCATGTGTCCTTTATAACTCTTTATCAATGACATTCAATTGATTGATACAGGTCAATGGTTTAATTCAATTTGTCTAAACTGAAATACAAAAACTGTTTGAACTACATTCGTGACCGGTGGTGTTGGATCGAGACTGTATTATATGACAACACTCACGGTTGGATTTCAGATGGTTAGGCCCAGAAAGTCAGCCTGGCACAGAAGGTAAGTAAGCCCAAAGAAGAAACTCGATTGGGCCTGTTCCCTGATTACTTATTATACACAAGTATTTTACATAAACCCTTTAATAGATGAGCGGACACTACAGAATTCATTGCTGGAAACTGCATTTATTGTCATGCACCTCTCAATTTTTGCAACACAACAGGAAATATAGACATTTCAGTAACTGCTTGTTATGTCAAGAAATATATGAATTGAGCCAGCATTATATGTTCCAGGATAGGTATTATCTAACAATAATTCCGCATAATTATTGATCCTTCATGGAATTTACAATGTGAATCAACCATGTGTTATTATCAAAACAATATCTGTGTAGAAATTGGAGAGTTCATACAGAGTATTTAGATAAAAAACAAACCTATTTGATGTAGATGAGTCATTAGTTGAATAACACCAGCTCAACACCAATGCAGTGTCCCTGGTTTCAGTATTGGAGCCTGAAATTCCCAGAGCACTAGTTCGAGGGTAGAGCAGAGAATATGTGAGAAATACTGAGTTGTGGGAGTCAGTGAGAGTGGAGATAGACAGAGAAAGAAGGGAGCAAGAAAGCATTGATTTAGAGCACGTGGGAACAATGTATCATAAGCAGATGGATGGAGAGATGGAGGGAATGAGAGAGTGAGAGGGAAAGAGATGTATAAAGAGACGCAGACACACAGAGGCAAAGGCACAGTCAAGGAGAGCAAAATCATTGAAATTCAGATCGAGGTAGCCCTATACAAGAAGCAAAGGGATGAAGAGAGAGCTAGAGAGAAGGGGACATAGGGCGAGAGAGAGAGATTTTGAGACACACAGGGAGACAGAACAGCGAGATAGACAGAGGATGAGAGAGAGAGAGAGAGTGAGCATCCGACAGGAGAGTGAAAGCAATGAACGACACCACATGGGCAATATTTACGCTAATAAGACGAATGGATAATGAGTGAGAGAGAGACTCTAGTGTGGTTGTCAAACCACTATCCCAATCAAAGGAATTGAGACAAAGAGAGATCACAAGCCAATAAGAGAAAGACAGAGACAGGGATTCTGGAGCAGGCAGGGAGATAAGAAAGTTAAAATTGCAGGAGGCGTTAATAAGATCAGGATTGAGGGACACAACGTTCATTGAAAACAAACACAACAAAATCGTGCTGAACATTTACAAATCCCTGGCTCGGCCTCAGCTAGAGCACTGTGTACAATTCTGGGCCTCACACTTTATGAATGATGTCAAGGCCCTTAACAGGGTACACATGAGCTGATCAGACTGATACCAGGTATGAAGGACCTCAGTTATGTGGAGACATTGGAGCATCTGATATTGTTCTCCTCAGAACAGAGAACGTTAATGGAAATCCTAACAGAGCTATTCAAAATTATGTTGGGGTTCTATCGAGCAAGAAGGGAGAAAGTATTTCTCGGGCAAGTGGGTCGGTAACCAGATGTCATATATGTAATATAATTGGTAACATTAAAAAAAAATCAGAGCATTGTTAAGAGCTGGAACATTAAAAGACAATTGGAGTTGAAGAGATTATGGGAACAACTGGTGATATGGCACAGACTTTCCAAAGAATCCGACGTAGGTATATTGAGCCGATCGGCTTACTTCTGTAATATTCTCTGATTCTATGATCCGCATATCGCATCGGTGACTCATTTCCATTCAAGACTCGTACAGGTTAAATGCGTTTCAAGGGAAGGGCTTGGTTGGAACCTGGGCTCATTGCATCTATTAATGGACAGGATCGTTCTCATTGGTGTATTTTACCAGACTGCAATTCGCAGTTCATACCTGTCAAAATCTATTGGTTATTTGGAAGAAACACTGGTTTCTGTACAAACCGTTGTCAAAGAATTAACTGCCAGTTCAGTCTGGGTGCCAGAAGTTGCTGGCGGGACAGCTCGGTATCTGCGATCAGCGTTCGGTTCGTGTTCAGACCCCATCACTGTAACCGGCTCCTGCGACAATGCTGCGTTCCTGCCTGACCCTGTTTCTACTGCAGCTTCTGAACTGTGAGTTATTGCTCATTGAATGTATTCGGTTATGTATAGATACGCTTATTATTATGAAAACATGTGCCTCATTAATACAACTATTGGTATTTATTTGAACACATTGAGGTGATGTGGAAAGTTAAAGCTGTTTGGTTTATGTAGTTTCATGTAGAGTTGAACGATATACCGGGACTGGTTTCTCAATCGCCTTCCAACTGCGGCTCTTGTATGGACAGAGCAATGGATTGAAAAACTTATTGGAATAGTATTAATGAGTCGGTTAAAAGTAGAGCACTGATAGAATAAATTGTATCGGAGCGTTAGGTCAATTTACAGAAAACGAGAATATTTTATTCAAATATGTCAATCATTGGGAGCGTATGAAATGTATATTGATATTGTTGATTTAATTTACAGAAGTTTAATGTAATACATCTTTTGGGTTGTTTGATTTTAAGTTCCATAAAGTTCAAATAGGCAATTAATTCGCCATTTCTGTCGGTGTAAGTGAACGCGTTTAAGCTATTTTACATCTGATTCACACTTATTTTTAAATTCCCAGTTGAGAATTTTATCAATCTTGGATTTAGACAAAAATCGAACACAAACACCGAGGCAGTTTTGTTTCCTTTTGTCCCCTGCTGCTCTTGTGCAGATAGAGCTGACTGAAGTAGAAATTCTAATCGGAGTATTTAAACCGAAATTGCTAGAAATGGAGTGCGGTTGCTTTTAGAATAGAGTGTGTCGGAGCCTGGGATGTAAGTTAACTCACTGAGTGTAGAACACCAGTCAATGCTGCACCGACTGTCTACTGAATCCACACACACATTTCTATAACAGATATTTCTCAGCAGAAGTGCTGTCTAACGCCCGCGTGATAGAGTGAACTGAAGTACTTTATAGAGTACATTCAGCATTAGAATGTTGGATAAGGTTTATCAATATTGCATCATAAAATATTCACCAGTGGCGGAATCAATATTGTTTCAACTAACTTTCTTCATTTGTAAAATTATTATTAAATACACTCTCCATCTAATGATGATAATAAAATGTATGAAACTTTTGCGAATTTGCTGTTTGAATGTTTTGTTTAGTTAGTGAATATCTTCAAAATTATTATAACTTTATATCAAATTACGTTTTCTATTTATTGTGTCACGCAATTATTAAGCTTGCTCAATCTTCTTCCACATTCCCATACTTTTCATACAGTGCCATGTAGTGTTTAACGAGATATCGGGACTTGTTTCCCAAACTCCTTGAACCTGCTCGATATATTGTGCTGCGTTTTTCGGTCGGTGACTCCTTTCAGTTTTTTGCTGTGACAGAAATGTGTGGATTCAGTCGGCGGTCGGTGCAGCTTTGACTGGTGTTCTGCACTCAGTGAGTAAACTTACAACCCAGACTGCGACACGCTCTGTTATAACAGTGAATGCGTTTCACTTTTAGTAGGATCTGTGAAAATAATCCGATTAGAATTTCAACCCCAGTCTACTCTGTCTGTAAAGAAGCGCAGGGGACAAAGTAAAACAAAACTGCCATGGTATTTGTGTCCGATTTCGGTTTAAACAGGGAAAAGGAAAGGCAAGCAGGCACATTGCAAATAATGGCTGCAAAGGAATTGAAGAAGATCTGATTGTATTTTGAAATGCATTTTATTTGATCAAAAGTCTTGTCCTCCACACAACCCTTTCATAATTTTTAGACGTAGCTCCCGCCTCTATACCCTTGGTTTGTTCTCTATCTCCCGCTAGTCATTGTTCCCGGTCAGTCTTAATTCATCTAATTCTGAGTGACTCTTCGTGGTTACTCCGGTTATTAGTGAGACAGCTTCTCTGTATGTACTCGTTCCTGAGTAACTTCGGTTACAGGTAAATGTCAGTGCCAAAACCGTTGGGGAATTTGTTATGCGAGTGTTCTTATTTAGTTATTGATTATCTTCAGAATCATGGCTCCTTTATATCTAATTAATTTTTCTAATTTATATATTTATATACACAGTGTCTTGTAATATTTAAGTTTTCTCAGTCTTCTTGGACATGCAACTTATTTTTATACAGAGTCAGGTAGAATTTAATGAGGCATTGGGACTTGCAGCGTTATCTCCTTCTGCATGCGCGCACATTTTATACAATGTCATTAGATATCGGAACGTATTTCTCCGTCTCCTTCCATCTGCTGGATATTTTTTGCTGAGATTTTCGGTCTATGACTCCCTTCAGTTTCTCACTGTTTACAGTGTGTAATTGGTTATATTTATTAATCTCGATCAATAACTGAGGCTGGTTTATTGACATGCGCACGTTCCCGCACTGTTATCAGATACATCATTCGTTTAATGAAATATATTTCCGTGAATTATTTTTTCTTTTATTTTATACAACGGATTGGATGCTAAAATCATGTTTTGTAGATATTTTAAAGAACTTTTTCTGCGATTCACCGAAAGGAAAATACAGGAATATTTAAATTATTCCCTGAATCATTTTCACAAACCGCGTGCTGATTATAATCAATTTACAGCAAACGGGTTTATTTAATTCAACTGTGTTATTCATTGGGATCATATGAACGGAATATTGGAGTCCATATAATCCCAATTTTTGGAGTTCCATTTAATATATAATTTGGGTTGTTTGATTTTAATTCAATCAATTTCTAATATGGTTTCAATTCACCATATCTGCCAATAACAGTAAAGCGCTCGAATATTTTACAAAAGCAAAATACTGCGGATTCTGGAGTCTGAAATGCTCGAATATTTTACATTTCATTTACACTTATTTTAAATCCGAGTTGAGATTTCTATCACTCTTCGATTTAAACCCTATATTGAACACAAATACCGCGGCCGTTTTGTTTCATTTTGTCTCCTGTGGCTATTGTACAAACAGTGCAGATGGCAGTCTAAATTTAAAGCGAGACTGCTAGAACTAAAGCATGGTCACTGCTAGAATAGAGTATCGGAGCCTGGGGTGTAAGTTAACTCACTGAGTGCAGAACACCTGCCAAAGCTGCAGCTAATGCCCACTGAACGCACACAGACATTTCTGTCACACATATTTCAGTCGAAATGCATCCTGGGCCCTGTGTGATACACAACATACAATTAAAATAAATATTTTGTTCAGCGTTAGTAATAAAACTGACTAGAGCTGGATCCAATATTGTTTCAATTAGCATTAATTAGTAGTATGATTATCTTGAAGTACACGATAGAAAAATTATGTGACTGAATTAACCTTGGGGAATTTGCTGAGTATTGTATTTTAGTTAGTGATGATCTTCAGAATTAAGCCGGTTTAATATTAAATGAATCTCCCTATTTCTTGCAGTTAAAAGCACAGTTTCTCGTAATAATTAAGTTTTCTCAATCACCTTCCACATTCCATGCTTTGTGAGACAACGTGATATATTGATTAGGGGGATTACGGGGCATATTGCTCAATCTTCTTCCATTTGGTTGATAGTTTTTGCTGAGATTGTCATTCAATGACTCCGCTCAGTTTCCACTTCATGTTTATCTATATTTATTATACCCTGTCAGCAATAAAAGCTGATTCATTTACTTGGAAACGTTCCCGCACAGTTTATGATGTTTTTAGGGAACTATATTACCAGGAATAATCTGTCATTTTATAAAACTGATTGGATACTAAAATCCAATTCATTAAGCTAATTTAATGAACGTTTTCTGCAATTAGTAGAAGAGAGTAAAACATCATCAAATGTCTCTCACTCACTGAAACATTTTCATAAATCATGTGCATTTCAAAATCTATTCACTGAAAATGGCATATTTTATTCAAAACGGTAATTTATTTGGATTATATTCAGTCAATATTGAAATAGATTGTGTAATTTGTAGAATTATCTTCGATGAAATAATTTGTTATGTTTGTTTGATCTTAAATTCCATCAGCTTCGAATAGGGAATCAATTCTCCATTTCTGTTGGCGATAGTGAGCATTCTCACGTTATTTTAATCCTTATTAACACTTACATTCCCAGTTGATAATTGCGTCAAACTGAAATTGACTCTCTTAGTCTTGAACATCAGACAAAGCTGCACCCACTGTCGACTGATTACGAACATTTCTGCGATGGATGTTTGTCAGGAAATGTGCTGTTTTGACCAAAGTGTGATGCAGAGAGATGGACTAAATATTTTAAATAGCTGTTTCAACATTATACCGTTGGAAAAAAATTTCAGTTATAAACTAATTATAAGGGAAACAATATTGTTGCAATTTGCATTAATTATGTGTATAATTATTGATAATTCTACCAATCAAAAATGATGTTACTGGAAATTCCAAAATCTCCGTTGGATTTCGAAACATAGAAAGTTAGAAATTAGGTGCAGCAGTAGGCCATTCGGCCCTTCGAGCCTGCACCGCCATTCAATGAGTTCATGGCTAAACATGCAACTTCAGTACCCCATTCCTGCTTTCTTGCCATCCCCCTAGCAGTAAGGACTAAATCCAACTCCTTTTTGAATATATTTAGTGAATTGGCCTCAACAACTTTCTGTGGCAGAGAATTCCACAGGTTCACCAATCTCTGGGTGAAGAAGTCTCTCCTCCTCTCGGTCCTAAATGGCTTACCCCTTATCCTTAGACTGTGAGCCCTGGTTCTGGACTTCGTCAACATTCATAAGAACATAAGAACATAAGAATTAGGAACAGGAGTAGGCCATCTCGTCCCTCGAGCCTGCTTCGTCATTCAACAAGATCATGGCTGATCTGGCCGTGGACTCAGCTTCACTTACCCGCCCGCTCCCCATAACCGTTAATTCCCTTATTGGTTAAAAATCTATCTATCTGTGATTTGAATATATTCAATGAGCTAGCCTCAACTGCTTCCTTGGGCAGAAAATTCCACAGATTCACAACCCTCTGGCAGAAGAAATTCCTTCCCAACTCGGTTTTAAATTGGCTCCCCCGTATTTTGAGGCTGTGCCCTCTAGTTCTAGTCTCCCCGACCAATGGAAACAACCTCTCTGCCTCTCTCCTATCGATCCCTTTCGTTATTTTAAATGTTTCTATCAGATCACCGCTCTTGCTTTGCTCTTGTTTAGTCAATGAAGTCTCCTTCCACAGGCTCCATTGTTTTTATTCATGTATTGTTTAATAAGATATCGGGACTCGTTTCCCAATCTCCTTCCACTTGTCCCCTGCTTTGGTCGCTTTGTGTACCACCAAATCATGAACTGGTTTGTATAGTTATTTTCGGCAGATAGCGATCAGAGCCTTATACCCTGGTTTTGTAAATATTCGGTGGTGTTTGGTAATGTTCTAACCGTGATAACGTTTATTCAGGTACTAGAAAACCGGTATAGATTACTGTTTGCGCGTTTGCTGATCAGCGTCTGGATTGTTTGCTGTGAGCTCCCTCTGGTGGTTAACTGGAGATATTAACCTGTAATTTTCTTTGTTATTCATTTGCTTCCTCAATCGAACAGGAACTCATTTAAGCATGGAAATTGTTCGAATCTGGCCTGAAATAGTTTCATGTAAAATTTTAATTTAATTTTTCACACAGCTAATAATCTGTAATGAAATGAATGTTCATATAAGCACTCTATTGACTATTTTGTAATTCCTAAACCAATGTAGTCAACTTGAATGACCTGAAAAGTCTGTGGCTTTGCATCGAATCCAGGAAGTTAAATTCGCAGCATAGAATATCCCCAAATTCTCACATTTTACTTATAGTCCATTGAATACTGGAGGAATTCGCAGATATTTTGAGCTGTGTAGATGAACGAGAAAAAAATAACGACTGAACAAGGCAAAGACTGACCAGTTAACCGAGACGATATGCGACAAACTGGACCAATGTGTAACTGTCCGAATCTCGGTTGTAGGTTGTTTTAATGTATTCTGGTGATCAGGGAGAGACGCTGTTCAATCGGGAATATATTGGCCAATCCTAGTTGCTATGAGAAGCTAGTTCTTATTCTTAAATCACTACAGTCCTTGTGGTGAGAGTGTTCTGGATCCCCACAGTTCATTGTACTTTGAATTTTCTTGCTGACAGTCCCATTCATTTCTTGCCCCAGCGAACTCTAATTCTCAATATCTCATTACAGGCAGACCCGGGAACAGTCAGGCTGACGTGTCAGGTAACCGCACCTTCTATTCACATTATCTTGTATCTCTGCTCGAATCCATCCCATTGAATATTAAGGATGGGTAACAAACTCCCGGCATTATTGCTCGCCGATAATCCGTTGGCCGTTTGCCCCTCAGAAGGGAGGAGGGCCTCCCGCGGACCGTTACTAAAGATCTTTAATTCCAGCTCAGTGGCGGCTGCTGTATTGATGCTGGCAGATAATAAACGGGGTCCCTGAAGGGCTCCACTGACACTGCTTTCGCTCCCAAAGGGCGTCTCACTTTCCACTGCGCCAACCAGCGATGACATTAATATATGACAATCCATCCCGCCTTTTTCTCCATTGCCTCCGGGAACCGGGGGAATGTCTTCCAGTCCTGACCTGCACTGGCCTCTCTGTAAATTCGGCTAATCCCCATTGAGCATGATGGGCAGCTGACCATTGCAGCCGCGCCCATCTGCCGATCTCTGGAGGCAGCAATATATTGAGTCTTTCCCCATCTCGTCCCCGTGGAAGCCGCTCTGGTGCTGGGAATTTCCTGCTGAATCCCGGTTCCCTGCTCGTTTACACCGTTTATTAGTAATATCCTCGAACTTTTTCCATGTTCAATATTTGCTCGCGGATTTATTCAGGGACTGGGAAGAATCTAATGTTCCCATTGATTCCTCACATGACCCCCCTTGCCCGGTGAGTGGGAGCGGTCCGCGCGCTGGGAGACTGCGGGTTTAATGCACTGCAACCGCTTGATGTTATTGCTGATATTTTACAGAGCCGGTGAAGCTGAGACTGGTGAATGGTGGCAGTCCGTGCGCTGGGAGATTGGAGATTCATTACAGGGGACAGTGGGGGACCGTGTATGATGATCTCTGGGACCGGCCGGACGCCGCTGTTGTGTGTCGGGAGCTGGGATGCGGGGCTGCGCTGTCAGCACCGGGCGGGGCTCACTTTGGGGAAGGGACCGGACCCATTGTGACGTCAGATGTTAAGTGCGGCGGGACCGAGACCGCTCTGCGGGAGTGTGAGTCATCTCAATGGATTCACCGCTCCTGGCCACACTCCTGGGATGCCGGCGTCATCTGCTCAGGTAAACATCTTTCTCCTGACTCTCACCTCCCGCCGCGTTTGATGGTTTCTGGAAAAGAACGGAAGTAAAATAATCTGCGACTGTCCGAACACGGGAAGTGAGATGATAATTATAATATTCTCCTGTTGTTATTAATGTTATATTATTAATATTCCGGTCACTGTTTGTGTTTTAATAATATCGCTATTATATTTGATTAGCATCCCCCACCTAGAGCAGTCAATACTTGACACTCGGCACATTTACAAAGCAGACAAAACAATTCCCATTGAGATTTGACCCGAAGCCGCGGTGAATGAGCTGATCCGCGGGAAAAGTCACAATCTCAATCCAACTCCCATTCTTAACCATCGGCCGCTACCGAGCATGCGCCGTGAGCCCGGCTGTCCGCCTGCGTTAATCGCTTGACCTGAGACCTGGGGGCCGGAATTGGTTAAGGCCAAGGGCCGCCCAAGTGCCGCCAAAAGGACCGCCGGTGGCCGCCGAGATACCTGACGGTAGGGCGGGAGTTGCAGCAAAAAGGTCCTTGAAAGGGCGCCTGGTGGCAAAAGAGGGACTTACACCTTCAATCTCGGCGGGCAGCGGACGGGAGCTGCCAATTTCGGTGGCAAAGGCTCTTGCCGCCCAAGTGCTGCCGAGGAAGGTGTCAGGCCCACAGAGGGTCGAAGATCTGAAAACAAAAATCAATGCAAGAAAAAAAGAAACCTTCAGGGGACCCCATGCAGGTAATCCGCTGTAAGAATTTTTGTTTTAAATGTTCACTAACCTTTTTTTGCAGGTCTGCATATCTATCGTCGGGAATAGAGCAACCTCCACGCAGCGGTCCTTCCCCGTTCTGGCGCCGACTCCTGCCTGCACTAATCTAGCATCTCAGCAGGCGGGAATTCACTTGCGCCACTTGTCCATCCGCTGACATCAGCGGGCGGTTCCCGGCGGTACTCTCCTCTCTCTCGCTCCAGCCCAGGTGCAAACTTGCACAGGGCGGAACCCGAAGACGAATGATGGCGGATCTCGGCGGTAGGTGGTAAGGCCATCTAATTCGACTCCCTGATGTTTTACACGGACTGTAAATCTGAGACTGGGGAGGGAGTTGTTTCAGTCTGGGGGACGCCTGGGTAATGAGTCTGTGGGCAGCACAGGAGGCAACTGCACTGTATGATCCCACAGCAGCCTACACATTCCCATTGATTTCAAATTATGATAAATATTGAGAAGCTGGATACCATCCAGGACAAAGTAATCTTCTTGAACGGCTGTCCGTCCATCACAATAATCATCCACTCCCTCCATCACTGACCTACTGCAGTATCTACTGCCTACATGATGCTCTGCAACAACTCACCAAGGCTTCTTTTGCAGCACCTCTCAAACTTGCCTCCTCTGCCATTAAGAAGGATAAGGGTAATTGGTGCATGGAATCACCATCACCTCCATATTACTCACCGAGTCACGCACCATACTAACTTGACCATACATATATATCACAATTCCTTCATCATCACTGGTTGAAATTCCCAGAACTCCCCATCTAACAGCATTGTGGGAGTTCCTTCACCACAATGTTTTCAGCAGTTCAAAAAGAAGGCCCATCACCAGCTTCTCAAAGCAAAAGGGATGGACAATAATTACTGGCCCTGTTAGCGTCACCCACATCCATATAATTATGTAAATATTTCACAGATGTATATACAACCTCCAGCACAGAAACAAGCCATTCAGCCCGTGGTCCATGTCGGTGTGTATGCTCATAACGAGCCTCCCACTCCTCCTCATCTAACCCTATAAGCATCAACTTCTGCATTTGTTCATTCTGTTAAATGCAGTTATTCTATTCGCCTCAACTACTTCTTGTAGTGGCGAGTTCCAAATTCTAGCCACTGTCTGGATAAAGATGTTTTCCCTGAAATACATATTTGTACTTTCTGGTTAATATATTTATATTAACTAGAAATGACTGCTCACAAGTGATAAAATATTTTGTGCGTTACCCTGCCAACCCTGTTGATACTGACTGATCTCTATCAGGTCACCACGTGGCCTTTTCTATAGCAAAGAGTCCCAGATTGTTCAATATTTCACAATAAGCAATATGTTGTTCCATATCCACACTGCTACTTGTCCACAAGCTCCCGCGGAAAATGTATTTTTTACATCAAAATCCAGGAATCGTGCTCTAAAATAAACCAAAAATACTGCGGATATTGGAAATCTGAAATAAAACCCGAAAATTCTGCAAATACTCATCTGGTCAGGGAGCGTCGGTCGAGAGACAAAGTTAACCTTTAAGTTAGATGACCTTGGCTCATTACTAAAATAAGATGGAAAATTCATGGACAGCAGCTGTTATTACGGGAACAATCTCCGATAAGTGATGGTAGCCATTATCTAAGTGATCGTTCTGTGTCGCAGTTATTACAGGGAAAGGTCTGGAACCCCCCTAGCAAGGCTTATCCGTGATTAAGTGAAACTCATCAATGAGGGATAAACTAGGTCTGGTTCTGCGCTCACCGAATTTATTCTGGGTAATTTGGGCCATATGCTTGTGGAAATGTGTGATTAAATATGAGAGTAGTTGCGGGAATGTCACTGTCCTCCGTTGAATCCTATGGGAGCGATCTCTCCCTCTATGTTGACTCCCGTTTTTTTCGTAGGATTCAGGCCTTTTTGTGCAAGAAATCTGAAATTGTGCCGGGTGTTTATTCCGTCCCAAGCAGACAAAATATAAACAACTCGTCTGGTCAGGTCTCTTTAATTTATGGAATTACTAAATCCAGTGAGATGTTTCGCAGGATCATCTGCCGGACGTATAATCGTAATTAAATATAAATTGCGGGACTTTATGGGAGATCATGCAATGCATAAGAAGTGTGAGCAAGAGAAGTTTTTAGTGGAGTGCCCACTTTAATATACATTCAATCAACTGCATTTAAACCAGTTGGATTGGGGATATGATCTCACTGGGGTGGAGGAGGGAAGAATGGAAGCAGAGAGTAGGGGAATTGCGGGGTGTAGATGGGAGGAAACCTGGAACATAGGGACAGGCGTAGGTAGTTCAGCCACACCAGCCTGTTCCGCCATTCACTGAGATCATGGCTGACCTGTAACCTAAATCAATTTACGTGCCTTGGCTTCATAGCCCTTAATAGGCTTGGCAGATATAAAATCATTAATCCAGTTCGCATCTATTGCTTTTTTGAATGAGCGCTCTACAGTTCTAATCCACTCAAGCAAATCAATCTTAACCATATATATTCAATGGGAATACTAATCGAGTATATGCAAACTCTCCTCATAATGTTACCCGTGGAACACTAGTAATATCGGTTGAATCAGCGCGACAGTCCTTCCAATATGCTCTTTTGTAAGGTGAGGTTCCAGAACTGTGCACAGTACACTAGATGAATTCTATCCAGGGTTTTGTATCGCTGTCGGAAAATTTATGCCCCTTCGTATTCAACCCCACTCGGCAAAAAGGCTAAAATTCCACCAGACATTTTGATTTGCTTTTGTATCCTACCACTACCTTTTAATGATCTGTATACATGGACACCAAAATCTCTTCGGACCGCCGCTGTTCCTAGCTTTTCAGCATTTAGAAATTCTTGCATCTATCCTTTCTTGAATGAGGTTGTTTCAGGACCTTGATACAGCAATCAGCTAACAAATCAAATGCTCAACAATGTAATCAAACCTTTCGAGGACAAATCAGGGTGTTGGGATGAAACCAAACAGATAGTTACCCAGTCCCGCCTTTTCAACTGCTTAACAATAGGTCAAGTTAAAGGAGACAATTATACTCTGGAAAGATGTAGCTACATTGCTAAATTCAGATCTCTACAAATGTACCGAATTGTGGGCCTTGAAAACGGGAAGTGAGCTACTGAAGTTAGTAAATGTAGAGAAATGCTGAATCTGAGTAAAATCTCAAATTAAACCATGACAATATAACAAGATGGTAAATACTGAAGAGAGAGAAAGTCTTAGACTTGTGTCCCGCTGTTCTTCGCACAGAGAGAAATGGAGGATTGGACTGGACTCTGGTGTAAATTGGTTGAGGAAAAGAGTTTCAGTGAAATACAGTTGTGAAAAGCCGCTTAAAATACAATCGTAGAAAATTATGACACAGAGTAAGGCCATTCAGCCCATCGTGTCCATGTTGGTTAAAGGAGAGAAACCCAGGCTAATCCCAGCTTCCAGCATTGGATCCATAGCCATGTAGGTCATAGATTATTAAGTGCACATCCAAGTACTTTTTAGATGTGATGAGGGTTTCTGCCTCTACCACCCTTTCAGGCAGCGAGTTCCAGAATCCCCACCACCCTCTGGGTGAATGTTTTCACCTCATCTCCCCTCTAATCATTCTATCAACTATTTTAAATCTATTCCCCTGGTTATTGACTCCTCGGCGACTAGAAACAGGTCCTTCCAATCCACTCTCTCTAGGCCCCTCATAATTTTATAGACCTCAATTAAAGCTCCCATCAGCCTGCTCTATTCGAGAGGAAACACCACCCGCCAACCAATCTTTCCTCATAGCAAGTATTTTCCAGTCCTGGCAACATTCTGCTAAATCTCCTCTGTCCCTATGAAGTGCAATCACAACTGTCCTGTAATGCGGCGACCAGAATTGGATGCAGTACTCAAGCTGTGGCCTGACTAGTGTTGTATACAGTTCTAGTATAATTTCCCTGCTTTTATATTCTATTCCTTGGCTAATAAAGGAAATCATTCCGTACGTCTTTTTAGCTACCTTATCGACATGTTCTGATATTGTTAAGTAAATGTAGACATTTCAAGATCCCTCTTGTTCCCCCGGCTCTCAGTACCCTCCCATTGATTGTGTATTCATTTGCCTTGTAGCCTTACATGACCTCAGTTTCCCCTCTTCTGCCCAACTGACCAGTTCATCGATATCTTCCTGCAGTCTGAAGCTTTTCCCCTCACTGCCAACCACATGGCCACTTTTTATATCATTTGAAAATGTCTTTATCATACCTCCTACACTTAAATCATATCATTAATATATACTATAAAAAGCACTGTGGCATCCCATTGGAAACAGGTGTTTTTGCGACTCGAACTCTATCAACCATTAGCCTTTGCTTCCTGCCACTGAGCCAATTTTGGATCCCATTTTCTATTCCCCCTTGCATCCCATGGGCTTTTACTTTTTTGATCATCCTGCCATTTGGGACCTTGACACATGCCTTGCTAAATCCATATAGACTAAATCAAATGCATTGCCCTCATCGATCCTCCTTGTTACCTCCTCAAAAAATTAAATCATTTTAAACGAACTTCTCTGAACAAATCCATGTTCATTGCCCTTGGTTAATCTGTATCTTCTAAATGAATATTTATACCGTCCCTCAGAAATGATTCCAAAAATGTGCCCGCCACCAAGGTTAAATTAATAGGCCTGTAATTATTCGATATATCCCTCGCTCCTGGCTAACTAAAGAAATAAAGGACAGTATCCAATTAAAAACCAGGACGTACAATGTGGCCAAAACTAGTGGGAGGACAGAAGATTGGGAAATGTTTAAACGCTAACAATGAATGACTAAAACATGATTAAAAAAGGGAAGATAGACTATGAAAGTTAACTAGCACGGAATATGAAAACAGATAACAAGAGTTTCTATCGGTATATAACAAAGAAAAGGGTGCTAGAGTAAATGTTGGTCCCTTAGAGGACGAGACCGGGGAATTAGTAACGTGCAACATGGAGATGGCAGAAACTCTGACCAAATATTTTGTATCAGTCTATACGGTAGAGGACACTAACAATATTCCAACAGTGAATACTCATGGCATTGTGGGGTGTGGTGGGAGGAATTCAACACAATCACAATCAGTAAGGAGGTGTTGCTCAGTAAGGTAATGGGACTCAAGGCAGATTAATCCCGTGGAGCTGATGTCTTGCATCCTAGGGTCTCAAGAGAAGTAGCGGCTGGGACTGTGGATGCATTGGTTGTAATTTACCAAAATTCCCTGGATTCTGGAGAGGTCCCAGCAAATTGGAAAACTGCAAATGTAACGGCCCTATTTAAAAAAAGGAGGCAGATAAAAAGCAGGAAACTATAGACCAGTTAGCCTAACATCTCTGGTTGAGAAAATGTTGGAGTCCATTATTAATGAAGCAGTAGCAGGAAATTTGGAAAAGCAAAATTAGGTCAGGCAGAGTCAGCATGGATTATAAAGGGGAAGTCTTGTTTGACAAATTTGCTCGAATTCTTTGAGAATGTAACGCACAGGGTGGATAAAGGGGAACCAGTGGATGTGGCGTATTTGGATTTCCAGAAGTCTTTTGACAAGGTACCACATAAAAGGTTACGGCAGATGATAAAATATTACGGGTTTGGGGGTAATATATTAGCATGGATAGAGGGTTGGCGAACGAACAGAAAACAGAGAGTCGGGATAAATCGTTCATTCTCGGTTGGCAATTAGCAACCAGTGGGTTGCCGCCGGGTTCAGTGCTGGGACACGAAATATTTACAATCTATGTTCACGACTTGGAGGAAGGACTGAGTGTAATGTAGCCAAGTTTGCTGACGATACGAAGATGGGAGGAAAAGCAATGTGTGAGGAGGACACAAAAAATCTGCGAAAGGACATAGACAGGCTAAGTGAGTGTGCCAACATTTGGCAGATGGAGTATAATGTTGGAAAGTATGAGATCATGCACTTTGGCAGAAAAATCACATAGCAAATTATTATTTAAATGGAGAAAGATTACATAGTGCTGCAGTATAGTGGGACCCGTGGGTAATTGTGCACGAAACACAAAATGTTAGTATGCAGGTACACCAAATGATCAAGAAGTAAAATGGAACTTTGTCTTTTTTGCAAAGGGGATGGAGTATAAAAGCAGGGAAGTATTTCTACAGTTGTACAGGGTATTGGTGAGGCCGCACCTGGAACACTGCATGCAGTTTTGTTTTCCATATTTACGAAAGAATATAGTTGCTTTGGATGCAGTTCAGAGAAGGATCACAATGTTCATTCCGGAGATGAATGGGATTGACTTCTGAGGAAAGGTTGAGTAGGTTGACCCTCTATTCATTGGAATTCAGAAAACTGAGAGGTAATCTTATCGAAACGTATAAGATTATGAGGGGCTTGACAAGGTGGATGCAGAGAGGATATTTCCACTGATAGGGGAGACTTGAACTAGAGGGTATAATATTAGAATAAAGGGCCGCCCATTTAAAACTGACATGAGAAATTTCTTCTCTTAGAGGGTTGCGGATCTGTGGAATTCGCTGCCTCAGAGAGCTGTGGAAGCTGGGACATTGACTAAATTTAGACAGAAATAAGCAGTTTCTTAAACGATAAGGGAATAAAGGATTATGGAGAGCGGGCAGGGAAGTGGATCTGAGTCCACTATTAGACCAGCCATGATCGTATTAAATGGCGGAGCAGGCTCAAGGGGCCGTATTGCCTACTCCTGCTCCTACTTCTTATGTTCTTATGTCCCTTTTTAAACAATGGTACAACGTTCGCAGTTCTCCAATTCTCTGCCACTAATTCTGTCGCCAGGCAGGATTGGAAAACGTTTGTGGGGCATTCTGCGTTAAGGAGCTCTACTGGGTGCAACAGTCACCTTGAATCATAAGTATTGTATGTTGGGTAGATGGAGTGTGTGACTGGAGGGAGACAACATTTCTCCTCTCTGTGTCCTTCAGTTAGAGAGTAAATGCGAGGGCGCCCTCTGCTGGTTAATTTCATCCTCAGGTTTCTGGAGCAAAAATGGATGAGAGCCTCAGCAGAGCGAACTCAAAGTGATTGCAGGTAGGAGAGAGAATGCTTGACTTCGATTTACACACCTCACTCCATCGATACTTTCGCAAGATCCCTCTGCTGATACAGCGTGTGTTTGTAAAATGAGAGATACGGCAGCTGTGATAGTTTTGAGTCTAACTAGGGGGATGGCAGGGCAACTCAATCCCGTGGATGGCACATTCTGTGGCATGTGGGAAGTCCTGGATACTTCGCGCAGCTGGGACTACCATGTGTGTAGATGTCTCAAGCTGCACCAACTCAAGCTCCGAGGTGTGGAGCTTGAGTGGCAGCTGGGGTCTCTGCGGTGCATCCAAGAGACTGAGAGCTTCGTGGTAGCACGTTTCTAGAGGCAGTCATCGCGCAGGCAGATGGGGTTTGGGTGACCCGTGGACAGAAGAGGAGGATGAAGCAGGTAGTGCAGCAGTCCCCTGAGTCCAGCTCACTCTGCAATAGGTACTCTGTTATGAGTAACGGTGGGGGCAATGGTGGCTCTGGGGAGTGCAGCCAGAGCCAAGTCCACGGCACCAAGGATGGATCAGCTGCACAGGGGTGTGTGGGGGGCGGGGGGGGGGGGCGGCAGTGAGGAAAAAGAATGGAAGAGGTATAGTGGTAGGGGATTCGCTAGTCAGGGGAGCAGACAGAGATTTCTGCAGCCATAGACGTGAATCTAGGATGGTATGTTGCCTCCCTGGCGCCAGAGTCAAGGAAGTCACTGAACGGCTGCAGGGCATTCTGGTGGGAGAGGGTGAACAGCCAGACATTGTGGTCTACATCGGTACCAATGACATAGGTAGGAAGAGGGATGAGGTCCTGCAAGCAGAATTTAGGGAGCAAGGAGATTAAAAAGCAGGACCTCAAAGGTAGTAATCTCCTGATTACTCCCAGTGCCGCGAGATAGCGCTTACAGAAATATGAGGATAGAGCAGATGAATACGTGGCTCGAGAGATGGTGCAGGCGGGAGGGCTTTAATTTCCTGAGGCACTAGGACCACTTCTGGGGGAGATGGGACCTGTACAAGCTGGATGGGTTGCACCTCCACAGAGCGGGACCAATATCCACGGGTGTGGGGTGGGTGAGGAGCTGGGGGGAGATTGCTAGTGCTGTTGGGGAGGGTTCAAACTAGCTTGGCAGGGGTATGGGAACCTGGAAATGGATTCATTATGGAGGGGAGCAAAGCTGGAATTAGAAAGCAAAAATAAAGGGTGTTGGAAGGAGAGAGGAAACAAGCAGGAAAAAAGGGTAAAAAAACAAACTTAAAGGCAGTTTGTATAAATGCATGTAGCATTTGTAACAAAACAGATGAGCTGACAGCACAAATTGAAACAAATACATTTGATCTGATAGCCATTGAAGAGATGTGGTTGCAAGGTGACCAGGACTAGGAATTAAATATTCAGGGATACTTGACAACCGGAAGTACAGACAGAAAGGAAAAGGAGGTGAGGTAGCTCTATTGATGAAGGATGGAATCACTGCAATAGTAAGAAATGATACTGGCTCAAATGATAAGGATGTTGAAACAGGTTGGGTGGAGATAAGGAACAATAAGCAGAAAAAGTCACTGGTGGTCGTAGTCTATCATCAGCATCATAGGCAGTCCCTCGAATCGAGGAAGACTTGCTTCCATTCCTGAAGTGAGTTCTTTGGTGGCTGAACAGTCCAACACAAGAGCCACAGATTCTGTCACATGTGGGCCAGATCGTCGTTGAGGGAAGGGGTGGGGTGGGACTGGTTTGCCGTGTGCTCTTTCCACTGCCTGTGCTTTATTTCTGCATGCTCTCGGCGTTGAGACTCGAGATGCTCAGCGTCCTTTCAGATTCACTTCCTCCACTTAGGGTAATCTTTGGCCAGGTTCTCCCAGGTGTCAGTGGGAATGTCGCACTTTATCAGGGAGGCTTTGCTGTAGGCCCTCTAACAGTAGCAACTCTGTTGGTCGGAGCATAAACCAGGAAATAGTGCGGCTTGTAAAACTGGAACAGCAATAATCATGGGTGATGTTAACCTCCATATTGATTGGACGTATGAAATTGGTCAAGGTAGCATTCATACGGAGCAGTTCATAGAGTGCACAAGGAACGGGTTCCTTGAGCAGTATGTAATGGAGCCAACCTGGGGGCGGGCTTTCATAGATCTGGTCCTGTGTAATGAGCCAGAATTAATAAATAATCTCCTAGTAAAGGATCCCTTTGGAATGAGTGATCATAACTTGTTTGAATTTCAAATTGAGATGGAGTGTGAGAAAGTTGGATCTCTAACCAGCGTACTAAGCTTAAATAAAGGAGACTATTTTAAGTGCAGAGTTGGCTTAAGAGGACTCAGAAAATAGATTAAAGTCTAGGACAGTTGATGAACAGTGGTGTACATTTAAGGAACTATTTCACAACTCTCAAGAAAAATATATTCCAGTAAGGGGGGAAAGGGTGTAAGAGGAATGATAGACATCCGTGGCTAACTAAAGAAATAAAGGACGGTATCCAATTAAAACAAGGGCATAGAAAGTGGCCAAAACTAGTGGGCGGATAGAAGACTGGGAAGCTTTTAAAAGCCAGCAAAGAATGACTAAAAAAAATGATTAAGAAATGGAAGATAGACTATGAAACTAAACTAGCACAAAATATAAAAACAAATAGAAAGAGTTTCTATAGGTATATAAAAATGAACAGAGTGGCTAAAGTAAATGTTGGCCCCTTAGAAGATGAGTCGGGGAAATTAGTAATGGGGAACATGGAAATGGCAGAAACTCTGAACAAATCTTTTGTATCAGTCTTTACCGTAGAGGACACTGACAATATTCCAACAGTGGATAGTCTAGGGACTATGTGAGGTAGGGCCGGTGGTGGGGCGGGCGGGTGGACGAACTTAATACAATCACTAAGTAGGTGGTACTCAGTAAGATTAAGCGACTAAAGACAGATAAATCTCCTGGATCTGATGGCTTGCATCCTAGAGTCTTAAGAGTAGTAGCGGCAGTGATTGTGGATGCATTGTTTGTAATTTACCAAAATTAATTGGATTCTGGGGAGGTCCCAGCTGATTGGAAAACTGCAAATATAAAAAAGGAGGCAGACAAAAAGCAGGAAACTTTGGACCAGTTAACCTAACATCTGTGGTTGGAAAAATGTTGGAGTCCATTATTAAAGCTGCAGCAGCAGGACATGTGGAAAAGCAAAATTCGGTCAGGCAAAGTCACTCTGGATTTATGAAGGTGAAGTCATGTTTGACAAATTGGCTATAATTCTCTGAGGATGTAAGGAACAGGGTAGATAAAAGGGAAGCAGTTAATGTGGTGTAGTTGGATTTCCAGAAGGCATTTGACAAGGTGCCACATACAGGTTACTGCACAGGATAAAAGTTCATGGAGTTGGGGGTAATATATTAGCATGGATAGACGATTGGCTAACGAAGAGAAAACAGAGAGTCGGGATAAATGGTCCATTCTCTGGTTGGCAACCAGTAACCAGTGGGGTGCCGCAGGGATCAGTGCTGGGAACCCAACTATTTCCAATCTATATTAACGAATTGGAAGAAGGAACGTAGCTAAGTTTGCTGACGATACAAAGATGGGAGGAAAAGCAGTGTGTGAGGAGGACGCAAAACATCTGCAAAAAGCTAAGTGAGTGTGCAAAAATTTGACAGATGGAATTTAATGTTGGAAAGTATGAGGTCATGCACTTTGGCAGAAAAAAATCAAAGAGCAAGTTATTATTTAAATGGTGAAAAATTGCAAAGTGCTGCTGTACAGCGGGACCTGGGGGTAATTGTGTATGAAACACAAAACGAGAGTATGCAGGTACAGCAATTGATCAGGAAGGCCAATGGAATTTGGCCTTTATTGCAAATGTGTTGGAGTATAAAAGCAGGGAAGTCTTGCTACAGCTATACATGATATTGGTGAGGCCACACCTGGAACACTGCGTGCAGTTTTGGTTTCAATACTTACAAGAGGATATACCTGCTTTGCTGGCAGTTCAGAGAAGGTTAACTAGGTTGATTTTGGTGATGAAGATTTTGACTGATGAGGAAAGGTTGAGCAGGTTGTGCCTCGACTTATTGGAATTCAGAAGAATGAGAGGTGATCTTATCGAAACCTATAAGATGATGAGAGTGCTTGACAAGGTGGACGCAGAGAGGATGTTTCCACTGATGGCGGAGACTAGAACTAGAGGGCATGATCCTAGACTAAGGGGCCCTCCATTTCAAACTGAGATGAGGATCAATTTCTTCTCTGAGGGTTGTGGATCTGTGGATCTGCCTCAAAGAGCTGTGGAAGCTGGGATATTGAATAAATTTAAGTCGGAAATAGGCAGTTTCTTTAGCGATAAGGGGATAAGGTATTATGGGGAGTGGGCAGGGAAGTGGAGCTGAGTCCATGATCGGATCAGCCATGATTTTATTGAAAGGCGGAGCAGGTTGAGAGGCTGTAAGGCGTACTCCTGCTCCTATTTCTTATGGTCTTATGTTCTTATGTAAGGTACCAACAAAAATCAATTATTTTAAACAGTCATCCAGTCACATTATAAGCAATAGCATGGAGGGGAAAACAGCATCATCTGTACTGGACCAAATTGGAATCTATCTGAGAACTAATAGCGCCAGATATGTTATTGATCAGAAGCTAATTCAAGTGTAAATATTTTGTATTATTAAAATTATTAATGCGATTATTATGATTATTCAGACCACAGAACACCTAGACTCTCATCCGGGGGCTCCCCATGCTTGGGCAGGCTGGAGGTCCAGTACGGTGAAACCTGGGGAACAGTATGTGACCTTCACTGGGATTTGAATGACGCCAATTTGGTCTGTGCTCAGCTTCAGTGTGGTGTAGCAGTGTCCGTGCCAACAGGGGCTTATTTTGGAGAAGGCTCTGGGCCTGTACGGACTGATATCTTTGAATGTAAAGGCAACGAGACAAGTCTGTGGCACTGCCATCGTTCTGCAGTAAATCACCACGAGTGCACCCACAAAAATGATGCCAGTGTGATCTGTTCTGGTAAGTACAACGTTACTGAACAATAGGCACCTTCTTCAATAATATTTGGAAAAAATGAGGCTGATGACATGCCTGTCTTTCTTTCCACATATATTAACTCGTTACAGTTTATATTGCTATTCATCTGGTGTAATACGGTATAAAGTAACCTCAATTGTTGGTAAATAACTTGTTTCAAAATTTTGACATTTATTCTGGAAGAAGCTAGTTTATTTAACGCCTGCACCGGACGTAGTTTTCTCTTAGATATTTGACGTGGCAATACTTGACAAACAATTCACGAGTCGTGCACTGATTCACTAACCGCACACATGCTTTAATTACCATTAGGGTAGCTTCATTTAATAGATACCACCTCCTGAACTATGGGTTAATTTCACTGATCTTACAGAGCATTCACTAATCATATGTTTACTTAATTGACAGTACACATCTTTCAATATACGTTGACTCATTTAAACCCACAGACTTCATTAACCATAGGTTGAATTTATTAATGACTGAGTACCCTGACTTGATGAACGGCGCGTTCTCTTCATTAGTTTGGTGTCTCATTATCCATCTCTTGAATTCATGATGTTAATCGTGGTGCACTGATGTCACGGTCGGTCGGTTGTCTTCATAGCCCGAACACCGACCTTCTGATCCCTGTGCTGTCCTCAATGACCCATCCACTGACGCCATGAAAACTGCACTGGTCTCAACATCGCATCAATATTTCCATTGCTAATGCTCTTCTGTGATAAACCATGCATTGCGATCATTAATTCAACGTTAACTTTAGTAAATGCGCGATGATTTCACTCGCCGAGCATTGTCCACCTTACACGTGCACTGACTTAGGAGTCAGGCACTGAACCACTTTTTATGCAGTTGCCTTGATTAGCATCAATCTTATTCATACGGCGATGATCATTCATCGCATTTACTGATCACTGAGCTCATTGACAAATCATTAATCACAGTTAACTGATGATTGACATTTAGCAATGAAACATTGACCCAAAAGTTCGAACATTGATTACATGAACATGGACCGACCTATTCATGTAATCAATGTCCGAACTTTTGGGTCAATGTTTGATGTGAACAATAATTGGCTCCGTTCACAATCATCGGACAATGACACAGGCTGTGCTCGCATTTAGCAATATCTGGACATCATCAGACTTGGGCTGATATTTAGAAATTAACATTCGCACCACACAAGTATCAGACAATGGCAGTCTCTAACAGGAAAGAAAATAAACACCTCCCCAAGCATTCAGTGGCATTATATTCGCCGAATCCCCTGCTAACAACAAACTTACTGGGGATTGCCATTGACCAGAAACTGAACTGAACCAGCCACAACAATGCCGAGGCAACGAGCGTAAGTCAGATACTCGGTATTCTGCGGCACGTAGCTCAATTCCTGAATTTCCAAAGCCTCTACAACAATTACAATGCACAATTCAGGAATGTCAGAGTATACTCTTGGATGAGTGTAGCTGTATCAATGCGCAAAAATATCGTCATCAGCCAGGACAAAGCAGTCCACTTGATCGGCAGGCCATCCAGCACTTTAAATATGTCTTGCCTCTATTATTAGCGTACGATGGCTGCCGTGTTTATTATTCACGGGTTTAACTGCATAGATCGGCGTTCCTCCAATGTCACTGGTACAACATTTTGAAACTCCCTACCTCACAGCATTGCAGAAGAACTTTCTCCATGCCTAATTCTGCAGTTAAAGAAGAAGGCCCACGACGACGTTCTCAAGGGCAAGTAAGGATCAGCAATAAATTCCATTCCTACCAGAGACGTCAAGATACCTAGGATGAATAAAATCAACTCTTAACTGTTCTTGTTTTGGAGTCCTCCAACAGATCTTCTGTCTCTAATCTGTCGAATCCCTTTCAAATGTTAAACACATCAACTAGATCATTCTAACTTGATCAACTAAAAGCCAAGTTTATACAAACTGTCTACATAATTTAACGCATTAAATACTGTTGCCGTTCTGCTTGGTACCATCTCCAAGGCGAATATATCCTTAGCTGGTGAAAGCTGACAGCACTACTCCAGATGGGTTCTGTCCAAGTATCGATACATCTGAAACATCACTGCCTCACTTTTATATTACAAGCTCCTTGAGCTAAAGGTCTACAGTCCATTAGCTTTTTCCGGAGGAGCTGGCAACTTTGAGCAATCCGACCACGTTTTAACGGGGTTCTAAATTAAACGTAATTGTTTTGAAGAGATAATTTATATAAAATACCGAAATAGGAGAGTGGTAGATAAGCTCCTTACTATTTTCCGCTGATTAATTTGTTGCCCTGTATTTAAAATTAAGGCGATTTGAAATCTATTTTGATCTGCATTTGTTTCTAAAACAGGGAACCATGGACCCCGATTGATTGGTGGGGAGAACAGGTGCTCCGGCCGGGTGGAAGTGCTACACGGAACGCAGTGGGGGACGGTGTGTGATGCTTACTTCGGTTTAGAAGACGCCAGCGTGGTCTGTGAGCACCTTCAGTGCGGGGCAGTAATGGCAACCCCGGGAGGAGCTCACTTTGGGGAGGGAACCGGCCCAGTGTGGAAGGAGAACTACATGTGCCGAGGGAACGAGTCCCGATTGTGGGAGTGTCCGGTTTCATCCTGGGACCAGTTTTTCTGCTCACATGGAAATGACGCGAGTATCAACTGCTCGGGTGAGTCCTCTCAGTCTGTAGAACTGCAATACACAAACTGTTGATGAGGAAATTGCGGCTGATGTTATTTATATAGGCTTTCAAAAGTAAAGTAGCACGAATCGAATTGTTACCAAAATGAAAGCCCATGGGATTTAAATAGGGAAATTTCTGCCTGGATACAAAATTGGCTAAACATTGAAAGCAGAGTGCAGTGATGAACAGTTGCTGTTTTGAGACTGAATGGAAGTATGCAGTGGTGTTATCCAGGTCTCGGTAATATGATATCTGCTCTTTTGATATATATTAATTGCCTAGGTTGGAGTATACAGGGTACAATTTCAACGGTTGCGGTTCAACTGAAATACAGTAAAGAATAAGGGGGATAGTCATATAATTCAGCTGGACATAAATAGACTGCTGAAATGGAAAGAAAGGAGGCAGATTAAATATAACGCACAGAAGTGTGGTGATATATTTTGGTCGGAAGAGGCTATGTGGACTATATTGTACAAATTTAAAAGGAATGTAGGAACAGCGGGAACGAGGGGTGTATGTACACAAATATTTGAAGGTGGCAGGATAATTTGAGAAGAATGTCAAAAAAGATATGTGATTTTAGGTTTTATTAGCGGAGGAATAGAGTGCAAAATGAAGGAAGTTACGCAAAACCTTTATAGCACACTGGTTAGGCCTCGGCTGGAGTACTGTGTTCAATTCTGGGCACCCACACTCTATGAAGAATGTAGAATAGATGTAGAGAGAGTGCAGAATAGATTTTCCGGGATGGTACCATGCATGAGGAAACTTAGTTATGTGGAGAGGCTTGTGAAGTAGGGTTTATTCTCCTTCGAGCAGAAAATGTTAAGAGGAGATTTGAAGAAGTTTTCAAAATCATGAATGGTTGAAATACAGTAAATAAGGATAAACTAGTTCCAGTGCAGAAATGTTGGTAACCAGAGCAGGCAGATGTAAGGTGACAACAAAAGAACCAGAGGCAATATTGGAAAAAAAAATTACGCAGCGAGATGTTGTGATGTGAAATGCACTGTCAGAAATTGTGATGGAAGAACATTCAGGAGCAACATTCAAATCAGAATTGGATAAATACTTGAAGGGAAAACATTTACAGTTCTATGGTAAAGAGCAGGGGAGTGGTATTAATTGAATAGCTCTACCGAAGAGCCAGCACCGTTGGAATGGTCGCATTTTGTGCTCATCATTTTCTGATTAAGTGAAACAAATATTTCATTTTACAATGTTGAAGCATTATACAGAATTCGTCGTTAATAAAGCATATGAGAGCCTTGGCTTCATTAATAGAGGAATACAGTAGAAAATCAAATACATTATGCTAATCGTTTATAAAACACTAGATTTCCTCACCTGGAGTATTGTGCTGCATTCTGGGCGTCGCACATTCTTTCTAAAGTGTAGTTGTCATTTCCAAATTCCTTATCAGTTGCAGGCCGGAGCCGCTTCCCAGTTTGTTTTTCCCATTTTTTAGATTAGCTGCTGGAAACAGCTCGGCATCTCTCTAAAATCTATTCACTGAGGAGCAAGCATTGGAGGATCCGCCTTCAGGCCTCGTGGGTATTTAATACAGAAATTTAACCATTAAAATGAATAATAGCTTTCCGATGGGATGTAGTAAATGATGGGACTTCTGCGTCAGTTTAACCGTTGTTCTTTCCGTTTCTTTTTGTAGATGAAAGTTGGACACCGAGACTGACCAATGGGGGAAGCCGCTGTGACGGGCGAGTGGAGATTTACTACAACGGCAGCTGGGGGAAAGTGCGGGACAAACTCTGGGACATAAATGATGCCAACGTTGTCTGCAGACAGCTGGGCTGCGGCTCTGCGATAGCCGCTTATAAATCTTCAAAGTACGGAGAGAGTGAGGGGCCCGTGTGGGTGAATGATGTCCAGTGTGAAGGAAACGAGTCGCAGCTCCGGAATTGCAGCTCATTCACATTGAATCCGTTTCTCACTGATAGGGTCGGAATAGGGGTCCTGTGTTCAGGTGAACAAACGGCTTATTTTACAGAGCTGTACTGGGCTATGCATGAGTGCATGGTTCTCACAGTCTGCTGTTATTGTGGTGCAGTATGCAGATTTTAGTATAGACGGATGTTCTGAGTTGTACCCGTGTGAGTTCCATAATGCAATAAATGTAGACAGATGACCAAGGTTGTGCTATTTGAATCCATTATGCGCTTTGTAAGAGTGGTCATAAAGTTCTTCCGTTGTACTGATGTAAGTTCCATTTGCAGGAGTATTTTTTTTAGCCAGTATGTAGCAAGCCCAACAAGAGGAGTTAGTTTTAGGGAAAGAAGCTGGGCGATAATGCAGAGAGTTTTATGGAATGAAGCTGGGCAGGTGGAACTGGTATCAATAGTAGAGCAGTTTGGTGGTAGTGATCATAATTCAGTTAGATTTAGCGCCGTTATGGAAAAGGGTAAAGAGAGATGAGTAAAATTTCTCGATTGGGGAATGCCAAATTTTACTCAGCTGAGATGTGATGTAGGGAAGAATGAGAGGTGATCTTATTGAAACTTATGATAATGAGTGGGCTCGACAAGATGGATGCAGAGAGGATATTTCTATTCATAAGGGAAACTAAAACTAGGAGATATAGGCTTAGAATAAGGGGCCGCCCATTTAAAACTAAGATGAGGAGAAATTTCTTCTCTCGGAGGCGTGTAAGTTTATAGAATTCTCTGACCCAGAGAGCTGTGGAGGCTGGGTTTTTGAGTGATAAAGGAGTAAAGGGTTAGGAAGAACGGGTGGTGAAGTGGAGCTGAGTACATTATCGGATCAGCCATGATCTTATTGAACGGCGGAGCAACCTCGAGGGGCCAACATGCCTTCTCCAGCTCCTATTTCTTATGTTGTAATGAACGTGGCAAGTTGGATCCCAAATTGGCTCAGTGATAGGATGCAAAGGGTGAAGGTTTTTGTCAATTGAAAGCTGTTTCCCATGGGGCTACACCGGGTTCAGTACTTTGCCCCATGCTTTTTGTGGTCTATGTCAATGATTTATACTTCATGGTCGGGAATATTATACAAAAAGTGGCTGTGCTGTTGATAATAAGGAAGAAAGCAGTAGACTACCAGAAGCGTTCAATGGACTGGTCGGTTAGATAGAAAAATGGCAACTGGAATTCAATCTGGAAAAGGGTATGTTAATGCATTTCGCGAGGGCTAACAAGGCAAGGCAATAAACAATAAATGGTAGAATACTGAGAAGTGTAGAGAAAAAGAGAGACATTTGGGTGCATATCCACAGAGCCCTGAAGGTAACGGGTTAGTGCATACAGGATATTTTCCTTAAGTTAGCCGAGGTATAGAATATAAGAGCCAGCTGGTTATGCTTGAGCTGTATAAAACACTGCTTAGGTTACAGCTATAGTACTGCGTGCAATCCTGGTCAGCACGTTACAGGAAAGTTGTGCTTGCACTAGAGAGAGCACAGAAGAGATTTAGAGGATGTTGCCAGAACTAGAGAATTTTAGCTATGAGCTATTGGATAGCTGGGGTTGTTTTCTTTGAAACAGAGAAAGCTGGGGTGGGGGGGCTTCTTTGAGGTGTATAACATTTTGAGGAGCTCAGATAAAGTTGATGTAAAGGATATAAGTTCTCCAGCACAGAGGTCAATAATCAGGGGACGTAGCTTATAAGTAATTGGTAGCAGGATTAGGTGGTAGTTCAGGAGAATTTTCTTCACCCAGAGGATGCTGGGCGTCTGGAGCTCACTTCTTGGAAGTATTTTAGAAGCAGAAACGCTGATCACATTTAACAAGTACTTGGATATGCGCCAAAATCTGCAAGCCTACAGACCAAGATCTGGAAAGTGGCATTAGGCTGCTTAGCTCATTATCGGCAGGCTCAGGCATGATGTTTCGAATGGCCTCCTTCGGAGCCGTAAATTTCCATCATTCATATCTATGCAATATATAAGATTAAACAGATGTTCTTCCGTCTCGTTTCAATTACCTATATGTGCGGCATGGAGAACAATCAGAAATCTTCTAGCTGGAGAAGAAGCAATGCTTGGATTGAGTGTTGAGCTTAATATGTATTGGAACTATAATCCTCCTGTTTTGTTGTCCAACAGAACACGTGCAGTTAAGGCTGTCGGACGGTGGAAGCCCATGTGCTGGGCGAGTGGAGGTTTATTACGATGGGGCCTGGGGCTCAGTTTGTGACGATTCCTGGGACTTGGCCGACGCTGGCGTGGTTTGCAGACAGCTGGGTTGCGGAAATGTATTGGATCTGGCAATTCCTGCTTCTTGTGTTCAAGGCTCGGGTCCAGTTTGGTTGGATGAACTGAGATGTTCGGGTAACGAATCGTTCCTCTGGGAATGTCCCTCAGCAACGTGGGGTGAACACGACTGTGCTCATAAAGAAGATGTGTGGGTGGTGTGTTCAGGTAAGACCGCTTTCAATCTGCACATTTTCTGAAGTGTGATATGCGAGGTGCAATATTAACACAAAACGGGGTATCAATAGAAACACCTGGATATTTCTTGTTCCATTGACAGAGCACAAAGAGATGCGGCTGGAGAAAGGAAAGCATCGCTGTGAGGGCAGAGTGGAAGTGTTCTACAATGGGACCTGGGGAACTGTGTGCTCGGAAAAACTGGATCGGCATGATGCAGAAGTGATCTGTAAACAGTTACAGTGCGGCCGCTTCGTATCTATTGATTATGACACCGAGTTATTCGGAATGGGATCCGGAGCCATTTGGCTCGATGAGATGGAGTGTCGTTCACACGAGTCGACCCTTTGGCAGTGTCAGTCAGACCCGTGGGGTCAACACAACTGTCATCACTGGGAGGATGCAGGTGTTGTTTGTTCAGGTAACTCAACGAACCAGTCAATGTTCAGGTGTCATTTCAAATATTGATGTCCGAAACAGACAGCATCCCATGTTTGTCTTCTCAACAGAAGCCGGACTGCCGGAGGGATCCCACAGTTCAAGGGACTGCGTTCAAGAATCTGGACATTCACCAGGTGCTTTCTCCTCTTCAGTATACCAATTATCTGACTTTTATTCTTGACTTTTATTAAATAAATAACAATAAATAATTCCCTTTGATAGACCCATTGCGCCTGGTTGGAGGCAACACCAGCTGCTCCGGGAGAGTGGAGATATTGTCCAATGACACCTGGGGCACGGTGTGTGATGACTCCTGGGATATGGCCGATGCCAATGTTGTCTGCAGACAGCTGGGTTGCGGCCCCGCTATATTGGCCACAGGAGGGGCCATATTTTCCCAGGGTAACGGAGTTATTTGGCTGGATGAGGTGAAGTGCACTGGAAGTGAATCCTTTCTGTCAGACTGTCGCTCCTCACCGCCAGGTCCACATGACTGTAATCAAAAGGAAGATGCCGGTGTGATTTGTTCAGGTAAGAGTCGCAGGGGAGTTTGCTCGTTCTGTTCAATTGACTAATTGATTTCAGAAATGAAGAACAAGATTTATAATTTTAATGTAAAATCGTAATGCCTGAAGTTCATGCAATATTTGTGCAATATGTTCTACAGGACTCGATTTGCCTCCTATTGGTTTTCCGTCCACACCTGCAGGTACTTCCCATTATTTGTACTATTATTAATATTAATGTTAGAGTTTGTATTGGTGGGATTGAAATTATTCACATTTTTGTTTTGTTAATCTCTGAAGATAATGTGAGCGGTTTCAAATTGACGGGATGATTTAAAGAAAATAGGAGGTGCACCCTCTGTGTTAAATCTTTCTGTAATCTTGTAATAAAGGACTGGGAAATAAAATCTCTTCCATCCCTGTTGCCATCTGCATAACTCTCGGAGTCTTTCTAATCTGTGAGCTGATCGCACTGATGGTGGTAATAGACAGAAAGTCACCAAGGAGAGGTGAGTCTCAAATCTTACTGCTGAAATAACATTATTTCTCAGATCACTTTGTTTTCTGGTGAATCTCGAGATCATTGAACTTTTGTATAGAGTGTCTTGTTAGAAATAAAATATAATTCGTTTTTTGCGATTTGTTCCATTGCATGTGTTGAGACTCACGCGGAAAAATGGAAACACACACACGCACAGAACAAATCTCCTCCACATTCATACTAATTGACTTAGATTATCACCATCTCTATGATTTGAGTTATTTAGATGAGTTACAGTTAAAGGCATGTGGAGTGAACCAAAATGTTAATCTCTCTGCCCTCCCTCCAACAGGTGCTGTCACTGGCGGCAGGAGTTCACCTGTGGGTTTGTACCAAGCAATTTACGAAGAGATTGAGAATATTCCACCCAGCAAGGACTCCGCTCAGACGCAGGGTTCAGGTCTGTATTTTCTTTTAGAAACCGAATCTTCATCTGTCAAACGCTGCCTCCCCTTAAATATTCCAGTTTCTGGCCAATGTACCGATTGGACACGATAAGCAGTCGGCTCACTTTATCCATGTGAAGATATTCGCATTCTGAATTGACCGCCGGCAGTTTTAGATTCTCCGAAAATGACAGAGACTGAGGAACGCATTCTGGATCAGGAAACCCCACTCCCACTCACCCTGTACTAACCGACTACATTATACACTGCTGGGTCTACTCTGTTACCTGAGATACTACCTGTACTAACGGGCTATATTTTGTATTAAGACGTCTGCTCGCTGCGGGGGTAACATTTATGGGCCATCCCTACTTGCCCTGACATGGTTGGGGTGGGCCTTCCCCTCGTACCGCTGCAGTCCTTGTGGAGCAAGACCTCCCACAAAGGTGTCGGTTAGCAAATTCCAAACATTATCACAGGACGATGAAGATATTATGTTGTCTGCTTTGAAGTCCAACGCAATCTCTCGAATAATCATCTATTTTTGTGTTTAACAGTTTCTGGATCGATCAACTCCTTGAATCAGATTGAATATTACACCAGTGACTTGTGGGGCGACACAGATGCGGGATCAGAAAACCCAGAAGGGATCTCCTCCAGTATTCAGGGTAGGTACAGTTTTACTTGTTGAAAGCTTTTTTGGACATCACACTCTCCAGTACCTAAAACCATGAAATATTCCTATATTATCCTCCTTACACTATTTCGGGCCCATGGGCCAGTGAAGGTGGAATTCTGCAGTGACCACCGACAGTTTTAGACGCTCCGAAATTGAATGAAGTGGAATGGGTGGTGTGCGGCGTGGGGGGCGGGGCGCATTCTGGATCAGGAAATCTCGCCTACTCACTCTGTAATAACAGACTATGTTATGCAATATTTTCTCTACTCTTCTACTCTGACACCTGACATATTACATGTGTATGATTGTGTCTGCTTGCTGGGAGGGCCAGCATGTTTAGCCTATCCTTAGTTGCCCTGAACGGTCGGGGTGGGCCTTCCTCTTAAACCACTGCATTCCTTGTGGGGAGTGATCTCCCACAACGGTATCAGGTACCAAATTGGAGGATATTTTCATGGGACGATGAAGATATCATATTATCTGATCCGATCACCCAATCATCTGAACAATAACCGTCTATTTTTACGTCTGACAGTTTTTGGTACCATTGACTCCCTCAGTCAGATTGAATATTACACCAGTGATATTGTGGGTGACATTGATACCGGAGCAGAAAGTGCTGAAGGGAACTGCTTCAGTAATCAGGGTGGGTACAATTTTCTTTAAAGAGTACATTTTTTTTCGAACATCACCTTATCTACAATCTAAAATAACAACTAAAGTTATCAGAGCACACTCGCCGTAAATGGCACTGCCAAGCACCCGTAGTACTGGAGAGTGATGTTAGTTACAAAATTTTCTAGAAATACTGACTATTTGAAATAAAATCATACCGATTGCCCTCACTGGTGTAATGGAATGAAACATTCAGTTCAATGTGTTTCCTCGCACGGCTTTATGTGCAGTGAAATGTGAAATGTGTGTATGGGTTGGGTGGGTAATTCAGTGGGTTATGTGTGATTTTAAGTCAGAGACTAAATGATATCGACACGACATGGTCCAATCGTACCCCGCCAGCTGACGCCACTTCATCTGAAAAGCGCACTTGTTCCACTCTCCTGTCCTGCAAGGCCCGGGTAGAGATTAATAATATAATTGTGAGTACTCAGCGCCATCAATTGCGTTCAGTGATAATCTCTATTTCCTCCCAGGTCCGGTTCCGGGCGATTATGATGATGTTGAGACTGGTACCATTAAGACTCTGGGCGGTCACTTGTTCCTGGACCGTAGTCCTGATGTTCACCTCGCACTCAGAAGTTGCGGCATTGATCTTTCCACTGTAGGTGAGTAGAATCTCTGACATTACCGCAATCACCAGCACATTGGTGGGAACGGACAGATGCCGTTTTAAATCCCGTTTCAATCGACGGTCACATGGGGTAGTCTTGGATTTAATTCATGTAGTGACTACAGGAAATGTGTTCTCGAAAACGGATGTTCTAGAAAAGAGACCCTGATGCTGTTCAGTGTGTATGATCTTCCTTGTTAAGATTCAAACCAGGATGCATTCCAGTGCGCAAACTGAAGCGTTTGTTTCTCGGACTTTAGATCCACCTCGTCTGCTGTCACCCAGCTTTAAACAGAGCAAGTGGGTGGGGGTAGAACACAATTGTCTTCCACTCACAGCTCAACAAATTCCAACCCTTTCAAGAAATTGACGCAGATAAAGAACTCACACGGATGCATGTTTTAATGCCATCATCGCTCAATCTCTCAAACCTCACAGTATACTGTTGTCCTATCCGCACTGATCCCGGCGTCAGTTCGATCAGTAATCCATAATTTGTCAACCCTCACAGCACACAGCTCTCAGACCCGCATTGATCCCGGTTTAACGGGTCATTCCTCTCCTCATAACAATGACGATGTTCACTGTGATGCATTCACAACCCTGGACCTTCCGATGGGCAGTGACTGTGTGGCTCAAAACCTTATATCATCTAGTTCAAACTGGTAAGAGCAATGTTTTATTATCTCTTCCATTGTTGTGCTGGGGAGTGACCAGTCCCAGGTGGAATTTACTGTGTGATATTGGGGAGTATGTTTAACGGTTAGTGAGAGTGCACGAATTAGCGAGAACATGCTTGGTATTTACTGTTGAAATGTAATACCCCTTCATACTGTCTGCACTTAATCCTATTCTGTGAGACTGGGGAGTGTGTTTACGACAGTTAAGGATACTGCAACTATCAGAGAACAGGCTGGTGTATTTATTATTTAAATAAAATGCAGGTTGTACTGAATTATCAGAGAGAATATTCTGAGTAGTTCTAAAAAAACACATTTGACTGTATCGTGTGTTGGGAAATGATTTAACCACTCTCATAGCGCTGTTTTGCATTCCAGGTAAAAATCAACGTAAAATCCAGGATGCAATGTCCCGAGGAGTGTCATAGACTAGCGGGAAATACTTTGTATTAAATCGGAGAGAATGTCTGTTAACATTTCCAACAGTCTGAACATGCTGAACGTGTTTTCCTTCACGATATAAACATCACTTTATTTTGATAGATCGTCATACTAGCTCGAGTTGAAAGAACTAGATTTTGCTCTTTATATTTTGTCTGAAAGCGTGCGTGTTCTGTTTAATTAACAATTCTGAAGCAGAATGAATGTATTTCGGATCATTACCCTGTCTATATTAATAAAGTAATACATTGATCTGCATGGACGAACCAACTCTGTAACAGAGATTACAAACCTGTGTTTATTAATGATTTTTTTTAATAGGAAGCTCATTTGCAACCGCTTCAATCAAAGTTGATTTTAAATCCTCAGTAGGTCAAACGATTGGTATATCTGCTTTATCTGCATTTATTTTAACTTTTCCCAACCTCGCCATGTACTTGATGTAGAGAGACATTCTCATAATGTAAGTGATGATGTGCAAAGCAATTAACAATATCAAATACGTTTATTAAATATGTTCTAATTTGTGCTTTTGTCGATGTTAATGTATACTTCAGTTACGAAATATACACAACATACAACACAATGCTGTTTTACTGTACTACGCCTATCCGTGGGGAATACGAAGTCTAGCGAGAGACCAGGTGACTCTAAATAGAACTTGACATCCATTGTTTTGAAACTTTAATGCTAAAAGCTAAGGTTGGGGAAAATTCAGAAAGTTAGCACCTCCCGTTAGTGCCTGGAGAGGGCGATAACATGGTGCTGATGCAGTAGGACTGGGGTGATGTGATTCTGGCGCCGCATGGTAAATACGGACTCCCATTACACCACCGCCGGCACCAAGTACCATGGAGAGGAGGTGCACAGCTGCAGGACACCGGCTCCAGCAATGTTCTTTAAAGACATCTGCTTAAACACTCCCAGTTGCCAGGGCAGCTTAGTTTCTCTGGTCTCCTGTCGGTTTCAGCTCGTGGATGAGTTTGTATGAGTAATTTCAGGGTTCTTTTGATCAGCATTCTTCTACAAGCCCGAAAGTGGCTACATTTATTGTTCAAAGATTCAAACTGCTACACTTGGCAAAGATAATGGGGCTATACTGGCATGGCATCTCGCCCTCCAGGATCTATTAGAGGGAGCAGACGCAGACAAAATTGCAGGAACATATGTACAGAGGAATGAGGAGGGTAATTAGGGCTGTCACCAGCATGTCTTCAATCCCAGATCTCTTTTGTACACCACATGCCTATCATTCCATGTCGCAGTGTCATCCTGGGTGCAAATGTGAAATGGGTGAGACCACAAAATATTGCAAACTTCATTCAAAATATTATGCATAAACATATCACAAATATCCATTCACTCTAATAGCGAATGACCATTAAGCCTGCCATATTTCAATAGCTGTCATTATGTGCATGTGAGCGTTGCTAGGTAGAGATTGTTGGTGGCTGAGTGTTGGGATGTGGTGCTTTGGGTAATGTGTGAAGCTTGTGGTACAGTTGATGGTATGTAGCATTTGTTGTAGCATTCAATCACCCTGACCACCCAATTGAGGTGGATCAGCCATGCGCCTGCCTGCTTCATTCCTCCAGCTCTTTTGCCTTGTTGTGCTTCTTCTTGCTGAGGCAGCTGCACATTCAGAAATGCTGAGAATGAGGTGCTATAGTATCAATGGACCTCACTTTTAAATATTGGGAAAGGATGAGTTGAGATTAGACTTAACCAGATATTGGTCCAATCTTTGAGTGTAACATCACTGAGCTAGGCCTTTAAGACTTGATTTAATGCCCCACTCATTTCGTTGAGCAGTGGGAATTAATTGTGCATGTAGTCTAAACCATTACTGCCTGGTGCTAACTATCAAAGTTTTCTAAAAATAGTGCCCATTCCTGGGCTATAATGAATAAATATTTCAGTTATTCACTAGCTGAGGGCAATGGTTACTCAGATGGGAGAATGACTGTACCGTGTATTATCTGCCAGCAGGTGGCAGTCCTTATTCCATCAATATAACTACTGCAATAGAAAGCATCCACCAGCAGAGGGCGACGATTACTATAAATAAAATGCAGAGAATGAAGGAAACACTCAGCACGTCAGGAGATAAACAGGTTACAAATGCGAGTGATTTCTTCAGAAATGTAACATATTAGAGATTAACCGCTTTCAACCAGGGAATAGGGGGGCATCAAAAGGGGCAAAGGTTTGTGATAGGATGGAGAGCAGGAGTGATTATATGAATCCTCAGCTCACTCTCTATAAGCTATGTCCCTGTGAACTTGCAGCCTTCCGTTCTCTCAGGTCCAACCTTGACATTATAATTAAATCTTCTGACAAGCAAATCGCTTTATGCAGTTTGATGAAAAGAGCTCAGATTTGTGGAGCCTAAACACGAACTCTCTGACATCTCTTCCGCCCTCCCCAGACCATGGTCTACCACTGAACATCACGCCATTCTTTCGCAGACTGTCACTGATCTCATCTCCTCTGGTGAACTTCACTCTTTGGCCTCCAGCTTTATCGTCCACTAACTTGGTACAGCCCCTGCTACCTCTATTCAACATCCACAAATAGGAACATGCGATCATGTTAACCTGTTACCATAGCAAAATACTGCGGATGCGGGATTCTGAAATTAAAAACAAAAATTGCTGGAAATCTCAACGGGTCAGGCACCTTTTGTTGAGAGCAACAGTTAAAGTTTCAGGTCGACGACCCTTCGTCAGAACTGGCGAATGTTTGAAATGAATGGATTCTTAAGGAGCACTGAAAGTGTGAGGGGAGGAAAGAACAAAAGGAAGGTCTGTGATAGGTTGGAAGGCAGGAGAGATTTGAGAGACAAAGAGAATGATGGGCCCACGGAAATGATAATGGAAGTACGCAGCGAACAATTAGTTTAGATAGGCTGCGAATGGCAGGATAGTTACCAGCTGCCATGCGAAACAAAGAGAGAAAATAAATGCCTGAGAGAAAAATATTGTCAGAGGTTAAGGTCTGAAATTGTTGAACTCGATGTTGAGTCCAAAAGGCTGCAAAGTACCTAAACGAAAGATGAGCTGTTGTTCCTCGAGCTTGTCTTGAGCTTCATTGGAACAGTGCTGGAGTCCGAGGACGGAGAAGTCAGAGTGGGAGTACAATGGAGAATTAAAGTGACAAGTGATCGGAAAGTCAGGGTCACAGTTATGGATTGTACCAATGTGTTCTGCAAAATGGTTTGCCAAACTGCGTTTGGTATCCCCAATGTAGAGGAAACCACATTGTGAGCAGCGAATACAGTATACTAAATTGAAAGAAGTAAAGTAAATCACTGTTTCACCTGGAATATTTGGAGCCCTGGACAGTGGAACGGGATGAGGTAAAATGGCTGGTGTTGCATCTCCTGCACTTGCATCAGAAGGTGCAGTGGGAACTGGAGGCGTTGCTGGTGGTAACTGTGGAATGGACCAGGTTGCCATGGAATGAGCGGTCCCTTTGGAATGCTGAGAGCGGGTTGCTGTGATTGGTGGTGGCATCACGCTGGACGTGGTGGAAATGGCGGAGGTGATACGTTGAACGTGGAGGTTGGTGGGATGAAAGGTGAGAACAAGGAGTACCCTATCGTGGTTCGGAGAGGGAGGGGAAAGGGTGAGAGCAGATAGAACAGACATGTTTGAGGCTCATGTTAAACACAGCGGAAGGTAATCTTTGGTTGAGTAAAAATGAAGATGTATCAGAGGCACTCTGTGGAATGTGGCAGAGTCAGAGCAGATGGGATGGAGATGGAAAAACTGGGAGAATGGAATGGACTCGTTACAGGGTGGGAGGACGTGTAGTTCAGTTGCCGTGGGAGCCAGTGAGCTAACTGCCCTGCTGAACTAATTTCTTCCTATCTTAATTCTAACTTTTCTCTCCCTGTCAAAACTCTTCTGATGCCATCCACCATTTGAATCATCTCCAGTTTCTTGGCTATAGCCGTTTCCTTTTCACAATGGCCGCCCTGTCCTTCTACAACTCCATCCCCATGAGGATATGCAGGCCGCTACAGCTCCAACTCTCATGAGGATGTCCCGTCCCTCTACACCTCTATCACTCAACAGGATGTCCAGTGCCTCCTCATCTGCATTTCTCACCTGAATGTACAATTCTTCGACAGCTCCATCTCTTTCCAGGATATCCAGTGCCACAACATCTCCATCTCTCATCAGGACATCCAATCCCTTTAAACCTCCACCCCCTGCGGGTCCTACGCTCTGTCCTTGCATGATGGCTCATCCACTCCCAATCCACAACCACCCTACTCCACCTGGCCTGAATTATCCTCACATGAAACAAATTCTCCTTTGACGCTACTGACATACTCCAAATAAATGTGCCACTCTGGGAGACCATATGTGTCCTAGCTATGCCTCCTTTTTATTGATATATGTGGAACATTCTTTGCTTCAACTCTACTGAGGTCATCCCTTATATATTTTTCGAGTACATTGATGACTGTGTCTGTGAGGCTTCCTGCTCTCGCCCTCAACTGGAAAATGTCATCAATTTTGCTTTAACTTCCACTCCTGCCTTAGCACCACATGATCCGTCTCCAACTCTTTCGTTCTCTTTCCTTCCTCGACTTCCTCGGTTTATGTTGCTCACAATGTCACCTTCTGCCTCAGTTACTCTGATTATACTTCCTCCCATCCTGCTACATGCACGGTTTCTATTGCATTCTTCCAGTTTCTCCGACTCTGTTACATCTGATCCGACGATGCCACCTTCCACACCAGTGCATCTGAAATGCCTTCCTTTATGCTCAGCCGACGAGTAATTTCAACGAAGGTTGACAGGAGCCTCGACTGCGTCCGCCCATTTCCTGCACTTGCGCCTTTACCTCCTCCACACCAGCATCATGATAGCGTACCCCTTGTCCTCATCTTCCGCAACATCACTTCACATTCAATAGGTTTCTGCAATTTCCGCCACTTGCAGAACGATGCCTCCACCAATCACATCTTCCTCTATCATCACCTTTCTGCATTCCAAAGGGACTATTCTAACCGCGACACCCTGGTCCACGTTCCATCAACCCGAATACCACTCACCTTCCCCCGGAAACTTCCGATGCAAGTGTCGGAGATGCAACCACGGCTCTTTGTTCTGCACTCTTTCCACCGTGCAGGGTGCCAAACATGCCACCACGATGAAAGTCATTTACTTAGACTTTTTCCAAGTTAGCATACTATATTCATTGCTCACGGTGTGGTCTGCTTTACGATAGGGACCAACACAGCTTGGGTGATCGCTTTGCTGAACACCGATGTTCAGTCAGTATTTCAACATTGTATTAGGCACGTTCAGCCTTAAACGGCCGCTCCTGTATTTTCACATAGCAGGTGTTGGTAATGGAGCATGCATGTGGCAGAGCAAGTGGGAGTGGAGGATGTTGGTGCTTCGTGCGGGGATCCCCTATCGTTAGTGCATCCGTGACGTTGTCCTGGGACCTAACTGCACTGTGACATTCAAGGATTTTGGCCAAGGCAGCGGCGGATTTACTGGTCGTTATCATTGACCTAATATTGAGACAGATTCCTACTGCTTTTTCCGAATAATTTCGTTTCGTGGAGTCCACTCAGGTCGTAATATGCGCACGGTCCTGCTTTATGCAGCCATAGGCTGTTCCGTCTGCTACAAAGTCTCTTTTATCTTAGATCAATTTCGATCATTTGTTGCCAAAAGCTGAAAAAGAATTATTGAACTAAAATAATGGCGGCTGTGGTTCTCGGAACCGTGTCTGTGCTCAGCTGTTTTAAAACTTCTGGTACTTTCTGTTGAAAGGTTGGAATATGCTTCGGAACTAGACCTGGTTTTGTTTTGTAACAAACTCCGTTCGTATTTCACGGGTGTGGGGAGCTGTCGATGTTCTAACCGTGTGTCCCGTTTATTCTGATTTTACGGTTCAATGCTTCAACTGTCAGACACATTTTAGTGGTCATCAAGGTCGGCCCAAATACGGAATTTTAGTACTTGCATGTTGCATTTACCGTTCCCGTCGAGCTGCCCTGGGCAGGGCCGAGCAGCTCCCTCGAGGCTGACGCGCACCATGTCGCAGTCCTGCTGCAGTCATTCTAGTGCGCAGGCATGCTTTTAAATTGCGTCCCACAGGCTCATTCTTTCAGTCCGCAGAAGCGAGAATCGGCGCCAACGCACTGGACCCATTTCGGCGCCCACGTTGAAGCCGCTTCAGGCCTGACCCTGAGCCCGGACGCTCTGTCGGTGAACGCTGTGATTATCCACATGGCCGTTTGTGCGGCCTGCTGCGCCACGCATGCGCATTACCCAACAGTTGCGGCCTGACAGTGTGGGCACTTTTTCTTCAGCTCCGTGGAAAACTGTTTTGGAGGGGAGGAGTGGGAGCGGGAGGGAGACAAAGAATGCTGGTGGGGGTGCGGGGGGAGAGAAAGAGGAAGAGAATGGGGAGAGGGAGAGAGAGACTGGGAGAGAGCGACTGGTGGGGGGTGGGGGGAGAGAGAGACTGGTGAGATGGAGACTTGGGGGTGCAGAGAAATAGAGAATGGGGAATGAGAGAGAGAATGGGGAGATAGAGAGAGAGAGACTGGGAGGGAACGACAGAGACTGGGGGGCAGAGAGAGAGAGAGAGAGAATGGGCAGTGACTGGGAAAGAGAGACTGGTGGAGAGAGAACGGGTGAGAGGGTGAGAGAGAGAGAGAGACTATGGGAGACAGAGTGGCTGGCGAGAGAGAAAGAATGGGGGAGAGAGTGACATGTTATATGGGGAGGGATGCTCGTTCAAGTGAATAATGTTTATTCAATGAATTGACTGAAGTTGAAAATAGGGAAACCGTTATTGTTCAATTGTTCAATTCTTTGTAATACTGTTAACTAAAGTCTATAGCATTTTATATGTGTTTGTTGTCTGGTTGAATTGCGGTAAATACTCTAACCACTTATGTGTCAGCGCCAGAGGAAAGACACTGCTCTTGCTGCTTGTGCAGCCATTGATTTTGTGACATGAGCGATGGACTAATATGTTGGAAACTTAAAAAATAGTAATAATTGCGCAAATGGATATTCGTCTTTCAGATCAAATTGGGGTTTTGGATTGTTTGTCGATGAATAACCGTGTAACTGTGTGGCGTATCTGAAGTGTTATTGCATTATTATGCAGCTGTTTATGTCCCAGTCATTTCTGACACTTAAAAAAAAACAGTTAATACTTGACGAATTAAAAGCATTTAAGTAATTATACCATAAACAATCTTGCAGAATGAGCATGTATATGACAAATTAATTTCCATATAAATAAGTGTGTGTGCGTGGGGTGGTGATTTTGGTCGGAGGAACAAGGTGGCTACCTACTCCTTGGAAAATAAAACTCTAAATTGGGTAGAGGTGCAAAGGGATCTGGGGTATAGATTCACAAATCATTAAAAGTAGCAACTCAGGTTAACAAAATCCACACAAGTGCAAAAAAAGCACTGGGGTTCATTTCTGGAGGAATTGAATTCAAAAGCAGGGAAATTATGTTAAACATATATCTATCCTTGTCTGATTGTCTCATGATTTGAGATGGTGATTAATATGGCATTACTGTATATATGCTATTAAGGGGTTGCTATTGCTGACGTTGCTGTAACAATTGTTGCTGTAAAGGTTGTTGTGAAATTTGCCCACGGAGGAAAAGGTCGCACTCAATGGAGTTCGTGGCCCGTTCAGCATTAAAAAAAATCAGAGATTGGTTGTCATTGCATTATTTTAAATCCATGGCTATACTTAATCTAAATTAGATGAATGTTTGGAGAAGTATACCCAGCAACATAGGGTATGGATTTTACCATTGATATTTTCTCAAAAGCTGATCCATTGGATTGGGACACAATTTGCTTTGAGCAACACTTAAATTTAATTATTTTAAAAAAAAGACAAAAGGCGTGATGGACCAAAGCTTACTTATGGCATGTAAAGCAGTCTCTAAGCAGCTACAGGAATGTAAAATGCAGTATAAGAGGCTGAAGCTGCTAAGTTAGGAGGGAAACAAAGGTTGCAGAGTGAGAAGCAGACGGTTATAAATCTGACTGTCTCCCTGGCTCACCAGTTGAACAGTTAATTTGAAAATAAGGATAGGATGAGGTGAATGCACGAGTACAACGTGAGTATTTACAGCTGAGCGATGATGTGTAAGAGCTAGATCATGCATTCAGGATGGTGCTTCTGGAACGAAAGCCTTGTATTTCTATGTTTCTATGTTTCTATATCACCTTTCACAGTCACCAGACGTCGCAAAGCGCTTTACAGCAAAATAAGTACTTTTGGAGTGTAGTCCAAAGTTGTTGTGATGTGTGTTGTAATGCGGGAAACTTGGCAGCGAATTTGCACACATCAAACTCCCACAATCAGCAATATGATAATGAGCAGATAATCTCTTTTAGTTATGCTGATTGATGTATAAATATTGGCCAGGACACCGGGAATAATTACCATGTTTTTCTTCGAAAGAGTGCCATGGGATCTTTTACGTCCACTTGAGAGGACAGAAGTGATGGTAGTGCGGCGTGCTGTAAGTCAGCGACAGCAACCACTGCCTCCGTGCCTGGGGGGCGATCAGCGGCGGGATCCCTCTATCGCGCGATGGCTTCTCCCACAAGTACTGAAAGAGGGTAACATGTTTGGACAGGAGTTGAGATCTTAACATGATAGTGACGGTGATGTGTTTCCGATAGAGGTAGTAAAGAGATCAGGACAGAGACCGGTGCCTCTGGTAACACTGATGTTGCGGTCTTGTGTGCAATTTTGTACCCCTAGATACAGACGCAATTAATCTGGAGCCACCACCATCCGCTGTGGCTGCTGCTCACCGACCTCGGTGAAAGTTTGACATTAATTAGCGAAGGGTGGAGGGATATGCGACCTGAACAAGTGATCGACCTGTGACCATTTTACTCAGTTCGAAGATGTGAGGATCAGGCTCCAAATATAACTGGAGGACCTGATACACCTTTTTCCTCTCACCCTCCCTATGCGATTCGGCGCTCGATTCCTGCTAACCTTCAAGAGAATGAGGCAAAAATCTCACCAGTTGTTGGGAAGTTACAGTAGTCTTTACAGGTGGAGACAATACGGAAATTGTCCAGGTATATCCTGTCCACATAAAACAGGACAAATCCAACCAGGCCAATTACAGTCCTATTTATCTACTCTCAATCATCAGTGATGGAAACAATCGTCAGCATTGTTGCCAAGTGGCACCTACTCAACATAACGTGACTACTGATCAGTGTTTGCATTCCACCAATAACAAAACGACAAATATCTCATTACAGTCATGATCCAAACATGGAAGCAATGACTGACTTTGAGAGGTAAGGTGAAAATCACTGTCCTTGACAGCAAGGCAGCATTCGGCCAATTGTGTTGCAATGAGACCTAATAAAACTGGAATCAATGAAGTTTCAGAGGAGTCATACCTAGCAGAAAGAAAGTTGGTTGTTGTTGTTGGAGGCCAATCATCTCAGCCCCAGAACATTCCTGCGGGCGCTCCCCAGGGCAGCGTTTCATTAATAACCTTCCTTCCATCATTTGTTGATAATTGGAGCTGTTTACTGATGCTCGATCAGTGTTCAGCTCCATTCATCATTTCTCAGACAGCGAAGCAATCCAGCCCACATGCAACAAGACCTTGATAACACCGACGCTTGCACTGATATTTGGCAAGCAACAATCACTCCACACAAGCGCCACGAAATTAACTCTAGTTTACCATCACCAACCATGCACGACCTTCATTAACCATACTTTGACTTGATTGACTGTGCACATCTTTGTTAACTCATTAACAAATCACAGCTTTCATCAATTATAGCTTGAATTAATTAACCATTGAGAACCCGTATTAAACATGAGCTGACTTGATGAAATATGCGTTGACGTCATTAGTTTGGTTCATTTTTCGATTACCATCCCTTGAGTTCTGACTTTATTGATCGTGCACTGATGTAATGGCCGGCCAGTTGTCCTCGATGCCCGAACACTCACTTTCTGAATCCTGCACTGTCCTCATTAAATTAAGCTTAAATTACATTAAACTTGCTCTGATCTCAACACCACGACACTATTTACTTTGTTAATAGTCTTATGTGATGGCGGCTGTACTGGGATCACCCCGACATTAACTTTATTTCCGGCGCAGTGATATCACCAGCCGTGTATGGTTCAATTTATCTGTGCACTGACTTAGAAGTTACGCATTGAACCTTAGTGACAAAGTCACCTTCTTAATTAGGATCAACCTTAATGACACTGCACTGATCTCAATAATTGCCCATGGACTCCCAATATCGGAAATTGACGTCATAAGTAAGCACTTGCCTATTTAAATAGCTTGATATGATAACCAGGCCCAACTAACTGTTCCATCGCCTTTCGACCGTTCCTGCCCAAGGTCACACTTACGGTATCAGCCGGCGGCTGTCCTGCAGCACGGGTCAATAGAATCAGGCCAAACGAAGACAATTGGGAAATTATATACATTATTAAAAATTCGTTCACGCAATGTGGGCGTCGCTGGCAAGGCAAGCATTTGTTGCCCATCCCTAATTTCCCTTGAGAAGATGGTGGTGAGCCTCTTCCTTGAACTGCTGCAGTCCGTATGGTGATGGTACTCCCCCAGTGCTGTTAGCGAGTGAGTGCCAGGATTATGACCCAGTGAAAATGAAGGAAGGGCGATATGCTTCCAAATTAGGATGGTGTGTGACTTGGAAGGGAACGTGGAGATGGTGGGGTTCCCAACTGCTTGCTGCCCCTGTCATGCTAGGTTGTAGAGATCGCGGGTTTGCGAGGTGCTGCGAAGAAGCCTTGGCGAGTTGCTGAACTGCATCTTACAAATGGTACACACTGTCGCCACATTAAGCCGGTGGCGGAGGGAATGGGTATTTACGGTGGTGGATGGGATGCCAATCAAGTGGGCTGCCTTGCCCTGGATCGTGTCGAACTTCTTGAATGTTGTTGGAGCTGCACTCATCCAGGCAAGTGGAGAGTATTCCATCACACTCGTGACTTGTGTCTTCTAGATGGTGGAATGGCTTTGGGGAATCAGGAGGTGAGACACTCGCTGCAGAATATTCTGCCTCCGACCTGCTTTTGTTGCCACAGTAGTTATGTGGCTGGTCCCGTTAAGTTTCTGGAAAATAGTTACCCTCAAGATGTTGATGGCAGCGGATTCGGTGATAGTAATGCCATTGAGTTTGTTCGAGATAGTCATTGCTTGTGTGGTGCGAATGTTACTTGCTACTTATTAGCCCAAGCCTGAACGTTGTCCAGGTCTTGCTGTATGCGGGCATGGACTGCTCAAATATCTGAAGAGTTGTAAATGGAACTGAACACTGTGCAGTCATCAGTGATCATCCCCACTTCTGACCTGAGAATGGAAGGAAGGTCATTGATGAAGCAACTGAAGTTGGCTGGGCCGAGAACACTGCCCTGAGCAACTTCTGCAGCGATGTCTGGGGGCTGTGATGATTGACATCTACCCACCACAACCATCTTCCTTTATGTTAGATATGACTCCAGCCAGTAGAGAGTTTTCCCCCTGATTCCCATTTACTTCAATGTTACTAAGGCTCCTTGATACGACAATCGGTCCAATGCTGCCTTGATGTCGAGGGCAGTGCAGTTTATGCACTTTACTCCCCTCAGCTAATATGAGGGGGAAAATATCCATTTCGATTCTTAAAGCACAGATGTAGGATATTCGGCCCATTGTGCCTGTCAAGGCTGTTTGAAAGAGCTGTGCAATTTAGTCCCACGCCTCAGCTTTTTCCCTATAACCATGCACATTTGCTATCTTCAAATACATTTCCAACTGCCTTTTGAAAGTTCCGATGGAATCTGCTTCCTCCAGTCTTTCGAGTAATGCATACCAGATGTTAACAATCCTCTGTGTGTAAATGTTTTTCCTAATTTCCCATATGGTTCATTTGCCAATTACCTTAAGCCTGTTACTGTTACTGACAATTATCTTGTTACTGACACACTTGCCACAGAAACTATTTCTCTCCAATTGTTCTATCAAAATCCTTCATAATTTCCAATACATCTATTCGGTATCCCTTTAACTGACTCCGCTTTAATGAGCACAATCACAGCAATCCCTCCACATAACTGAAGTATCCCATCACTAATTTCACCCTGGTAAGTTGCTGTGTATCATCTCCAAAGCTTGACACATTCCGAAAATGTGGTGTGCGAAATTGTCCAGCTGATGCATAACGATTTGTAAACGGTTAGCATGACTTCCTGGTTTTATTTTCAATGTACCGAGTACAAAGTCAAGTGTCCCATACCTTTTCTTAATCTCCGTATCAACTATGCCTGCCACTGTAAAAGATTTGTGAATACTCATCCCCAGGTCCCTCTGCTTGTGCATTTCCTCAAAATAATATAGATTATACGGCATCTCAATAGTAATCCTCTTAAAGTGCATCACTTCACACTTATGCACGTTAAATTACGTCTGCTTCGTGTCTGCAAATTCCCTCCATCTTAAGGTCAAAGGTGGGGCTGTTCGCTGATGACTGCAGTGTGAAGCTCCATTCGCACTTATTCGGATAATGAAGCATGCCCTGCCCGCTTTCAGCCAGATCTGGACAACATCAAGACTCAGGCTGATAAGTGGCAAGTAACATTCGCACGACACAAATGTCAGGAAAGGACAATCTTCACACGAGACGCTAGACACCTCCCCGTGACATTTAATGGCATTCCCAACGCCGAATCATCGACTATTAACATCCTAGACGTCGTCATTTATTAGAAATTGAACTTGACCAGCCACATAAATGCAATGGCTACTAGAGCAGCTCAGATTCTGGGCATTCTATGGCGAGTAGGCCACCTCCTGCCTCCCCAAAAGCTTTCCACCACCTAAATGACAGAAGTCAATAATGTGATAGAATATTCTCTATTTGCCAGTATGGGTACAGCTGCAACAAATACTGAATAATTTCCATACCATCCAGGACAAAGAAGTCCACTTTATTGCCAGCTAACCCATCACCTTAAACATCATCATCATCATCATCATCATAGGCAGTCCCTCGGAATCGAAAAAAACTTGCTTCCACTCCCAAAGTGAGTTCTCTGGTGGCTGAACAGTCCAATACGAGAGTCACAGACTCTGTCACAGGTGGGACAGACATTCGTCAAGGGAAGGGGTGGGTGGAGCTGGTTTGCCATGTGTTCCTTCCACTGTCTGCGCCTGACTTCTTCACGCTCTTTGCGTTGAGACTCGAAGAATTCAACGCCCTCCCAGATGCACTTTCTCCACCTTGGGCGGTCTTTGGCCAGGGCCTCCCAGGTGTCAGTGGTGATGTCGCACTTTACCACGGAGGCATTGAGGGTGTCCTTGTAATGCTTCCGCTGCCCACCTTTGGCTCGGTTACCATAAAGGAGCTCTGCATAAAGCATTTTCTTAGGGAGTCTTGTATCTGACATGTGAACTTTGTGGCCTGCCCAGCGAAGCTGATCGAGTGAGGTCAGTGCTTCAATACTGGACGAGGACACTGATGTTGGTGCGCCAGTCCTCCCAGGGAATTTGAAGGATCTTGCGGAGGCATCATTGGTGATAAATCTCCAGTGACGTGAGGTGCCTTATATACATCGTCCATGCCTCAGATCCTTACAGGATGGCGGGTATTACAACAACCCTCTAGACCATGTGCTTGGTGGTAGATTTAAGGGCCTCGTCTTCAAAGACTCCTATCCTCAGACGGCCGAAGGCTGCATTTGTGCTTTGGAGGCAATGTTGAATCTCTGCATCAGTGTCTGCCTTTTTTGATAAGTGGCTCCGGAGATATGGGAAATGGTCCACGTTGTCGAAGGCCGCACCATGAATCTTGATTGTAGGGCATTGCTGTGCGGCAGGGACCGGCTGGTGGAGGACGTTTGCCTTACGGATATTAAGCGTAAGGCCCATGATTTCATATGCCTCAGTGAATAAATTGACTATATCCTGGAGTTCAGCCCCAGAATCTGCGCAGACGCAGGCGTCGTCCGTGTACTGCAGCTCAACGACAGAGGTTGGGGTGATCTTGAACCTAGCCTGGAGGCAGCATAGGTTAAACAGCTTCCCACTGGTTCTGTAGTTTAATTCCACTCCAGCGGGGAGGTTGCTGATTGTGAGGTTGAGCATGGCAATGAGTAAGTTTGAGAAGAGGGTTGGAGCGATGACGCAGCCCTGTTTGACCCCGGTCGGGACGTGAATTGGGTCTGTAATGGATCCGTTGGTAAGTATCACGATCTGCATGTCATCGTGAAGCAGGCGAAGGATGTTGACAAACCTTTGGGGGCACCCGAACCGGAGGAGGACACTGCATAGACCCTCACAGTTGACAGTGTCAAAGACCTTTGTAAGATCGAAGAAGGCCATATATAAGGGCTGGCGCTGCTCCCTGCATTTTTCGTGCAGCTGTTGCACTGCAAAGACCATGTCCGTTGTGATCCATAGGGGACAAGTCCAAACTCTGATTCCGGGAGGAGCTCCTCGGCCACAGGGAGAAGACGGTTGATGAGAACTTTAGCGACAAGTGGCTGATAGGAGGGACATTCCCCTGTAGTTGCCACAGTCCGACTTGTCCCCCTTTTTAAAACATGTTCACAATTACTGCATCTCTGAGATCTCCCCCTCCAGATGAGAGAGATGAGGTCATGTATCCGGGCCAAAAGAGCTGCTCCGCCATACTTTAACGCCTCAGCAGGGATCCCATCTGCACCCATAGTCTTGTTATACTTGAGCTGTTTTATGGCTTTGTCTACTTCGTGCAACGTTGGAGTTTCACTGAGTTGGTGGCAGATCGCATGCTGCAGGATGGAATCGAGAACACTCAAGTCAAAGGCAGAGTCTCGATTGTGGAGATCTTCAAAGTGCTCCTTCCATCTGGCCCTGACAGACTCGGTGTCCTTGATGAGTGTTTCTCCGTTTTTGGCGAGGAGTGGGGTGGGGCCTTGTGAGTTTGGACTGCAGGTGGTCTTGACTGCGATGAAGAATCGTTGCATATCATGGCTGTCGGCCAGTTGTTGTAGCTCCTGTGCTTTCTCCATCCAACACCTGTTCTTTAGGTCCCGGATTTTTTGTTGGACCTGAGTCTTGAGCCGTGAATAATGTTGTGTTTCAGCTTCCGAGTTGGGTTGTTGCTTGAGGCTCACAAAGGCTTTGCGCTTGTGACCTATAAGTTCTTCGATCGCTTGATCATTTTCATCAAATCAAACCTGCTGTTTTCTGGTTGAGTGACCAAGTATCTCATCACAGGCTGTAGTTATAAAGGTTTGGAGGGCAGACCAAGCGCTTTGGGTATTCAGCATCTCAGGGTCATCAAGGCATGCCAGATTGGGTGTGACGCACTGGCTGTATAGGGCTCTGTTAGCTGGGTCTCTCAATGACTCGGAATATACTTTTTTATGGCACTGCTTCTGCTGTCCCCTCTGCTTTGGGGCTATGTTAATGTTAAGGATGGATCGGATTAGCCGGTGGCCCATCCAGCAGTCCTCAGTTCCTGTCCTGGCGTGGGTGATGCACAGATCCTTGCGATCCCTGGCTCGGACGATGACATAGTGAAGCAGATGCCACTGTTTGGAGCGAGGGTGTTGCCACGATGCCTTGAGTTTGTCCCTCGGGCGGACGAGGGGCTTGGTGATGATTAGTTCATGTTCTAGACATTTTGTCAGGAGTAGGGTACCACTGGAGTTGGCTTTCCTGACCCACTCTCTGCCAATCATGCCTCCCCAGCGGGCTGTGTCTTTGCTGACCCTGGCACTAAAGTCACCCAGGAGGATCAATTTGTCATCCGTTAGGACGCGGGACAAGACTGTTTTGAGGTTGGAATAAAAAACCTCTTTAGCCTCATCCGTTGCATTGAGTGTAGGGGCATACGCACTGATGACTGTGACATTTTGGTTCTGGGAGAGGGTGAGACGAAGAGTCATCAGGCGTTCGTTAACCCCACAGGGGGAGCCTTTGAGCTGGTCGACCAGCTCATTCTTGATGGCAAAGCCGACTCCATGAAGGCGGCATTCGTCCTCTGGTTTTCCTCTCCAGAAAAATGTATAACCTCCATCATGTTCCTTCAACTGGCCTTCCCAAGCCCGCCGGGTCTCGCTTCGGGTGGCGATGTCAATGTCAAAATGTCTGAGTTCCCGGGCAACTATGGCGGTGCGGCGTTCCGGCCTGTTGCTCTTGGAATTGTGCATGGGGGTCCTGACGTTCCAGGTCCCGAACTTCATACTGACAAAGTGGAAGATGCCTGTGCATGAGTTCTTTTAACGTGAGTGGCCACTGCACATCGGCAACCACACGGGCTTAGCTGAACAAGGTCTTGGTCCAGTGGCAAGGGGGTCCAAGACAACTGAAGGCCTGGCACCGCTGTATAAGCCTACTTGCCTGTGGCAAAATGTTGACTGCAGGCTCGGCGCCGAGTAGTGCCATTGGTGGTTAAAGGCCCGAGGCTTTGTTGGGGGGCAGGCATTAGGAAGGCCACTTCTAAAATTATTTTAACAGTTAAAAGTTGATAAAAATTCCCAATTTGTTTAAAAAGTTTCCATGAGTTGTTAAAACGTCTAAGATGTATTTTGGAAGTTTAAAAGTATTTCCAAATTGTTTAAAAAGATTAAGAGTTAAACACCTACTCCCTCAATCACTGGCGTAAGTTGGCTGCATTACTATCAAGAGGATGAACTGCAGATATCGCTGTTCCTTCATGGAAGCTGCTTCTCGCTACCTAACACCATTGCAAGCGAACGTTCTGCACATGGACTACATCAGTTTCAGAAAAAAGCCCACAGCTGCCCACTCAAAGGCAAGTAGGGATAGGTTGAAAATGCCGAGCCTGCCAGAGATGCCCATATCCTTGGATGAAGAACATTAACTCCTGAATGTTCTTGTACTGGATTCCTCTACCAGGCTTTCTCTGTGCCTTATCTATCGACCCATTTTGGGGTAGAAATTGACGTCGGGTGCCTCCGACCTGCAAGAAATCTACGAATCCTGATCCTGGAGGTTTGTAGGTTCGCGCTCCTCGGCCACTCGCGGGTGGAGACACACGTTTCCCAGGGCGCATGCGGTTCGCAAGTGTCCCTGGCATCACGTGGGCTGGCCCAACCAATAAAAGAAGGGTATCTCCATTCATACTGATGGGGTTTGCAGGGAACTCCTATAAGTATGAACGGGAATCACTTAAAATAAACACGAACATATGAAATAAAATTTAAGATACATATTTAAAATTAATTAAAATGCCATTGAATAAGCAAAAATTTGACTTTATCAAAAAAAAATGTTTTATCAGGTTTAAAAGTAAACTTACCTTACTGCAGATGGTTTTTAATGTTTAAGTGAGAGATAAAATGTTATTTTTCTATTTTAAAAATCTTACACTGGTGAAACGATGCCTTATGCTTGCTTTTACCAGACATATGATTTTCAATGGCCTTCGGTGGGCAGAAATTGGGCAAATAGCCCAACTCTCCCCCGCAGAGGCCCTTTATATTTCAGATTCGGATGAGCTGTCAAGTTCCGGTTTCAGTGCATGCGCACTGCACGTCTAAACCCGGAACTTGTGGGTCTCCTACGGGCGCGTGCACACCTCGTACACACCCATATGGTTTGCAAATGCAACCCCTTTATCATTATAAACACTTCAAATATATCAGCCCTAATTCATTAAACTTAAGGGAGTACAAGCCAAGTTTATGCCACCTGTCTTCGTAATTTAGCGCCTCAAGCTCTGGTACCATTCTGGTGAATCTAAGCTGCACGCCGTCCAGGGCCAATATCGTCTTCTTGAACTGCGGTGTCCAAAGCTAAAAATAATACCCCAGATTTAGTCTGTCCAAGGCTTGATTCATCTGAATTATTACCTCCTCACAGTAATATACCAAGCCCTTTGAAACAAAGGCCAACATTCTATTAGATTCTTCAGCAAGAGCTGTCGACTTTGAGATTTCAGACAACTATTTACCTGGGTCCTGTAGTAATTTTAATTGTTTTAAATAGATGTTTGAAATATAAATTTCAGATAAACGATAGTGGTAGATATGTTTCCCCTTATTTTCCCCTTTTTTTCTATTCTACCCAGTGTTCATGCGGATGATTTACAATCTATTTGGACCTGTATTTGTTTCCAATACGGGGAATCATGGACCCCGATTGGTTGATGGGCAGAACAGATGCCCTGGCAGGGTGGAAGTGCGGCATGGAGAGCAGTGGGGGACCGTGTGTGATGTTTACTTCGGTTTAGAAGACGCCAGTGTGGTCTGTGAGCACTTTCAGTGCGGGGCAGTAACCGCAACCTCAGGAGCAGCTCACTTTGGGGAGGGAACCGGCCCAGTGTGGAAGGAGAACTACAGATGCCGGGGAACGAGTCCCGATTGTGGGATTATCTGGTTTCATCCTGGGACCATTTTAGCTGCTCACATGTAAAAGACATCAGAGGTAAGTTCTCCCGATCTACTGAACTGAAACAAATTAACTTTAAAATAGAGATGAGGAGAAATTTCTTCTCTCAGAGGGTTGTAAATGTGCCACAGAGAGCTGTGGAAGCTGGGACATTGAATACATTTAAGACAGATATGGACAGTTTCTTAAACGATAAGGGGATAAGGGATTATGGGGAGCGGGTGGGGAAGGGGAGGTGAGTCCATGATCATTTCAGCGATGATCTTACTGAATGGCGGAGCAGGCTCGAGGGGCGGTATGGCCGATTGCTGTTCCTATTTCTTACGTTCTTATGTTCTACTGATGCGCACAGACTCACATCAGTGACTCTATTTCTACAATTCATTGATTCACCAGCTTTATTGATACAGGTCTCATGTTCCCTTTGGCACTAAGTGAGTTTGAAATATGTGTGTCGATGGATTGGTCTGAAGTAAGTTAGCAATGAACCAAAGGGTTTCAATCCAGTACATGCTCAATAAATAAATGTCTCGCGTTACGGCATTTCTCACTCTCCGGGTAAGTCCATTGTATTATCCAGAATTCGCCACCAACAGCTAACTGGAGACCTCTGCGACAGGCTGGAAAAGCTGCACCAGTATTGAAACCGTAATCAATATTACAACAATTAATTAACATAAAATTCTCCGCAGAGATCAGTTGCATTTTAATAGAAAACTCTGCTCATTTTTGCCAGATAAATCGTGCAAGTTGAGTTTTAATATCCATTAAGTGTGCTGTAACTCAGATTATTTCATGAACTTCACGTACATTACTTATCCCGATCCTGGATCACAATTATCCCTTTACTGGCAGCATCATATTACTGTTTGTGGGAACTCACTGAGCGCAAGTCGGCTCTGGCCTTTCACACATTGAAACATCGGAACATGTGGATAGGAGGATGCCATTCAACCCCTCGCGCCTGTCCCGTCTTTATCGCAGTGAGTACAAATCAAAATTACAGCATTGACTGTGAAGCATTTTGAGACATGGGGGGAGCGGGTCTGTTCTCTCCGTATCAGGTAAGATGATCTGTGAGCTGTCAGGGAGCATATTAACATCGCGCTCCTGCCTGCGATCACCCCACTTATCAATAGCCGGCCGGGGCAGCACGCCGCCAATTTGTCTTTAACTCCCCCTTTCTCCAGATTAGCTTTCAATGAGAGTTAGTAAATTATGGGTTATTTTTTGGCTCAGTTTAATCGTTGCTCTCAATGTGTGTCACCGAGACTGACCAATGGGGGAAGCCGCTGCGACGGGCAAGTGGAGATTTACTCCAACGGCCGCTGGGGGAGAGTGCGGGACAAGCCCTGGGACATAAATGATGCCAACGTGGTCTGCAGACAGCTGGGTTGCGGATCTGTGATAGCCGCTTATAATTCTTCAAAGTACGGAGAGAGTGAGGGGCCCGTGTGGGTGAATGATGTCCAGTATGAAGGAACCGAGTGGCAGCTCCGGAACTGCAGCTCATTCACATTGAATCCGTTTCTCATTGACAGCTTCTGATCTGAAGCTATCAGAGAAAACATGCCGTTTATTTATTATTTAAACAAAAGGCTATTTCAAGTGAGATATCAGACAGAATATTCTGGGAAGTGAAAAAAGACCACTGGGCCACCATTCCATTGTGTACTGGTGGGAATTGTTTGAACCCTCTCTCTCAAGGCGCTTTGCTTTTTTTTTCAGGTGAAAATTATTACAAATCCAGGATGCGTTGTCCGAGGATTGTCACAGACAAGCGAGGAATATTCTGAGTTAAATCTGGGAGAAAATCCACGAATATTTCCAATAGTGTGAACAGGCTGAAAGTGCTTTTCTTCACGATATCAACACCATTTTACTTTAATCGGCCACCATTCTACTTTGTGTTGAAATAACTGGACTTTGCTTTTCTCTATATTTTGTCTGAACGTGTCTGTGTTCTGCGCAATTGACAATTGTAAAACTGAAATAATATCTTTCGGATCATTGTTGTGTCTAGATTAACACTTAGTACGCACATCGGCATGGCCGAACCTACACTGCAACAGCGATTAAGAACGTGTGTTTATTAATGGAAGGTTTACAGGAACTTCCTTTTGTAATTGCTTCACACGATCATATCCCATTAAAGAACGTTTAGAACCCGAATGAGCCTGTTTTATCTCCATTTAATGTACCTGTTCCCTCCACCGCAATACATGTGACGCACAGAGACTGCTGCAGCATCGTAATGTATGTGGCGAGGTACAATGTAACTCATGTCGAAACATAACAAATGTATTTATAAAATATGTGATTTAGAATGTGTGCCATTGTCGTGTTCAATGTCGTTATTATATCCCATTTTCTTGACTACACCGACCCCTCGGTATTACGGACTATGGCGGGAGAACAGCAGCATTTGATTAGAGTTTAATGTGTTATGTGCATCTTAATTCTAAAAGCTAACGTGCCGAAATTGCCTCTTTCCAGAAGACGCGTAAATGCCTCCAGGAGGTATTAACGGGAGGATAATGATTTTTTCACGCAAGGGAATTGCTCCTAGGATGGTTGCGGCGGTAACAGCTTTGTGCCACCCGCTGTAGTTTTCACCGCGGGCAGCGGCACTCATGCTTATTGCACAGCGCCGATCCCTTCATGCCCCGCAGAGGAAATTGCCCCGGCGGGAGCAAGGTTAACATGGGGCGATGCCACCAACAGCTTTGCGGGTCACAAAGCAGTTTTGGCTGTGCACCCTATCCGCCCTTAAAAGTTAGGCCCTTGCGCCGTTTGACCAGCCTAAACTCTCCCTGATAGCCCAAGGAAGTGGCTTCAGAGTTCCCAACAGCCCTCCCCTTGACCAGGTTAGCGCAACACGGAATGACGTCGCCGCAGTTCAGGCCTCTCTCGCCCCACTACCATCTGATGGAGGCGCAAAGCGTCACCCATGCCACCCAGATGTTTGTTCATGCACTAAGACCCCAATTTCGGATCATTTAGATTCAACCTTTTCCGGGCGATAATTTTTTTATTTAATTCGAATTGTGTGCCCAATTGTGTGGGACAATTTCTCCCCCAATATATTTCAGTTATTCAGCATCGAAGAGCAATGGGAACTCATTCAGCAGAATGGCTGCACTGTGCGGTTTCGTCCAGCAGGTGGCAATCCCTATTCTATTAGTGAATCATGGAATCAAAGAAAATTACAACATAAAATGAGACCATTTGGCTCACCGTGTCCATGTTGGTGACAGAGGTGCTACCCAGCCGCATCCCAGCTTCCAACACTAGATCTGTATTCCTGTTGGTTACGGCTCTTTATGTGCACATGCAAATACATTTTAAAGTCAGTTCCAGACTCCATCCACCCTCTGGATTAAAATTACTTTCCTCATCTCCCCTCTAATACGTCTACAAACTACGTTAAATCTATGCCCATTGGTTATTGACCCCTCTGCTAAGGGAACCAGGTCGTTCCTATCCACTCTATCTAGGCCCCTCATAATTTTATGCATCTCAACTAAATCTACCTTCAGCCTCTGTTCTAAAAAAAGAACCACAGTCTATCCAATCTCTGTATGCAGTAATTAAGCTTTGACCTAACTAGTGTTGTATACATTTCCAGCATAACGTCCTTGCTCTTATATTTTATGCCTCGGTTAATAAAGGAAAGTTCTGTATGCTATTAACTCCCTTATCGACCTGCCTTGCTACCTTTCAGGATCTGTGGACAACACTCCAAGGTCCCTCTGTTCCTGCCCATTTCTCAGTATTCTCCCTTTTATTGTGTATTCCCAGCTGCAACTACTGCTAGTATCCATCAGCAGAGGGCGGATGAAATGCATCCCAGGCTGTTGAGCGAAGTAAAAGAGGAAATAGCCGAGCCCTTGACCATTATTTTCCAGTCCTCTTTGGATGTGGGCATGGTGCCGGAGAACTGGAGGACCACTACTGTGGTACCCTTGATAAGAAGGGAGAAAGAAATAGGCCAAGTAATTACAGGCCTGTCAGCGTATCCTCAGTGGCAGGAAAATTATTTGAAGAATCCGGAAAGGCAGGATAAATCTACATTTACAAAGGCAAGGATTAATTAGGGACAGTCAACACAGATTTGTTAAGGGAAGATCGTTTTTGACCAACCTGATCGAATTTTTTGAGGAGGTAACCAGGAGGGTAGATGAGGGTAGTGCATACGATGTAGGTACATTGATTTTAGCAAAGCTTTTGATAAGGTCCCACATGGTAGACTGGCTGTGAAGGTTAAAGCCCATGTGATCTAGGGCAAAGTGGCAAGTTGGATTCAAAATTGGCGAGATAGGAAGCAAAGTGTAATGGTTGATGGTTGTTTTTGTGAATGGAAGGATGATTCCAGTGGGGTTCCACAGGACTCAGTACTGGGACCCTTGTTTTTTGTGGTATATATCAGTAATCTAAATTTGAATATAGGGAGTATGTTTAAGAAGTTTGCAGATGATAATAAAATTGGATGTGTGCTTGATAATGAAAAGGAAAGTCATGGACTGCAGGAGGATATTAATCTAATGGTCAGGTGGGCAGAACACTGGCAACTAAAATTTAAATCGGAGAGTTTGAGGTAATGCACTTTGAAGGGCGAATAAGGAAAGTGAATACACATTAAACGGTAGACTACTTAAAAGTGTAGATGAAGAAAGGGACGTTGGACTGCTTGTCCACAGATTGCTGAAAGTAGCAGGCCAGGTGGATAAGGTGGTTACGAAGGTATACAGAATGTTTAGCTTTATTGGCCGCGGCATAAAATAGAAGAGCAGGGCGGTTATGCTTAAATTGTATAATACTTTGGTTAGGCCACAGCTAGAGTATTGTGTGCAGTTCTGGTCGCCGTATTATAGGAAGGACGTGAGTATACTAGAAAGGGTACAGAGGAGATTTACGAGGAAGCTGCCTGGATTGGAGAACTTTAGCTATGCAGAGAGATTGGATAGGTTGTGTTTATTCTCATTGCAACAGAGGAGGCTGAGAAGAGACCACATTGAAGTGTATAACATTTTGAAGTGCCTGGTATAGTGGATGGCAAGGGACTATTTCCCTTGGTGGCGAGGTCAATTACGAAGGGGCATAGTTTTAAGATCGTTGGTGGAACGTTTAGAAGAGATTTGAGGGGAGGCTTCTTCGCGCAGAGAGTTGCGTGGGTCTGGAACTTACTGGCTGGAAGGGTGGTGGATGCAGAAACCCTCGCCACATTTAAAAGGTGCTTGGATGGGCAATTGTTGTGCCATAACCTGCAGGGTTACGGACCTAGAGCTGGTAAGTGGGATTAGACTAGATAACCTGTTGTTGACTGGTCCAGATGAGATGTTAAGTAGTGCAGGGAATTGAATATGGCAAGGATGATCGCCTGGTCTATTTTTTATCGCCTGGATGGGTCAGAGAGCAATTTTCCCAGTTTTTTCCCCCAATTGCCCTGGGTTTTTAAAAATCTGTTTTTTGACCTCTCCCAGGAGATCACATAGCTCCGGTTGGGGTGGAGTGTAGATGTTTTTAGTATAAGGGGTGTTGCAATGGTGTGGGGCGGATTGGTTGGACTGCATCCTCTTTACCGTTCTGCCATTGTTCATAGGTTTATATGTAACCTTCAGGGGTGCTGACCAAGGGTCGTGTGGCTGTTTGTTGGCTGGCGCGGAAACGATGGACTGAAATGGCCTCCTTCTGCGTGGTGGATTTCTATGCTTCTATGTTTCTTTCTATATCCAGTATTGAGAGGAGGATGTGTACATAATTGTATAAATGGTACCATTGCACTATGTAGTATTCACCGGTCGATGCATAAACCAGTATTCACCAGTGGAGGGAGATATTATTGCATAGATTTAGCCATTGCACTGCAGTATTCACCAGATGAGGTAAAAAAAACCAGCGGAGCGAGGCATTAGTGTATAAAATTAAACATTGTAGTATGCTGCATTCATCATAGTTGAATACATGTCAATATCGCACTGCGCAGAATTCATAAGAGGAAAGAAACATTACTGTACCAATTCAACCTTCGCACTGCGTACTATTCACCAGAAAAGGGAGATATTACTGTGTATTAATGTAACCATTGCACTGTGCATTATCTACCAGAGGAACAGCCCGCAGGAGGCTCAGGGGTCACAGAAGTGGGGAGAGTCCCAGTGACCCAGAAATGGAGAGCCAGATGAAAGAGTCGGTTTACTTGTACCAACAGGAAATGTCATTGTGTTAATGACGGATTCGATCTGGTCACAAATGTCTGACACATCTGGTGTTTGAAACAGATAGCATTGATGCACATAAGGGGTGGTTTGATACATATAACAGGGAGAAGGTAATTGACGAATACGGAGCATGGTAGGAAGAGATAAGTAGACTGGGAGAAGACTTCTGTGGAATATACATATTGGCCTAGACCAGTTGTAAAAACTTACTTTTTCTGTACCATAGATTCTTTGAAGTTCTGTGCAGTTTATATTATTGCATTATTTCATAGAGTTTAAACCCAGTCTTTGAATCAGTGCACTCTGAAGGAATACTGTCCAAAATTCGTTTCTCTCCAACAACCACACCACCACCCACCCCGCCCCGCTCTTCCACCGCCTCAGCCCCCATCACTAGTATTACGGTTCTGCATAATTGTTCATTTATGTTCTCTGATAATTTCCTATTGGTACATTTTATTCCATACAATTAACTGTTTAGTTGATTACTGAACATTTCCTGATAATATATTTTGTGTTTCATCCAATGTTTGGTTACATTTGTATTGGAGCTGACCCTGCTCTGACTATTATCACGGTCTAGTGATTCTACATTCACCCACTGTCCAGGGACCAGCTTTGTTTCTTTCACGGTTTTCTGCATTAATCCACTGTAACACAACAGAGTGTGTCAGAGCCGTGCCGCTCAACACTACTTCACAGTCACAATCCATAACTGGGCTCTGCAACTTTTTTGGCCAACTTGCCAAAGATTTGAGGAAATGTTTTACGACCACTTTGAGACTATCAGAGAGGCGCAGAAACCACAAACACATTTCCTGGTAATCATAAGTTGTAAATTTTCACCATCGATGAATGTACTAGGGAGAGACGTGATGTGTTCCTTGTAAACCAAAAGGAAAGTGTTTTATAGAAGATGACAACTTTGAATCGAGAATAACTTTCTACAATGCAATTGTGTGAAAAGCAGCTCGCAGTCTGCAGTGCCTCAGAAGAGCCGCTGTGAATTTTGCTATTCTGTTGAACTGACAGGAAGCACCTGGCGTTGTGCGGATTTTTGTGCTCGTGTTTTGCTGGCTGCTGCCCAGAAATATTGCATAGTTCTGCTGGACATTTAACCTTGGGATTTGAACATATGCAGGTGAATGTTTCAGGGGAAAGCATATGTGGGTAGTAACACTAACTCACTGAAAATACATGACACTTTAGTGTGTGCAAATAAACGAATCCCTTTTTACAAAAATTGTATTCGAGTAAAAATGGAGGTATTCTGTGTACACTTCCCCAAATCTATAATGAAAATATCAAAAGGTTAGGATAAATAGAATTTCTGTGTCCAAATCAATCAATAAATTCAGAAACAACAGGAGCATCATTCTTCCTATAGTTTTGAAGTGAAAAAGAAGGATCCAGTAGAAATTTAGGCTGTATTCTGTATCTGCCTCTATAGGTCAATGAAACAATAACGCTCTAAAGAATCTAATACAACCAGGGAGAGTGCAACCTGTATCAATGTCAATGGTTAGCTCTCCGGGATCCAGTGAGGATGATGCAACTTGTGTCAATGTAAATAGTGATCCAATGTGATCCAATCAGGAGAATTGCAACCTGTATCAATGCAAATGGGTAACTCACTTTGATCCAATCATGAAGAGTCCAGCCTGTATCAAAGTGAATGGTTAACTCGCTATGATCCAATCGAAAGAGGGAATCCGAAGGTAGACGGTTGTTTACATAAGAACATAAGAACTGGGAGCAGGAGCAGGCCATTCGGCTCCTCGAGCCTACCCCGCCATTTAATACGATCATGGCTGATCCGATCATGGCTCTGGTCCACTTCCCTGCCCTCTCTCCATAACCCCTTATTCCCTTAATGTTTAAGAAACTGTCTATTTCTGTCTTAAATTTATTCCCAGGTTCCACAGCCCTCTGAGGCAGAGAATTCCACAGATCCACAACCCTCTGAGAGAAGAAATTTCTCCCCATCTCAGTTTTAATGGGCGGCCCCTTATTCTAAGTTTATGCCCTCTAGTTCTAGTCGTCCCTATCAGTGGAAACATCCTCTCTGCATCCACCTCGTCAAGCCCCCTCATAATCTTATACATTTCGATAAGATCACCACTCATTCTTCTGAATTCCAATGAGTAGACGCCCAACCTACTCAACTTTGCCTCATAAGTCAAACCCTTCATCTCCGGAATCAACCTAGTGAACCTTCTCTGAACTGCATCCAAAGCAAGTGTATCGTTTTGTAAATATGGTAACCAAAACTGCACGCAGTATTCCAGGTGTGGCCTCACCAATACCCTGCCTAGCTGTAGGAAGACTGCCCAGCTTTTATACTCCATCCCCTTTGAAATAAAAGCCGAGATTCCATTGCCCTTCCAGATCACTTGCTGCACCTGCATACAATCCTTTTGTGTTTCATGCACAAGTACTCCTAGATCCCGCTGTACTGCGGCACTTTGCAATCTTTCTCCATTTAAGTAATAACTTGCTCTTTGATTTTTTTCTGCCAAAGTGCATGACTTCACACTTTCCAACATTATACTCCATCTGCCAAATTTTTTCTCACTCACTTAGCCTGTCTATGTCCTTTTGCAGATTTTGTGTCTCCTCCTGGCACATTGCTTTTCCTCCAATCTTTGTACATTCAGCAAACGTGGCTACTTTGCACTCAGTCGCTTGCTCCAAGTCGTTAAAATAGATTGTAAATAGTTCTGTTCCGAGTATTGATCCCTGCGGCATTCCACTGGTTACTGATTGCCAACTCGATAATAAACCATTTAACCCTACTCTCTGTTTTCTGTTCGTTAGTCAATCCTCTATCCATGCTAATATATTACCCACAACCCCATGAACTTTGAACTTGTGCAATAACCTTTTATGTGGCACCTTGTCAAATGCCTTCTGGAAGTTCAAATACACCACATCAACTGGTTCCCCTTTATACATCCTCAAAGAATTCTAGCAAATATTTCCAACGTGAATTCCCCTTCATCAATCCATGCTGATTTTGCTTGACTGAAGTTTGCTTTTCCAAATGTCCTGCTACTGTTCTTTAATAATGGAGTCCAACATCTTCCCAACCACCGATATTAGGCTAACTGGTCTATAGATGCCTGATTTTTGCCTGCCTGCCTTTCTTTTTAAATAGGGGCATACATTTTCCAATCTGCTGGGACCTCTCCAGTATCCAGGGAATGTTAGTAAATTACAACCAATGTATCCACTATCCCTACTGCTACTTATCGTAAAACCCTAGGATGCAAGCCATCAGGTCCAGGGGATTTATCTGCCGTTAATGCCATTATCTTACTGAGTACCACCTCCTTTATGATTGTGATTGTGTCAAGTTCCTTCCCCGCCCCCCCCCACCCTCCCCATAGCCCCTTGACTATCCACTTTTGGAATATTATTAGTGTCCTCTACTGTAAGGATTGATACAAAATATTTGTTCAGTGTTTCTGCCATCTCCATGTTCCCCATTACTAATTCGCCGTCACGTCTTCTAAGAGACCAACCTTTACTCTAGCCATTCTTTTCCTTTTTATATACCGATAGAAAATCTTGCTATCTGTTTGTATCTTTCGTGCTAGTTTACTTTTATAGTCTATCTTCCCATTTTTAATCATTTTTTTAGTCATTCTTTTTAGGCATTTAAACGGTTCCCAATCTTCTTTCCTCCCACTAGTTTTGGCCACATTGGTTTTTAATTGGATACCATCCTTTTTTCTTTAGTTAGCCGTGGATCGCTATCTTTTCTCTTATGCCCTTTCCTCCTCCATATTGTTCTTAGGAGTTGTGAAATATCTCCTTAAATGTACAACTCTGTTCATCAAACGTCCTACACTTTAATCTATTTTCCCAGTCCACTTTCGGCAACTCAGCCCTCATAATTTCATAGTCTCCTTTATTTAAGCTTAGTACACTGGGTTGAGATCCAACTTTCTCACCCTCCATCTGAATTTGAGATTCAATCATGTTATGATCACTCATTCCAAGGGGATCCTTTACTGGGAGATTCTTTATTAATCCTGTCTCATTGTATCTCAATAATTTAAAAGTTGGTCCGTTTTCTCCAGCAGTGAATGTAGATGTGCAGAATGAAATCAGCTTGAATATTTAGGACGTATCAATAATTGAACACACCTGAGATGTTACTATAAAGTTGCCATGAGTCCAAAATGATTGATTCCGAGGATGTCACATTGAAAGTAGTGGCATCGCAGCAGAAATAGACATTTAACTAAAAACAATCCACAGCCTGTGTTGTGAACCGAGATGAAAATCAGATGAAACAGTGTAAAGCCCCTCTTAACTCTGCCACCCACTCATTGGTTTCCACAGGTGTATCCGCTCTTTCCTCGATCAGATATACTGGGCTCCTGAGCTAAGTTCTACAAGTATCAAACAAACTTGCAATACTGTGGATGTGAGACCTGGGTGATGACAGTAATCTGTTGTCACAGCAACTTGAAGGTCTCGCACAGAAAGGAGATGGAAAATATGTGGGTTCGCTCTCATGTGTTTGCTTTGTGGAAGGCAAATGCGCCTCTTTAAATGCAGATGTAATTTGGAACAATAGGCAAAACTTTCTGGCGTGCACACATATCACGGCTCCTTTATCATCACTGGACAAAATGCGTGGATTCTCTACCTAACCACATCATCGGAACACTATTCCGAAAAGAACTGCAGGATTTATGGAGAATTCCACGGACAACCCTCTAAGGACAACTGGGGGATGCGCTATGAATGGGCCCAACATGCCTTCACCACAAGGAATTCGGTGGTTCAAGGAGAAGGCACTTCACCATCTTCGCAGGGCAACGAGTGATGGGTAATAAATAAGAACACAGCACGAGGTCAAATGGAAAATGCAGCAGCATATGATTATGCGTCCTCCCCACACACGCAAACACACACGAATAATGTAAGGCAAAAAATACATTTTGATGCGATCTCTGTCCCAGTGAATAACCGGCACAGTTCTCTCTTGAAAGAATCAGCACCAAGCCAACCAGGTCGCAATGTATTCCACAGGCTCACTACTCTCTTGGAAAATCAGAACTGCCTAACATCCAGTCGATTGCTACTCTTACACAAACTAAATCGTGCTCCTGGACTTTTCCGATCTGTTAAACTGAAATAATCTATTATTAGGCATGATATCGAACCTTTTAATTATTGTATAAACAACTGTCAGGTCACAGCTATGTTTACACTGCTCTAAGCTGAATACACCAAGGCCCGTGAGACTAATCCATTTGCTCTCGTATCTCTACTGTGGACCTGTTCACCCACCATATGGGGCTGGTAGGGAACCAAAACCCGGGCACAGTACTCCAGATGCATTGGTTGTGATCTTCCAATGTTCCTTAGATATAGGAGAGGTCCCAGAGGATTGTAAGATAGCAACGTTAACCCAGATATTCAAGACAGGAGGGAGAGAGAACACCGGGACGTACAGTCCATTAAGCGTCACATCATTTGTCAGGAAAATGCTGGAATCCCTTATTAAGGAAGTGGTAATAGTGTACATAGAAAATCATAATATGGTTAGACAAAATCAATATGGCTTTAAAAAGGTAAATCGCGTTTGAAAAATGCATCAGTTTTTTGAGGATGTAACTACCGGGGTGGATAAAGGGGAACCAGTGGAAGTTGCATATTTGGATTTGCAAAAGGCTTTCGATAAGTTGCCACATAACATAGAAAATGGAAACACAGAAAATAGGTGCAGGAGTAGGCTATTCGGCCCTTCGAGCCTGCACCACCATTCAATAAGATAATGGCTGATCATTCCCTCAGTACCCCTTTCCTACTTTCTCTCCATACCCTTTGATCCCCTTAGCCGTAAAGGCCATATGTAACTCACTCTTGAATATGTCCAATGAACTGGCATCAACAACTCCCTCTGGCAGAGAATTGAATAGGTTAAGAACTCTCTGAGTGAAGGAGTTTCTCCTCATCTCAGTCTAAAATGACCTACCCCTTATCCTAAGACTGTGACCCCTGGTTCTGGACTTTCCCAACATCGGAACATTCTTCCCGCATCCTACCTGTCCAGTCCTGTCAGAATATTGTACGTTTCTATGAGATCCCCTCTCATCCTTCTAAACTCCAGTGAATAAAGGCCCAGTTGATTTAGTCTCTCCTCATATGACAGTCCAGCCATCGCTGGAATCAGTCTGGTGAAACTTCGCTGCACTCTCTCAATAGCAAGAACGTCCTTCCTCAGATTAGGAGACCAGAACTGTACACAATATTCCAGGTGAGGCCTCACTAAGTTCCTGTACAACTGCAGTAAGACCTCCCTACTCGTATATTCAAATCCCCTAGCTATGGAGGCCAACATACAATTTGCCTTCTTCACCACCTGCATGCCCACTTTCAGTGACTGATGAACCATGACACCCAGGTCTCGTTGCACCTCCCTTTTTCCTCTTCTGCTACCATCCAGATAATATTCTGCCTTTGTGATTTTGCCCCCAAAATGGATAACCTCTCATTTATCCACATTATACTGCATCTGCCATGCATTTGCCCACTCACCTAATCTGTCTAACTCAGCCTGCAGCCTCTTAGCGTCCTCCTCACAGCTCACACCGCCACCCAGTTTAGTGTCATCCGAAAACTTAGAGATATTACACTCAATTCCTTCATCTAAATCGTTACTGTATAATGTAAAGAGTTGGGGTCCCAGCACTGAACCCTGCGGCACTCCATTTTGAAAAGGATCCGTTTGTCCCGACTCTCTGCTTCCTATCTGCCAACCAGTTCTCTATCCACATCAGTACATTACCCCAATACCATGCGCTTTGATTTTGCACGCCAATCTCTTGTGCGGAACCTTATCAAAAGCCTTTCCAAAGTCCAAATACACCACATCCACTGGTTCTCCCTTGTCCACGCTGCTAGTTACATCCTGAAAAAATTCCAGAAGATTCGTCAAGCATGATTTCGCTTTCATAAATCCATGCTGACTTTGTCCGATCCTGTCACTGCTTTCCAAATGCGTTGCTATTTCATCCTTAATGATTGATTCTAACGTTTTCCCCACTACTGACGTCAGGCTAACCGATCTATAATTACCCGTTTACTCTCTCCCTCCTTTTTAAAAAAGTGGTGTTACATTAGCTACCCTCCAGTCCATAGGAACTGATCCAGAGTCGATAGACTGTTGGAAAATGATCACCAATGCATGCACTATTTCTCGGGCCACTTCCTTAACTACGCTGGGATGTAGACTATCAGGACCCAGCGATTTATCGGCCATCAATCCCATCAATTTCCCTAACACATTTCCTGCCTAATATGGATATCCTTCAGTTCCTCCTTCTCATTAGACCCACTGTCCCCTAGTACAATCGGAAGGTTATTTGTGTCTTCCTTCGTGACGACAGAACAATGTATTTGTTCAATTGGTCTGTCATTTCTTTGTTCCCCATTATAAATTCACCTGAATCCGACTACATGGGACCTACGTTTGTCTTCACTAATCTTTTTCTCTTCACATATTTATAGAAGCTTTTGCAGGCAGATTTTATGTTCCTTGCAAGCTTCCTCTCGTACTCTATTTTCCCCCTCTTAATTAAATCCTTCGTCTTCTTCTGTTGAGTTCTAAATTTCTCCCAGTCCTCAGGTTTGTTGCTTTTTGTAGCCAAATTATATGCCTCTTCCTTTGCTTTAACACTATCCTTAATTTCCCTTGTTAGCCATGGTTGAGCCACCTTCCCCGTTTTATTTTTACTCCAGACAGGGATGTACAATTGCTGAAGTTCATCCATGTGATCTTTAAATGGTTGCCATTGCTTATCCACCATCAAACTTTAAGTATCATTTGCCAGTCTATTTTAGCCAATTCACGCCTCATACCGTCGAAATTACCTTTCCTTAAGTTCAGAACCCTAGTTTCCGAATTAACTGTTTCACTCTCCATCTTAAGAAAGAATTCTACCATATTATCGTCACTCTTCCCCAAGGCATCTCGCACAAAAGATTGCTAATTAGTCCTTCTCATTACACATCACCCAGTATAGAATGGCCAGCTCTGTAGTTGGTACCTCGACATATTGGTCTCGAAAACCATCCCTAATACACTCCAGGAAATTGTCCTCCACCGCATTGCTACCAGTTTGGTTAGCCCAATCAATATGTAGATTAAAGTCGCCCATGATAACTGCTGTACCTTTATTGCACACATCCCTTATTTCTTGTATGAAGCTGTCCCCAACCTCACTGCTGCTATTTGGTGGTCTGTACACAACTCCCACTAGCATTTTCTGCTCTTTTGAATTCCGTACCTCCACCCATACCGATCCCACATCATCCAGGCTAATGTCCCTCCTTACTATTGCATTGATTTCCTCTTTAACCAGCAACGTCACCCCGCCTCCTTTTCCTTTCTGTCTATCCTTCCTAACTGCTGAATACCCATGGATGTTGAGTTCCCAGTCTTGGTCACCCTGGAGCCATTCCTCTGTGATGCCAATTACATCATACCCATTAACTGCTATCTGCACAGTTATTTCGTCCATCTTATTCCGAATACTCCTCGCATTGACGCACAGAGCCTACAGGCTTGTCTTTTTAACACACGTTGCCCCTTTAGAATTTTGCTGTAATGTGGCCCTTTTTGTTATTTACCTTGTGTTTCTCTGCCCTCCACTTTTACGATTCTTCTTTCGATCTTTTGCTTCTGATTCCATTTTATTTCCCTCTGTCTCCCTGCATAGGTTCCCATCCCCCTGCCATATTAGTTTAACTCCTTCCAAACAGTACTTGCAAACAATCCCCCAAGGACATTGATTCCGGTCCTGCCCAGGTGCAGACCGTCCAGTTTGTACTGGTCCCACCTCCCCCAGAACCGGTTCCAATGCCCCAGGAATTTGAGTCCCTCCCTTCTGCACCACTGCTCAAACCATCCTGAGCTATCCTGCAATTCCTACTCTGACTAGTACGTGGCACTGGTAGAAATCCTGAGATTACTACTTTTGAGGCACTACTTTTTAATTTAACTCCTAGCTCCCTAAGTTCGTCTCGTAGGACCTCATCCCATTTTTTACCTATATCTTTGGTACCTATATTCACCACTACAACTGGCTGTTCACCCTCCCTTTTTAGAATGTCCTGTACCCACTCCGAGACATCCGTGACCCTTGCACCAGGGAGTCAAAATACCATCCTGGAGTCTCGATTGCGGCCGCAGAAATGCCTATCTGTTCCCCTTACAATTGCATCCCCTGTCACTATCGCTCTCCCACTCTTTTTCCTGCACTCCTGTGCAGCAGAGCCAGCCACAGTACCATGAACTTGGCTGCTGCTGCTCTCCCCTGATGAGTCATCCCCCTCAACAGTACTCAAAGCGGTGTATCTGTTTTGCAGGGGGATGACCACAGGGAATCCCTGTACTACCTTCCTTGCACAGCTCTTCCTGTTGGTCTTCCATTCCCTAACTAGCTGTGGACCCTTTACCTGCGGTAAGACCAACTCACTAAATGTGCTATTCACATCATTTACAGCATCGTGGATGTTCCAGAGTAAATCCACCGCAGCTCCAGTTCCGCAATGCAGTCTATCAGTATTTGCAGGCGGATACACTTCCCGGAACCTTAGTCATCAGGGACACTGGAAGCGTCCCTGACTTCCCAAATAGTACAGGAGGAGCATAACACATGTCCGAGCTCTCCTGCTTTGACTTAAGGTGAGAGGCGGAGAGGGGAGATCGAGGTGGCCTACTTAAACCCCAGCATCGAGGAGAGGCTCTGGAGTTCGTTGTCGGCGAGATGCGGAGCTTGTGCAGCTACAGCAGGGAGGCAAAAAGAAGTAGAAAATAAATCGAAAGGTGACGTCACAGCCAAGGTGGTAAATGATTGGCTGGAGATTGGTGAGTAGCTTAATAAAAGTTTGTTGAGCAAGATAAGAGCACAAGGGTTGGCGATAAATTATTATCATGGATAAACAATGGTTAACAGACTGAAAACAGGGAGTAGGGATAAACATGTAATGTTCAGATTGATAAGCTGCAAATAGTGGGGCGCCACAAGGATCAGTGCTTGACCCTTAGCTATTTATCATTTATAATAAGCATTAGATGAAGGGACAAAGTGCAAAGTATCCAAGTTTGCTGACGATACAAAGCTAGGTGGAAAAGTAAGACGCGAGAAGGATGCAAAGAGCCTGCAAAGAGATAATAGGTTAAGTGAGTAGGCAAAAGATAGCAGATGGAGTATAATGTGATGAAATGTGAGGTTAGTTGATTTGGTAGGAAGAATAGAAACACAGAATATTCCTTAAATGGTGAGAAATTATTAAATGTTGTTGTCCAGAGAGCTTTGTGTGTCCTAGTCAAATAAACACAGAGATTTAGCATGCAGGTACAGCATGCAATTAGGAAGGCAAATGGATTGTTAGCCTTTTTTTCTTGAAGGTTGGGGTACAAGAGTAACGAAGTGTTTCTACTATTGTACAGGGCACTAATGAGACCACACCTGGAGTATGGTGCAAAGATTTGGTCTCCTTACTTAAGGAAATATATACTTGCCTTGAGGCAGTCGAACGAAAGTTCACGAGATTGACCCCCGGGATTAGAGGGTTTAAATGAGGTGCGATTGAGTAGATTCGGCGTAGACTCTCTGGAGTTTAGAAGAATGAGAGTTGATCACATTGAAACATATAATATTCTGAGTGGGATTGAAATGGTAGGTGGTGAGAGATTATTTCGCCTGGATGGAGAGTCTAGAACTAGTGGGCAAAGTCTCAGGATAAGGGGCTGGCCTTTCAAGACCTAGATGAGCAGTAATTTCTTCACTCAGAGGGTGAATCTTTGCGTTTCTCTGCCCGAAAGTGCGGCGGATGTTCAGTCCTTGAGTATACTCAAGGCCGAGATAGATAGAATTTTGGACTCCAGAAGAAATAAAGGATATGGCGACAGAGCAGGAAAGTTGAGTTGAGGTCGAAGATTAGCCATGACCTTATTGAATGGCAGAGAAGACATAAGGTGCGTATGGCCTATGCTCCGAATTCTTATCAACTTATGTTCTATTGCGGACTGACAAGCAAACTGAATACAGTCAAACTGATGTCTGAGAATTATTCTGAAGGGATCAATTAGTACAACCCAATACCCTGTCAGCTTTAGCTGCAGTTTCTCACATTAATGTCGTGTGCAAACGTACTGACCATGCTTCCAACACCACCTTCCAGGTCGTAAATATGAAGAGTGGCGGGCCTAGGAATGATCCCTGGGGGACACGACTACTAACGTGTTTCTTGGCTGACGTAGAAACATTAAATTAACTTTTTTAGCTGCAGCACTGGATCCAATTCCTAATCCAGCATTTATTGCTGTTACACGAGAGTACAGAATGCATTATACACTGTGTTTTAGAGTACATCAATAGAGCATGAGAGGGACTTGATTTCTGAATCACAGACATGTGCAGCAACTCGGGAGCTGTAACTTAAGTTTGAATTCCTGCAACAATCCAGGGGAGATTAGATTCTAAAAGTCAAATGCTGCGTATACACTGTGACACATGTTTGAATGGTTCAGGTCAGTTTATGCCTCCGCGTTTAACAATTTGATTAACATTTGGTTAAAAAACTTGCGTTCTGTCGCTCACAGTAAACACTGTAAACTACAAGTTAATACACTGATTTTCATTAAGATGGAGAAAGAGGTGTAAAATGGCAACACGCGATGTATAAACTGACAGGGAGATAAACATTGACGTGCTCAGTTATAAAGGAAGACGTCTCTCCCTCTTAGATTATTCAGTTGTCCACGTTTACTATGATATTAATATCCAGGATTGGAAGGATGATGTTAAGCGAATACATTAAATTATTGACCGGTGTTCTTTTTGCATTATTGCCAGCAGTCGAGTCCCCTCTCTTTCTGGGCCACTCTTCTAGCTGGGGAAGAATAATCCCCTTTGCATTACAATGCCTGTTACATTTCTGGTGAGATATCTTAATTTTCCAGGGCAGCCTCTAACTCTACACTGGCTGTCCAGTACATTTCAGGTGAGATTTCATCCTCTCGGTGTGACTGTAACGGGCAGTGCATCCACCCTGTACAGATCCTGACTGATTTTCATTCCACTGAAGTAAGGTAAATACTGATACATTTACTTGTATACACCAACTCGCTTTAGAATTTCAATCCTCAACAAAAACACATCCATTTCGCATCAATACTTGACTCAACAACTGAACCTAGAATTGTCGTTGTAACTTAATGTCCCCCAAAAGCATAAGAATCGCAGTGAAATTCACACCCACTTCCATTGATGCACCTCTTGGTCGCCGCATTACATAAAAAGGATATAGATGCACTGGAAAGGGTGAGAAGAGGATGTGCAAGGATTATACCATAAAGGTGAGGTCCTACCTGCCAGGAAAGGATGAACAGGCTGGGTCTCTTTCCTCTTGAAAAGAGAATGCTGAGCGGTGACCTAATAGATGTTTTTTAAATTATGAAATGTTTTGTTAGACTAGATTCAGACATAATGCTTCAACTTTTGGGCAGAAGGAAACCTGAAGCCATGAGTATAAGATAGTTACGAAGAAATCAAATAGAAAATGCAGCAGAATCATCTTTATCCAGAGGTTGGTGAGAATGTGGAATTTGCTACCATACAGTGTAGTTAAGACGAGTGCGATAGACGCTTTTAATGAGAGTATAGATAACCAGATGAGGCAGCAGAGAATAGAGGGATATGCTGACAGAATTAGATGAGGAAAGATTGGAAGTGGCTCGAGTAGAACTTAAACACCGGCATGCAATGGTTGTGGCAATGGCCTGTTTCTATGCTGTGTGTCCTATATAACTCTTTATCAATGACATTCAATTTATTGATACAGGTCAATGGTATAATTCAATTTGCCTAAACTGAAATACAAAAACTGTTCGAACTACATTCGTGACCGGTGGTATTGGATTGAGACTGTATTATATGACAACAATCACGGTTGGATTTCAGATGGCTCGGCCCAGCGTGGCACAGAAGGTAATTAAGCCCAAAGAAGAAACTCTATTGGGCCTGTTCCCTGAATAGTTATTATACACAAGTATTTTTCATAAACCCTTTGATAGATGAGCGGACACTACAGAATTCATTGCTGGAAACTGCATTTACTGTCATGCACCTCTCAATCTTTGCAACACAACAGGAAATATAGATATTTCAGTAACTGCTTGTTATGTGGAGAAATATATGTAATGAACCAGCATTATATGTTCTAGGATAGGTATTATCTAAGAATAATTCCACATAATTATTGATCCTTCATGGAATTTACAATGCGAATCAACCATGTGTTATTATCAAAACAATATCTGTGTAGAAATTGGAGAGTTCATACAGAGTATTTAGACAAAAACAAACCTATTTGATGTCGATGAGTTATTAGTTGAATAACACCAGCTCAACACCAATGCAGTGTCCCTGGTTTCAGTATTGGAGCCTGAAATTCCCAGAGCTCTAGTTCCACCAATCGAGGGTAGAGCAGAGAATATGTGAGAAATACTGAGTTGTGGGAGTCAATGAGAGTGGAGATAGACAGAGAAAGAAGGGAGCAAGAAAGCATTGATCTAGAGCACGTGGGAACAATGTATCATAAGCAGATGGATGGAGAGATGGAGGGAGTGAGAGCGTGAGAGGGAAAGAGATGTATAAAGAGACAGAGAGAGACGCAGACACACACAGCCAAAGGCACAGTCAATGAGAGCAAAATCATTGAAATTCAGATCGAGGTAGCCCGATACAAGAAGCAAAGGGATGAAGAAAGAGTTAGAGAGAAAGGGACATACGGCGAGAGAGAGAGATTTTGAGACATACAGGGAGACAGAGACAGCGAAATCGACAGAGAATGAGAGAGAGAGAGAGAGAGAGAGTGAGCATCCGTGTGAAAGCAATGAACGACACCACATGGGCAATATTTACGCTAATAAGACGAATGGATAATGAGTGAGAGAGAGAATGACAGGCAGAAAATGAGAGAGATACTCTAGTGTGGTTGTCAAACCACGATCCCAGTCAAAGGAATTGAGACAGAGAGAGATCACAAGCCAAAAAGAGAAAGACAGAGACAGGGATTCTTGAGCAGGCAGGGAGATAAGAAAGTTAAAATTGCAGGAGGCGTTAATAAGATCAGGATTGAGGGACACAACGTTCATTGAAAACAAACACAACAAAATCGTGCTGATCATTTTACAAATCCCTGGCTCGGCCTCAGCTAGAGCACTGTGTACAATTCTGGGCCTCACACTTTATGAATGATGTCAAGGCCCTTAACAGGGTACACATGAGCTGATCAGACTGATACCAGGTATGAAGGACCTCAGTTATGTGGAGACATTGGAGCATCTGATATTGTTCTCCTCAGAACAGAGAACGTTAATGGAAATCCTAACAGAGGTATTCAAATTTATGTTGGGGTTCTATCGAGCAAGAAGGGAGAAAATATTTCTCGGGCAAGTGGGTCGGCAACCAGATGTCATATATGTAATATAATTGGTAAAATTAAAAAAAAATTAGAGCATTGTTCAGAGCTGGAACATTAAAAGACAATCATAGTTGAAGAGATTATGGGAACAACTAGTGATATGGCACAGACTTTTCAAAGAATCCGACGTAGGTATATTGGGCCAATCGGCTTACTTCTGTAATATTCTCTGATTCTATGATCCGCATATCGCATCGGTGACTCATTTCCATTCAAGACTCGTACAGGTTAAATGCGTTTCAAGGGAAGGGGTTGGTTGGAACCTGGGCTCATTGCATCTATTAATGGACAGGATCCTTCTCATTGGTGTATTTTACCAGACTGCAATTCGCGGTTCATACCTGTCAAAATCTATTGGTTATTTGGAAGAAACACTGGTTTCTGTACAAACCGTTGTCAAATAATTAACTGCCAGTTCAGTCTGGGTGACAGAAGTTGCTGGCGGGACAGCTCGGTATCTGCGATCAGCGTTCGGTTCGTGTTCAGACCCCATCGCTGTAACCGGCTCTTGCGACAATGCTGCGTTCCTGCCTGACCCTGTTTCTACTGCACCTTCTGAACTGTGAGTGATTGATCATTGAAAGTATTCGGTTATGTTTCGATACGCTTATTATTATGAAAACATGTGCCTCATTAATACAACTATTAGTATTTATTTGAACACATTGAGGTGATGTGGAAAGTTAAAGCTGTTTGGTTTATGTAGTTTCATGTAGAGTTGAGCGATATACCGGGACTGGTTTCTCAATCGCCTTCCAACTGCGGCTCTTGTATGGACAGAGCAATGGATTGAAAAACTTATTAGAATAGTATTAATGAGTCGGTTAAAAGTAGAGCACTGATAGAATAAATTGTATCGGAGCGTTAGGTCAATTTACAGAAAACGAGAATATTTTATTCAAATGTGTCGATCTTTGGGAGCGTATGAAATGTATATTGATATTGTTGATTTAATTTACATAAGTTTAATGTAATACATCTTTTGGGTTGTTTGATTTTAAGTTCCATAAAGTTCAAATAGGCAATTAATTCGCCATTTCTGTCGGTGTAAGTGAACGCGTTTAAGCTATTTTACATCTGATTCACACTTATTTTTAAATTCCCAGTTGAGAATTTTATCAATCTTGGATTTAGACCAAAATCGAACAGAAATCCCGAGGCAGTTTTGTTTCCTTTTGTCTCCTGCTGCTCTTGTGCAGACAGAGCTGACTGAAGTAGAAATTCTACCCGGATTATTTCAACCAAAATTGCTAGAAATGGAGCGCGGCTGCTTTTAGAATAGAGTGTGTCGGAGCCTGGGATGTAAGTTAACTCGCTCAGTGTAGAACACCAGTCAATGCTGCACCGACTGTCCACTGAATCCACACACACATTTCTATAACAGATATTTCTCAGCAGAAGTGCTGTCTAATGCCCGCGTGATAGAGTGAACGGAAGTATTTTGTATAGTCATTCAGCATTAGAATGTTGGATAAGGTTTATCAATATTGCATCATAAAATATTCACCAGTGGCGGAATCAATATTGTTTCAACTAACTTTCTTCATTTGTAAAATTATTATTAAATACACTCTCCAACTAATGATGTTAATAAAATGTATGAAAACTTTCGCAAATTTGCTCTTTGAATGTTATTGTTTAGTTAGTGAATATCTTCAAAATTATTATAACTTTATATCAAATTACGTTTTCTATTTCATACATTTATTGTGTCACGCAATTATTAAGCTTGCTCAATCTCCTTCCACATTCCCATACTTTTCATACAGTGCCATGTAGTGTTTAACGAGATATCGGGACTTGTTTCCCAAACTCCTTGAACCTGCTCGATATATTGTGCTGCGTTTTTCGGTCGGTGACTCCTTTCAGTTTTTTGCTGTGACAGAAATGTGTGGACTCAGTCGGCGGCCGGTGCAGCTTTGACTGGTGTTCTGCACTCAGCGAGTAAACTTACAACCCAGATTGCGACACGCTCTGTTATAACAGTGAATGCGTTTCACTTTTAGTAGGATCTGTGAAAATAATCCGATTAGAATTTCAACCCCAATCTACTCTGTCTGTAAAGAACTGCAGGGGACAAAGTAAAACAAAACTGCCATGGTATTTGTGTCCGATTTCGGTTTAAACAGGGAAAAGGAAAGGCAAGCAGGCACATTGCAAATAATGGCTGCAAAGGAATTGAAGAAGAGCCTGATTGTATTTTGAATGCATTTTATTTGATCAAAAGTCTTGTCCTCCAAGCGGCCCTTTCATAATTTTTAGACGTTGCTCCCACCTCTATACCCTTGGTTTGTCCTCTATCTCCCACTAGTCATTGTTCCCGGGCAGTCTTAATTCATCTAATTCTGAGTGACTCTTCGTGATTACTCCGGTTATTAGAGGGACAGCTTCTCTGTATGTACTAGTTCCTGAGTAACTTCGGTTATAGGTCAATGTCAGTGCCAAAACCGTTGGGGAATTTGTTATGCGAGTGTTCTTATTTAGTTATTGATTATCTTCAGAATCATGGCTCCTTTATATCTAATTAATTTTTCGAATTTATATATTTATATGCACAGTGCCTTGCAATATTTAAGTTTTCTCAGTCTTCTTGGACATGCAACTTATTTTATACAGAGTCAGGTAGAATTTAATGAGGCATTGGGACTTGCAGCGTTATCTCCTTCTGAATGCGCGCACATTTTATACAATGTCATTAGATATCGGAACGTATTTCTCCGTCTCCTTCCATCTGCTGGATATTTTTTGCTGAGATTTTCGGTCTATGAATCGCTTCAGTTTCTCACTGTTTACAGTGTGTAATTGGTTGTATTTATTAATCTAGATCAATAACTGATGCTGGTTTATTGACATGCGCACGTTATCAGATACATCATTCGTTTAATGAAATATATTTCCGTGAATCATTTTTTCTTTTCTTTTATACAACGGATTGGATGCTAAAATCATGTTTTGTAGATATTTTAAAGAACTTTTTCTGCAATTCACCGAAAGGAAAAAAACAGGAATATATAAATTATTCCCTGAATCATTTTCACAAACCGCATGCTGATTATAATCAATTTACAGCAAACGGGTTTATTTAATTCAACTGTGTTATTCATTGGGATCATCTGAACGGAATATTGAAATGGATACGCAATTTTTGGAGTTCATTTAATATATAATTTGGGTTGTTTGATTTTAATTCAATCAATTTCTAATATGGTTTCAATTCACCATATCTGTCGATAACAGTAAAGCGCTCGAATATTATACAAAAGCAAAATACTGCGGATTCTGGAGTCTGAAATGCTCGAATATTTTACATTTCATTTACACTTATTTTAAATCCGTGTTCAGATTTCTATCACTCTTAGATTTAAACCCGATATTGAACACAAATACCGCGGCAGTTTTGTTTCATTTTGTCTGCTGTGGCTATTGTACAAACAGTGCAGATGGCAGTCTGAATTCTAGTCGGATTTAAAGCGAGACTGCTAGAACTAAAGCGTGGTCACTGCTTGAATAGAGTATCGGAGCCTGGGGTGTAAGTTAACTCACTGAGTGTAGAACACCGGCCAAAGCTGCAGCTAATGCCCACTGAACGGACACCGACATTTCTGTCACACATATTTCAGTCGAAATGCATTCTGGGACCTGTGTGATACACAGAATAGAATTAAAATAAATATTTTGTTCAGGGTTAATGTGCTGGGCAAGGTTTATAAATATTTTGTAATAAAACTGACTAGAGCTGGATCCAATATTGTTTCAATTAGCATTAATTAGTAGTGTGATACTCTTGAAGTACACGGTAGAAAAATTATGTGACTGAATTAACCTTGGGGAATTTGCTGAGTATTGTATTTTAGTTAGTGATGATCTTCAGAATTAAGCCGGTTTAATATTAAATGAATCTTCCTATTTCTTGCAGTTAAAAGCAAAGTTTCTAGTAATAATTAAGTTTTCTCAATCACCTTCCACATTCCATGCTTTGTGAGACAACGTGATGTATTGATTAGGGGGATTACGGGGCATATTGCTCAATCGTCTTCCATTTGGTTGATAGTTTTTGCTGAGATTGTCATTCAATGACTCTGCTCAGTTTCCACTTCATGTTTATCTATATTTATTATACCCTGTCAGCAATAAAAGCTGGTTCATTTACTTTGAAACGTTCCCGCACATTTTATTGTGTTTTTAGGGAACTATATTTCCAGGAATAATCTTTCATTTTATAAAACTGATTGGATACTAAAATCCAATTCATTAAGCAAAGTTAATGAACGTTTTCTGAAATTAGTAGAAGAGAGTAAAAAAACATCAAATGACTCTCACTCACTGAAACATTTTCATAAATCATGTGCATTTCAAAATCCATTTACTGAAAATGGCATATTTTATTCAAAACGGTAATTTATTGGGATTATATCCAGTCAATATTGAAATAGATTGTGTAATTTGTAGAATTATCTTCGATGAAATAATTTGTTATGTTTGTTTGATCTTAAATTTTATCATCTTCGAATAGGGAATCAATTCTCCATTTCTGTCAGCGATAGTGAGCATTCTTACATTATTTTACACTTACATTCCCAGTTGATAATTGTGTCAAACTGAAATTGACTCTCTTAGTCTAGAACATCAGACAAAGCTACACCCACTGCCGACTGATTACCAACATTTCTGCGATGGATGTTTGTCAGGAAATGTGCTGTTTGACGAAAGTGTGATGCAGAGAGATGAACTAAATATTTTAAATAGCAGTTTCAACATTATACCGTTGGAAAAAGTTTTGCAGTTAAAAACTAATTATAAGGGGGAAACAATATTGTTGCAATTGGCATTAATTATGCGTATAATTATTGATAATTGCACCCATCAAAAAATGATGTTTCTGGAAATTCCAAACTCTCCTTTGGATTTAGAAACATAGAAACATAGAAAATAGGTGCAGCAGTAGGCCATTCGGCCCTTCGAGCCTGCACCACCATTCAATGAGTTCATGGCTAAACATGCAACTTCAGAACCCCATTCCTGCTTTCTCGCCATACCCCTTGATCCCCCTAGTAGTAAGGACTAAATCCAACTCCTTTTTGAATATATTTAGTGAATTGGCCTCAACAACTTTCTGTGGCAGATAATTCCACAGGTTCACCACTGTCGGGTGAAGAAGTCTCTCTTCATCTCGGTACTAAATGGCTTACCCCTTATCCTTAGACTGTGAGCCCTGGTTCTGGACTTCCCCAACATTAATAAGAACATAAGAACATAAGAACATAAGAACATAAGAATTAGGAACAGGAGTAGGCCATCTCGCCCCTCGAGCCTGCTCCGCCATTCAACAAGATCATGGCTGATCTGGCTGTGGACTCGGCTTCACTTACCCGCCCGCTCCCCATAACCCTTAATTCCCTTATTGGTTAAAAATCTATTTATCTGTGATTTGAATATATTCAATGAGCTAGCCTCAACTGCTTCCTTGGGCAGAGAATTCCACAGACTCACAACCCTCTGGCAGAAGAAATTCCTTCTCAACTCGGTTTTTAATTGGCTCCCCCGTATTTTGAGGCTGTGCCCTCTAGTTCTAGTCTCCCTGACCAGTGGTAACAACCTCTCTGGCTCTATCCTGTCTATCCCTTTCATTATTTTAAATGTTTCTATGAGATCATCCCTCTTGCTTTGCTCTTGTTTAGTCAATGAAGGCTCCTTCCACAGGCTCCATTGTTTTTATTCATGTATTGTTTAATGAGATAGCGGGACTTGTTTCCCAATCTCCTTCCACATGTCCCCTGCTTTGGTCGCTTTGTGTATCACCAAATCATGAACTGGTTTATATAGTTATCTTCGGCAGATAGCGATCAGAGCCTTATACCCTGGTCTTGTAAATATTCGGTGCTGTTTGGTAATGTTCTAACCGTGATAACGTTTATTCAGGTACTAGAAAACCGGTATGGATTACTGTTACCGCATTTACCGATCAGCGTCTGGATTGTTTGCTGTGAGCTCCCTCTGGTGGTTAACTGGATATATTAACCTGTAATTTTCTTTGTTAATCATTTGCTATTTCAATCGAACAGGAACTCATTTAAGCGTGGAAGTTGTTCGAATCTGGCCTGAAATAGTTTCATGTAAAATATTAATTTAATTTTTCACACAGCTAATAATCTGTAATGAAAAGAATGTTCATATAAGCACTCTGTATTGACTGTATTTTGTAATTCCTAAACCCATGTAGTCAACTTCAATGACCTGAAAAGTCTGTGGCTTTGCAGCGAATCCAGGAAGTTAAATTCGCGACATAGAATATCCACAAATTCTCACATTTTACTTCTAGTCCATTGAATACTGGAGGAATTCGCAGATATTTTGAGCTGTGTAGATGAACGAGAAAAAAATAACGACTGAGCAAGGCAAAGACTGACCAGTTAACCGAGACGATATGCGACAAACTGGACCAATGTGTAACTGTCCGAATCTCGGTTGTAGGTTGTTTTAATTTATTCTGGGGATCAGAAAGAGACGCTGTTCAATCGGGAATATATTGGCCAATCCTAGTTGCTATGAGAAACTAGTTCTTATTCTTAAATCACTTGTGGTGAGAGTGTTCTGGAACCCCACAGTTCATTGTACTTTGAATTTTCTTGCTGACAGTCCCATTCATTTCTTGCCCCAGCGAACTCTAATTCTCAATGTCTCATTACAGGCAGACCCGTGAACAGTCAGGCTGACGCGTCAGGTAACCGCACCTTCTATTCACATTATCTTGTATCTCTGCTCGAATCCATCCCATTCAATATTAAGGATGGGTACCAAACTCCCGGCATTATTGCTCGCCGATAATCCTTTGGCCGTTTGCCCCTCAGAAGGGAGGAGGGCCTCCCACGGACCGTTACTAAAGATCTTTCATTCCAGCTCAGTGGCGGCTGCTGTATTCATGCTGGCAGATAATAAACGGGGTCCCTGAAGGGCTCCACTGGCACTGCTTTCGCTCCCAAAGAGCGTCTCACTTTCCACTGCGCTAACCAGCGATGACATTAATATATGACAATCCAGCCCGCCTCTTTCTCTATTGCCTCCAGGAACCGGGGGAATGTCTTCCAGTCCTGACCTGCACTGGCCTCTCTGTAAATTCGGCTAATCCCCACTGAGCATGATGGGCAGCTGACCATTGCAGCCGCGCCCATCTGCCGACCTCTGGAGGCAGCAATATATTGAGTCTTTCCCCATCTCGACCCCGTGGAAGCCGCGCTGGTGCTGGGAACTTCCTGCTGAATCCCGGTTTCCTGCTCGTTTACACCGTTTAGTAGTAATTTCCTCGAACTTTTTCCATGTTTAATTTTTGCTCGTGGATTTATTAAGGGACTGGGCAGAATCTGATGTTCCCATTGATTCCTCACATGACCCCCCTTGCCCGGTGAGTGGGAGGCTGCGGGTTGAATGCACTGCAACCGCTTGATGTTATTTCTGATATTTTACAGAGCCGGTGAAGCTGAGACTGGTGAATGGTGGCAGTCCGTGCGCTGGGAGATTGGAGATTCACTACAGGGGACAGTGGGGGACCGTGCATGATAATCACTGGGACCGGCCGGACGCCGCTGTTGTGTGTCGGGAGCTGGGCTGCGGGGCCGTGCTTTCAGCACCGCGCAGGGCTCACTTTGGGGAAGGGACCGGACCCATTGTGACGACAAATGTTAAGTGCGGCGGGACCGAGGCCGCTCTGCGGGAGTGTGAGTCATCTCAATGGGTTCACCGCTCCTGGTCACACTCCAGGGATGCCGGCGTCATCTGCTCAGGTAAACATCTTTCTCCTGACTCTCACCTCCCGCCGCGTTTGATGGTTTCTGGAAAAGAACGGAAGTAAAATAATCTGCGACTTTCCGAACACGGGAAGTGAGATGATAATTATAATATTCTCCTGTTATTATTAATGTTATATTATTAATATTCCGGTCACTGTTTGTGTTTTAATAATATCGCTATTCTATTTGATTAGCATTCCCCACCTAGAGAAGTCAATACTTGACACTCGGCACATTTACAAAGCAGACAAAGCAAGTTCCAATTGAGATTTGACACGAAGCCGCGGTGAATGAGCTGATCCGCGGGAAAAGTCACAATCTCAATCCAACTCCCATTCTTAACCATCGGCCGCTACCGGGCATGCGCCGTGAGCCCGGCCATCCGCCTGCGTTAATCGCTTGACCTGAGAGCTGGGGGCCGGAATTGGTGAAGGCCAAGGGCCGCCCAAGTGCCGCCAAAACGACCGCCGGTGGCCGCCGAGATACCTGACGGTAGGGTGGGAGTTTCAGCAAAAAAGTCCTTGAAAGGGCGCCCGGTGGCAAAAGAGGGACTTACACCTTCAATGTGGGCGGGCAGCGGGCGGGAGCTGCCAATTTCGGTGGCAAAGGCTCTTGCCGCCCAAGTGCTGCCGAGGAAGGTGTCAGGCCCACAGAGGGTCGAAGATCTGAAAACAAAAATCAATGCAAGAAAAAAAGAAACCTTCAGGGGACCCCATGCAGGTAATCCGCTGTAAGAATTTTTGTTTTTAATGTTCACTAACCTTTTTTTGCAGTTCTGCATATCTATCGTCGGGAATAGAGCAACCTTCACGCAGCATTCCTTCCCCGTTCTGGCGCCGACTCCTGCCTGCACCAATCTGGCATCTCAGCAGAAGGGAATTCACTTGCGCCACTTGGTCGTCCGCTGACACCAGCGGGCGTTTCCCGGCGATACTCTCCTTTTTCTCGCTCCAGCCCAGGTGCAAACTTGCACAGGGCGGAACCCGAAGAGGAATGACGGCGGATCTCGGCGGCAGGTGGTAAGGCCATCTAATTCGGCCCCCTGATGTTTTACACGGACTGTGAATCTGAGACTGGGGAGGGAGTTGTTTCAGTCTGGGGGAAGCCTGGGTAATGAGTCTGTGGGCAGCACGGGAGGCAACTCCACTGTATGATCCCACAGGTGCCTGCACATTCCCATTTATTTCAAATTATGATAAATATTGAGAAGCTGGATACTATCCAGGACAAAGTAATCTTCTTGAACGGCTGTCCATCCATCACAATAATCATCCACTCCCTCCATCACTGACCTACTGCAGTATCTACTGTCTACATGATGCTCTGCAACAACTCGCCAAGGCTTCTTTTGCAGCACCTCTCAAACTTGCCTCCTCTGCCATGAAGAAGGATAAGGGTAATTGGTGCATGGAATCACCATCACCTCCATATTACTCTCCGAGTCACGCACCGTACTAACTTGACCATACATATATATCACAATTCCTTCATCATCACTGGTTGAAATTCCCGCAACTCCCCATCTAACAGCATTGTGGGAGTTCCTTCACCACACGGTTTTCAGCAGTTCAAAAGGAAGGCCCATCACCAGCTTCTCAAAGCAACAGGGATGGGCAATAATTACTGGCCCTGTTAGCGTCACCCACATCCATATAATTATGTAAGTATTTCACAGATGTATATACAACCTACAGCACAGAAGCAAGCCATTCAGCCCGTGGTCCACGTCGCTGTGTATGCTCATAATGAACCTCCCACTCCTCCTCATCTAACCCTATAAGCACCAACTTCTGCATTTGTTCATTCTGTTAAATGCAGTTATTCTATTCGCCTCAGCTACTTCTTGTCGTGGCGAGTTCCAAATTGTAGCCACTGTCTGGATAAAGATGTTTTCCCTGAAATACACATTTGTACTTTCTGGTTAATATATTTATATTAACTAGAAAGGACTCCTCACAAGTGGTAAAATATTTTGTGCGTTACCCTGTCAACCCTGTTGATCCTGTCAGATCTCTATCAGGTCACCACGTGGCTTTTTCTACAGCAAAGAGTCCCAGATTGTTCAATCTTTCCGAATATTTCACAATAAGCAATATGTTGTTCCGTATCCACACTGCTACTTGTACTATAAGTCCACAAGCTTCTGCAGAGGACATATTTTTACATCAAAATCCAGGAATCGTGCTCTAAAATAAACCAAAAATACTGCCGATATTGGAAATCTGAAATAAAACCCGAAAATTCTGCAAATACTCATCTGGTTAGGGAGGGTCGGTCGAGAGACAAAGTTAACTTTAAGTTAGATGACCTTGGCACATCACTAAAAAAAGATGGAAAATTCATGGACAGCAGCTGTTATTACGGGAACAATCTCCGATAAATGATGGTAGCCATTATCTAAGTGATCGTTCTGTGTCGCAGTTATCAAAGGGAAAGGTCTGGATCCTGCTTTGCAAGGCTTGTCCGCGATTAAGTGAAACTCATCAATGAGGGATAAACTTGGTCTGGTTCTGCGCTCACCGAATTTATTCTGGGTAATTTGGGCCATGTGCTTGTGGAAATGTGTGATTAAATATGAAAGTAGTTACGGGAATGTCACTGTCATACGTTGAATCTTATGGGAGCGATCTCTCCCTCTATGTTGACTCCCCTTTTTTTCGTAGGATTCAGGTCTTTTTGTGCGAGAAATCGGAAATTGTGCCAGGTGTTTATTCCGTGCCATCAGACAAAATACAAACAACTTGTCTGGTCGGGTCCCTTTAATTTATGGAATTACTAAATCCAGTGAGATATTTCGCAGGATCATCTGCTGGACGTATAATAGTAATTAAATATAAATCGCAGGACTTTATGGGAGATCATGCAATGCATAAGAAGTGTGAGCAAGAGAAGTTTTTAGTGGAGTGCCCACTTTAATATACATTCAATCAACTGCATTTAAACCAGTTGGATTGGCGGATATGATCTCACTGGGGTGGAGGAGGGAAGAATGGGAGCAGAGAGTAGGGGAATTGCGGGGTGTAGATGGGAGGAAACCTGGAACATAGGGACAGGCGTAGGTAGTTCAGCCACACCAGCCTGTTCCGCCATTCACTGAGATCATGGCTGACCTGTAGCCTAACTCAATTTACGCACCTTGGCTCCATAGCCCTTAATAGGCTTGGCAGATATAAAATCATTAATTCAGTTCGCATTTATTGCTTTTTGTGAACGAGCGCTCTACAGTTCTAATACACTCAAGCAAATCAATCTTAACCATATATATTCAATGGGAATACTAATCGAGTATATGCAAACTCTCCTCATAATGTTACCCTTGGAACACTAGTAATATCGGTTGAATCAGCACGACACTCCTTCCAATATGCTCTTTTGTAAGGTGAGGTTCCAGAACTGTGCACAGTACTCTAGATGAATTCTATCCAGGGTTTTGTATCGCTGTAGGAAAATTTATGCCCCTTCTTAAAAAGGCTAAAATTCCACCAGATATTTTGATTTGTTTTTGTATCCGACCACTACTTTTTAATGATCTGTATACATGGACGTCAAAATCTCTTCGGACCACCACTGTTCCTAGCTTTTCACCATTTAGAAATTCTTGCATCTATCCTTTCTTGAATGAGGTTGTTTCAGGACCTTGATACAGCAATGAGCTAACAAATCAAATGCTCGACAATGTAATCAAACCTTTCGAGGACAAATCAGGATGTTGGGATTAAACCAAACAGATAGTTATCCAGTCCCGCCTTTTCCACTGCGTAACAACAGGTCAAGTTAAAGGAGACAATTATACTCTGGAAAGTTGTAGCTGCATTGCTAGATTCAGATCTCTACAAATGTACCGAATTGTGGGCCTTGAAAACGGGAAGTGAGCTACTGAAGTTAGTAAATGTAGAGAAATGCTGAATCTGAGTAAAATCTCTAATTAAACCATGACAATATAACAAGATGGTAAATACTGAAGAGAGAGAAAGTCTTAGACTTGTGTCCCGCTGTTCTTCGCACAGAGAGAAATGGAGGATTGGACTGGACTCTGGTGTAAATTGGTTGAGGAAAATAGTTTCAGTGAAATACCTTTGTGAAAAGCCACTTAAAATACAATCGTAGAAAATTATGACACAGAGTAAAGCCATTCAGCCCATCGTGTCCATGTTGGTTAAAGGAGAGCAACCCAGGCTAATCCCAGCTTCCAGCTTTTGGATCCATAGCCATGTAGGTCATGGATTATTAAGTGCACATCCAAGTACTTTTTACATGTTATGAGGGTTTCTGCCTCTACCACCCTTTCAGGCAGCGAGTTCCAGAATCCCCACCACCCTCTGGGTGAATGTTTTCCCCTCATCTCCCCTCTAATCATTCTATCAACTACTTTAAATCTATTCCCCTGGTTATTGACCCCTCGGCGACTAGAAACAGGTCCTTCCAATCCACTCTCTCTAGGCCCCTCATAATTTTATAGACCTCAATTAAAGCTGCCATCAGCCTGCTCTATTCCAGAGGAAACACCACCCGCCAACCAATCTTTCCTCATAGCAAGCATTTTCCAGTCCTGGCAACATCCTGCTAAATCTCCTCTGCCCCTCTGAAGTGTAATCACAACTGTCCTGTAATGCGGCGACCACAGCTGGATGCAGTACTCAAGCTGTGGCCTGACTAGTGTTGTATACAGTTCTAGTATAATTTCCCTGCTTTTATATTCTATTCCTTGGCTAATAAAGGAAATCATTCTGTACGTCTTTTTAACTACCTTATCGACATGTTCTGATACTGTTAAGTAAATGTAGACATTTCAAGATCCCTCTTGTTCCCCCAGCTCTCAGTATCCTCCCATTTATTGTGTATTAATTTACCTTGTAGCCCTACATTACCTCTTCTGCCCAACTGACCAGTTCATCGATATCTTCCTGCAGTCTGAAGCTTTTCCCCTCACTGCCAACCACATGGCCACTTTTTATATCATTTGAAAATGTCTTTATCATACCCCCTACACTTAAGTCAAATCATTAATATATACTACAAAAAGCACTGTGGCATCCCATTGGAAACAGAGTTCGAGTCGCAATAACACCTATCAACCATTAGCCTTTGCTTCCTGCCACTGAGCCAATTTTGGATCCCATTTTCCATTCCCCCTTGCATCCCATGGGGTTTTACTTTTTTGATCATCCTGCCATTTGGGACCTTGACAAATGCCTTGCTAAAATCCATATAGACTAAATCAAATGCAGTGCCCTCATCGATCCTCTTTGTTACCTCCTCAAAAAATTTAATCATTTTAAACGACCTTCCCTGAACAAATCCATGTTCATTGCCCTTGGTTAATGTGTATCTTTCTCAATGAATATTTATACCGTCCCTCAGAAATGATTCCAAAAATGTGCCCGCCATCAAGGTTAAATTAATAGGTCTGTGATTAGTCGATATATCCCTCCCTCTTGGCTAACTAAAGAATTAAAGGGCAGTATCTAATTAAAAACCAGGGCGTACAATGTGGCCAAAACTAGTGGGAGGACAGAAGATTGGGAAATGTTTAAACGCTAACAATGAATGACTAAAAAATGATTAAGAAAGGGAAGATAGACTATGAAAGTTAACTAGCACGGAATATAAAAACAGATAGCAAGAGTTTCTATAGGTATACAACAAAGAAAATAGTGGCTAGAGTAAATGTTGGTCCCTTAGAGGACGAGATGGGGGAATTAGTAACGTGCAACATGGAGATGGCAGAAACTCTGACCAAATATTTTGTATCAGTCTATACGGTAGAGGACACTAACAATATTCCAACAGTGAATACTCATGGCATTGTGGGGTGCGGGGAGAGGAATTCAACACAATCACAATAAGTAAGGAGGCGTTGCTCAGTAAGGTAATGGGACTCAAGGCAGATTAATCCCGTGGAGCTGATGGCTTGCATCCTAGGGTCTCAAGAGAAGTAGCGGCTGAGACTGTGGATGCATTGGTTGTAATTTACCAAAATTCCCTGGATTCTGGAGAGGTCCCAGCAAATTGGAAAACTGTAAATGTAACGGCCCTATTTAAAAAAGGAGGCAGACAAAAAACAGAACTGTAGACCAGTTAGCCTAACATCTGTGGTTGAGAAAATGTTGGAGTCCATTATTAATGCAGCCGTAGCAGGACATTTGGAAAAGCAAAATTAGGTCAGGCAGAGTCAGCATGGATTATAAAGGGGAAGTCATGTTTGACAAATTTGCTCGAATTCCTTGAGAATGTAACGAACAGGGTGGATAAAGGGGAACCAGTGGATGTGGCGTATTTGGATTTGCAGAAGGCACTTGACAAGGTACCACATAAAAGGTTACTGCAGGTGATAAAAGTTCACGGGTTTGGGGGTAATATATTAGCATGGATAGAGGGTTGGCGAACGAACAGAAAACAGAGAGTCGGGATAAATCGTTCATTCTCGGTTGGCAATTAGCAACCTGTGGATTGCCGCAGGGTTCAGTGCTGGGACTCGAAATATTTACAATCTATGTTAACGACTTGGAGGAAGGGACTGGGTGTAATATAGCCAAGTTTCCTGACGATACGAAGATGGGAGGAAAAGCAATGTGTGAGGAGGACACAAAAAATCTGCGAAAGGACGTAGACAGGCTAAGTGAGTGTGCCAACATTTGGCAGATGGAGTATAATGTTGGAAAGTATGAGATCATGCACTTTGGCAGAAAAATCACATAGCAAGTTATTATTTAAATGGAGAAAGATTAAATAGTGCTGCAGTATAGTGGGACCTGTGGGTAATTGTGCACGAAACACAAAAGGTTAGTATGCAGGTACACCAAATGATCAAGAAGTAAAATGGAATTTTGTCTTTTTTGCAAAGGGGATGGAGTATAAAAGCAGGGAAGTCTTTCTACAGTTGTACAGGGTATTGGTGAGGCCGCACCCGGAATACTGCATGCAGTTTTGTTTTCCATATTTACGAAAGAATATAGTTGCTTTGGATGCAGTTCAGAGAAGGTTCACAATGTTTATTCCAGAGATGCATGGGATTGACTTATGAGGAAAGGTTGAGTAGTTTGGTCTTCTACTCATTGGAATTCAGAAGACTGAGAGGTAATCTTATCGAAACGTATAAGATTATGAGGGGGCTTGAAAGGTGGACGCAGAGAGGATATTTCCACTGATAGGGGAGACTTGCATTAGAGGGTATAATATTTGAATAAAGGGCCGCCCATTTAAAACTGACATGAGGAGAAATTTCTTCTCTCAGAGGGTTGCGGATCTGTGGAATTCGCTGCCTCAGAGAGCTGTGGAAGCTGGGACATTGACTAAATTTAAGACAGAAATAGGCAGTTTCTTAAACGATAAGGGAATAAGGGATTATGGAGAGCCGGCAGGAAAGTCGATCTGAGTCCACGATCAGATCAGCCATGATCGTATTAAATGGCGGAGCAGGCTCAAGGGGCCGTATTGCCTACTCCTGCTCCTATTTCTTATGTTCTTATGTTCTTATGTCCCTTGTTAAACAATGGTACAACGTTCGCAGTTCTCCATTTCTCTGCCACCAATTCTGTCGCCAGGCAGGATTGGAAAACGTTTGTGGGGCATTCTGCGTTAAGGAGCTGTACTGGGTGAAACAGTCACCTTGAATCATAAGTATTGTATGTTGGATAGATGGAGTGTGTGACTGGAGGGAGGCAACATTTCTCCTTTCTGTCCTTCAGTTAGAGAGTAAATGTGAGGGCGCCCTCTGCTGGTTAATTTCATCCTCAGGTTTCTGGAGCAAAAATGGATGAGAGCCTCAGCGGAGCAAACCCAAAGTGGTTGCAGGTAGGAGAGAGAATGCTTGACTTCGATTTACACACCTCACTCCATCGATACTTTCGCAAGATCCCTCTGCTGATACAGTGTGTGTTTGTAAAATGAGAGATACGGCAGCTGTGATAGTTTCGAATCTAACTAGGGGGATGGCAGGGCAACTCAATCCCGTGGATGGCACATTCTGTGGCATGTGGGAAGTCCTGGATACTACGCGCAGCCGGGACTACCATGTGTGTAGATGTCTCCAGCTGCAGCAACTCAAGCTCCGAGGTTTGGAGCTTTAGCGGCAGCTGGGGTCTCTGCGGTGCATCCAAGAGACTGAGAGCTTCGTGGTAGCACGTTTCTAGAGGCGGTCATCGCGCAGGCAGATGGGGTTTGGGTGACCCGTGGACAGAAGAGGAGGACTAGGCGGGTAGTGCAGCAGTCCCCTGAGTCCAGCTCGCTCTGCAATAGGTACTTTGTTATGAGTAACGGTGGGGGCAATGGTGGCTCTGGGGAGTGCAGCCAGAGCCAAGTTCACGGCACCACAGATGGATCAGCTGCACAGAGGTGTGTGGGCGCCGGGGCGGTGAGGAAAAAGAATGGAAGAGGTATAGTGGTAGATGATTCGCAAGGCAGGGGAGCAGACAGAGATTTCTGCAGCCGTAGACGTGAAGCCAGGATGGTATGTTGCCTCCCTGGCGCCAGAGTCAAGGATGTCAGTGAGCAGCTGCAGGGCATTCTGGTGGGAGAGGGTGAACAGCCAGACGTTGTGGTCTACATCGGTACCAATGACATAGGTAGGAAGAGGGATGAGGTCCTGCAAGCAGAATTTAGGGAGCTAGGAGATTAAAAAGCAGGACCTCAAAGGTAGTAATCTCCCGATTACTCCCAGTGCTGCGAGTTAGCGTTTACAGAAATATGAGGATAGAGCAGATGAATACGTGGCTCGAGAGATAGTGCAGGCGGGAGGGCTTTAATTTCCTGCGGCACTGGGACCACTTTTGGGGGAGATGGGACCTGTACAAGCTGGACGGGTTGCACCTCAACAGAGCGGAACCAATATCCACGTGGGTGGGGAGGGGCGGGTGAGGAGCTGGGGGGAGATTGCTAGTGCTGTTGGGGAGGGTTCAAACTAGCTTGGCAGGGGTATGGGAACCTGGAAATAGATTCAGTAGGGAGGGGAGCAAAGCTGGAATTAGAAAGCAAAAATAAAGGGTGTTTGAAGGAGAGAGGAAACAAGCAGGAAAAAAGGGTAAAAAAACAAACTTAAAGGCACTTTGTCGAACTGCATGTAGCATTTGTAACAAAATAGATGAGTTGACAGCACAAATTGAAACAAATAGATATGATCTGATAGCCATTGAAGAGACGTGGTTGCAAGGTGTCCAGGACTGGGAGTTAAATATTCAGGGATAATTGACAACCGGAAGTACAGACAGAAAGGAAAAGGAGGTGAGGTAGCTCTATTAATGAAGGATGGAATCACTGCAATAGTAAGAAATGATACTGGCTCAAATGATAAGGATGTTGAAGCAGTTTGGGTGGAGGTAAGGAACAATAAGCGGAAAAAGTCACTGGTGGTCGTAGTCTATCATCAGCATCATAGGCAGTCCCTCGAATCGAGGAAGACTTGTTTCCATTCCTGAAGTGAGTTCTTTGGTGGCTGAACAGACCAACATGAGAGCCACAGATTCTGTCATATGTGGGCCAGATAGTCGTTGAGGGAAGGGGTGGGGTGGGACTGGTTTGCCGTGTGCTCTTTCCACTGCCTGTGCTTGATTTCTGCATGCTCTCAGCGTTGAGACTCGAGATGCTCAGCGCCCTTTCAGAAGCACTTCCTTCACTTAGGGTGATCTTTCGCCAGGTTCTCCCAGGTGTCAGTGGGCATGTCGCACTTTGTAGGCCCTCTAACAGTAGCAACCCTGTTGGTTGGAGCATAAACCAGGAAATAGTGCGGCTTGTAAAACGGGAACAGCAATAATCATGGGTGATTTTAACCTCCATATTGATTGGACATATCAAATTGGTCAAGGTAGCATTCATACGGAGCAGTTCATAGAGTGCACAAGGAACGGGTTCCTTGAGCAGTATGTAATGGAGCCAACCTGGGGGCGGGCTTTCATAGATCTGGTCCTGTGTAATGAGCCAGAATTAATAAACAATTTCCTTGTAAAGGATCCCCTTGGAATGAGTGATCATAACTTGTTTGAATTTCAAATTGAGATGGAGTGTGAGAAAGTTGGATCTCTAACCAGCGTACTAAGCTTAAATAAAGGAGACTATTTTAAGTGCAGAGTTGGCTAAAGAGGACTCAGAAAATTGATTAAAGTGTAGGACAGTTGATGAACAGTGGTGTACATTTAAGGAACTATTTCACAACTCTCGAGAAAAATATATTCCAGTAAGGGGGAAAGGGTGTAAGAGGAAAGATAGACATCCGTGGCTAACTAAAGAAATAAAGGACGGTATCCAATTAAAACAAGGGCATACGAAGAGCCCAAAACTAGAGGGAGGATAGAAGACTGGGAAGCTTTTAAAAGCCAGCAAATAATGACTAAAAAAATGATTAAGAAAGGGAAGATAGACTGTGAAACTAAACTAGCACAAAATATAAAAACAAATAGAAAGAGTTTCTATAGGTATATAAAAAGGAAAAGAGTGGCTAAAGAAAATGTTGGTCCCTTAGAAGATGAGTCGGGGGAATTAGTAATGGGGAACATGGAGATGGCAGAAACTCTGAACAAATCTATTGTATCAGTCTTTACCGTAGAGGACACTGACAATATTCCAACAGTGGATAGTCTAGGGACTATGGGGGGTAGGGCCGGGGGTGGGGCGGGCTGGTGGACGAACTAAATACAATCACAATCACTAAGGAAGTGATACTCAATAAGATTAAGGGACTAAAGACAGATAAATCTCCTGAATCTGATGGCTTGCATCCTAGAGTTTTAAGAGTAGTAGCGGCATTGATTGTGGATGCATTGGTTGTAATTTACCAAAATTCCTTGGATTCTGGGGAGGTCCCAGCTGATTGGAAAACTGCAAATATAAAAAAGGAGGCAGACAAAAAGCAGGAAAATTTGGACCAGTTAACCTAACATCTGTGGTTGGAAAAATGTTGGAGTCCATTATTAAAGCCGCAGTAGCAGGACATGTGGAAAAGCAAAATTCGGTCAGGCAGAGTCACTATGGATATATGAAGGGCAAGTCATGTTTGACAAATTGGCTATAATTCTCTGAGGATGTAAGGAACAGGGTAGTTAAAAGAGAAGCAGTTAATGTGGTGTAGTTGGATTTCCAGAATGCATTTGACAAGGTGCCACATAAAAGTTTACTGCACAGGATAAAAGTTCATGGGGTTGGGGTAATATATTAGCATGGATAGCCGATTGGCTAACTAAGAGAAAACAGAGAGTCGGGATAAATGGTCCATTCTCTGGTTGGCAGCCAGTAACCAGTGGGGTGCCACAGGGATCAGTGCTGGGAACCAAACTATTTCCAATCTATATTAACGAATTGGAAGAAGGAACGTAGCGAAGTTTGCTGATGATACAAAGATGGGAGGAAAAGCAGTGTGTGAGGAGGACGCAAAACATCTGCAAAAAGCTAAGTGAGTGGGCAAAAATTTGACAGATGGAATTTAATGTTGGAAAGTATGAGGTCGTGTACTTTGGCAGAAAAAAAAATCCAAGAGCAAGTTATTATTTAAATGGAGAAAAATTGCAAAGTGCTGCAGTTCAGCGGGACCTGGGGGTAATTGTGCATGAAACACAAAAGGAGAGTATGCAGGTACAGCAAGTGATCAGGAAGGCCAATGGAATTTGGCCTTTATTGCAAATGTGTTGGAGTATAAAAGCAGGGAAGTCTTGCTACAGCTATACATGATATTGGTGAGGCCATACCTGGAATACTGCGTGCAGTTTTGGTTTCAATATTGACAAGAGGATATACCTGCTTTGCTGGCAGTTCAGAGAAGGTTGATTCTGGTGATGAGGGTTTTGACTGATGAGGAAAGGTTGAGCAGGTTGTGCCTCTACTTATTGGAATTCAGAAGAATGAAAGGTGATCTTATCGAAACCTATAAGATTATGAGAGTGCTTGACAAGGTGGACGCAGAGAGGATGTTTCCACTAATGTCGGAGACTAGAACTAGAGTGCATGATCTTAGACTAAGGGGCCCCCCATTTCAAACTGAGATGAGGAGCAATTTCTTCTCTGAGGGTTGTGGATCTGTGGATCTGCCTCAAAGACCTGTGGAAGCTGGGATATTGAATAAATTTAAGTCGGAAATAGGCAGTTTCTTTCGCGATATGGGGATAAGTTATTATGGGGAGCGGGCAGGGAAGTGGAGCTGAGTCCATGATCGGATCAGCCATGATTTTATTGAAAGGCGGAGCAGGTTGAGAGGCTGTAGGACCTACACCTGCTCCTATTTCTTATGCTCTTATGTTCTTATGTAAGTTACCAACAAAAATCAATTATTTTAAACAGTCATCCAGTCACATTATAAGCAATAGCATGGAGGGGAAAACAGCATCATCTGTACTGGACCAAATTGGAATCTATCTGCGAACTAATAGCGCCAGATATGTTATTAATCGGAAGCTAATTCAAGTGTAAATATTTTGTATTATTGTTAAGATTATTAATGCGATTATTATGATTATTCAGACCACAGAACACCTAGACTCTCATCCGGGGGTTCCCCATGCTTGGACAGGCTGGAGGTCCAGTACGGTGAAATCTGGGGAACAGTATGTGACCTTCACTGGGATTTGAATGACGCCAATTTGGTCTGTGCTCAGCTTCAGTGTGGTGTAGCAGTGTCCGTGCCAAGAGGGGCTTATTTTGGAGAAGGCTCTGGGCCTGTACGGAGTGATATCTTTGAATGTAAAGGCAACGAGACAAGTCTGTGACACTGCCATCGTTCTGCAGTAAATCACCACGAGTGCACCCACAAGAATGATGCCAGTGTGATCTGTTCCGGTAAGTACAATGTTACAATAGGCACCTTCTTCCCTAATATTTGGAAGAAATGAGGCTGATGACAGGCCTGTATTTCTTTTCAATATATTAACTCGTTACAGGTTATATTGCTATTCATCTGGTGTAATACGGTATAAAGTAACCTCAATTGTTGGTAAATAACTTGTTTCTAAATTTTGACATTTATTCTGGAAGAAGCTAGTTTATTTAACGCCTGCACCTGACGTTTTTTTCTCTTAGATATTTGACGTGGCAGCACTTGACAAACAATTCACGAGTCGTGCACTGATTCACTAACCGCACACATGCTTCAATTACCATTAGGGTAGCTTAATTTAATAGATACCACTCCTGAACTATGGCTTAATTTCACTGATCTTACAGAACATTCACTAATCATATGTTTACTTAATTGACAGTACACATCTTTCAATATACGTTGACTCATTTAAACCCACAGACTTCATTAACCATAGGTTGAATTTATTAATGACTGAGTACCCTGACTTGATGAACGGCGCGTTCTCTTCATTAGTTTGGTGTCTCATTATCCATCTCTTGAATTCATGACGTTAATCATGGTGCACTGATGTCACGGTCGGTCGGTTGTCTTCGTAGCCCGAACAGCGACCTTCTGATCCCTGCGTTGTCCTCAATGACCCATCCACTGACGCCATGAAAACTGCACTGGTCTCAACATCGCATCAATATTTCCATTGCTAATGCTCCTCTGTGATAGACCACGCAGTGCGATCATTAATTCAACGTTCACTTTATTAAAGGCGCGATGATATCACAAGCCGAGCATTGTCCACCTTACACGTGCACTGACTTAGGAGTCAGGCACTGAACCACTTTTTATGCAGTTGCCTTGATTAGCATCAATCTTATTCATACGGCGATGATCATTCATCCCATTTACTGATCACTGAGCTCATTGACAACTCATTAATCACAGTTAACTGATGATTGACATTTAGCAATGAAACATTGACCCAAAAGTTCGAACATTGATTACATGAACATGGACCGACCTTTTCATGTGATCAATTTCCGAACTTTTGGGTCAATGTTTGATGTGAACAATAATTGGCTCCGTTCACAATCATCGGACAATGACACAGACTGTGCTCGCATTTAGCAAGATCTGGATATCATCAGACTTGGGCTGATATTTAGAAATTAACATTCACACCACACAAGTATCAGACAATGGCAGTCTCTAACAAGAAAGAAAATAAATACCTCCCCAAGCATTCAGTGGCATTATATTCGCCGAATCCCCTGCTATCAACAAAAAAAAAGCCATTGACCAGAAACTGAACTGAACCAGCCACAACAATGCCGAGGCAACGAGCGTAAGTCAGATACTGTTTATTCTGCGGCACGTAGCTCAATTCCTGAATTCCCAAAGCCTCTACACAATTACAATGCACAATTCAGGAATGTCAGAGAATATTCTTGGATAGGTGTAGCTGTATCAATGCGCAAAAATATCGTCATCAGCCAGGACAAAGCAGTCCACTTGATCGGCAGGCCACCCAGCACATTAAATATGTCTTGCCTCTATTATTAGCGTACGATGGCTGCCGTGTTTATTATTCACGGGTTTAACTGCATAGATTGGCATTCCTCTAATGTCACTGATACAACATTTTGAAACTCCCTACCTCACAGCATTGCAGAAGAACTTTCTCCATGCCTAATTCTGCAGTTAAAGAAGAAGGCCCACGACGTTCTCAAGGGCAAGTAAGGATCAGCAATAAATTCCACTCCTACCAGAGACGCCAAAATACCTAGGATGAATAAAATCAACTCCTAACTGTTCTTGTTTTGGAGTCCTCCAACAGATCTTCTGTCTCTAATCTGTTGAATCACTTTCAAATTTTAAACACATCAACTAGATCATTCTAACTTGATCAAATAAAGCCAAGTTTATGCAAACTGTCTACATAATTTAACGCGTTAAATGCTGTTGCCGCTCTGCTTTGTACCATCTCCAAGGCGAATATATCCTTAGCTGGTGAAAGCTGACAGCACTACTCCAGATGGGTTCTGTCCAAGTATCGGTACATCTGAAACATCACTGCCTCACTTTTATATTACAAGCTCCTTGATCTAAAGGTCTACAGTCCATTAGCTTTTTCCGGAGGAGCTTGCAACTTTGAGCTATCCGACCACGTTTTAACGGGATTCTATATTAAACGTAATTGTTTTGAAGAGATAATTTATATAAAATACCGAAATAGGAGAGTGGTAGATGAGCTCCTTACTATTTCCCGCTGATTAATTTGTTGCCCTGTATTTAAAATTAAGGCGATTTGAAATCTATTTGGATCTGCATTTGTTTCTAAAACAGGGAACCATGGACCCCGATTGATTGGTGGGGAGAACAGGTGCTCCGGCCGGGTGGAAGTGCTGCATGGAGCGCAGTGGGGGACGGTGTGTGATGCTTACTTCGGTTTAGAGGACGCCAGCGTGGTCTGTGAGCACCTTCAGTGCGGGGCAGTAAAGGCAACCCCGGGAGGAGCTCACTTTGGGGAGGGAACCGGCCCAGTGTGGAAGGAGAACTATATGTGCCGGGGGAACGAGACCCGATTGTGGGAGTGTCCGGTTTCATCCTGGGACCAGTTTTTCTGCTCACATGGAAATGACGCGAGTATCAACTGCTCGGGTGAGTCCTCTCAGTCTGTAGAACTGCAAGACAGAAACGGTCGATGAGGAAATTGCGGCTGATGTTATTTATATGGGCTTTCAAAAGTAAAGTAGCACGAATCGAATTGTTACCAAAATGAAAGTCCATGGGATTTAAATTTGGAAATTTCTGCCTGGATGCAAAATTGACTAAACATTGAAAGCAGAGTGTAGTGATGAACAGTTGCTGTTTTGAGACTGAATGGAAGTATGCAGTGGTGTTCCCCAGGTCTCGGTAATATGATATCTGCTCTTTTGATATATATTAATTACCTAGGTTTGCGTATACAGGGTACAATTTCAACTGTTGCGGATTAACTGAAAGACAGTAAAGAATAAGGAGGATAGTCATAGAATTTAGCCGGACATAAACAGATTGCTCAAATGGAAAGATAGGAGGCAGATTAAATATAATGCACAGAAGTGTGGTGATATATATTGGTCGGAAGAGGCTATGTGGACTAAATTGTACAAATTTAAAAGGAATGTAGGAACAGCGGTAACGGGGGCTGTATGTACACAAATATTTGAAGGTGGCAGGATAATTTGAGAAGAATGTCAAAAAAAGATATGTGATTTTAGGTTTTATTAGCGGAGGAATAGAGTACAAAATGAAGGAAGTTATGCAAAACCTTTATAGCACACTGGTTACGCCTTAGCTGGAGTACTGTGTTCAATTCTGGGCACCCACACTCTATGAAGGATGTAGAATAGATGTAGAGAGAGTGCAGAATAGATTTTCTGGGATGGTACCATGCATGAGGAAACTTAGTTATGTGGAGAGGCTAGTGAAGTAGGGTTTATTCTCCTTCGAGCAGAAAATGTTAAGAGGAGATTTGAAGAAGTTTTCAAAATCATGAATGGTTGAAATACAGTAAATAAGGATAAACTAGTTCCAGTGCAGAAATGTTGGTAACCAGAGGAGGCAGATGTAAGGTGACAACAAAAGAACGAGAGGCAATATTGGAAAAGAAAATTACGCAGCGAGAAGTTGTGATTTGAAATGCACTGTCAGAAATTGTGATGGAAGAACATTCAGGAGCAACATTCAAATCAGAATTGGATAAATACTTAAAGGGAAAACATTTACAGTTTTATGCGAAAGAGTAGGGGAGTGGTATTAATTGAATAGCTCTACCGAAGAGCCAGCGCCGTTGGAATGGTCGCATTTTGTGCTCATCATTTTCTGATGAAGTGAAACAAATATTTCATTTTACAATGTTGAAGCATTGTTCAGAATTCGTCGTTAATAAAGCATGTGAGAGCCTTGGCTTCATTAATTGAGGAATACAGTAGAAAATCAAAGACATTATGCTAATCGTTTATTAAACACTAGTTTGTCCTCACCTGGAGTATTGTGCTGCATTCTGTGCGTCGCACATTCTTTCTAAAGTGTAGTTGTCATTTCCAAATTCCTTATCAGTTGCGGGCCGGAGCCGCTTCCCAGTTTGTTTTTCCCATTTTTTAGATTAGCTGCCGGAAACAGCTCGGCATCTCTCTAAAATCTATTCACTGAGGAGCAAGGATTAGAGGATCCGCCTTCAGGCCTGGTGGGTATTTAATACAGGAATTTAACCATTAAAATGAATAATAGCTTTCCGATGGGATAGTAAATGATGGGACTTTTGCGTCAGTTTAACCGCTGTTCTTTCCATTTCTTTTTGTAGATGAAGGTTGGACACCGAGACTGACCAATGGGGGAAGCCGCTGTGACGGGCGAGTGGAGATTTACTACAACGGCAGCTGGGGGAAAGTGCGGGACAAACTCTGGGACATAAATGATGCCAACGTTGTCTGCAGACAGCTGGGCTGCGGCTCTGCGATAGCCGCTTATAATTCTTCAAAGTACGGAGAGAGTGAGGGGCCCGTGTGGGCGAATGATGTCCAGTGTGAAGGAAACGAGTCGCAGCTCCGGAACTGCAGCTCATTTACATTGAATCCGTTTCTCACTGACAGGGTCGGCGTAGGGGTCCTGTGTTCAGGTGAACAAACGGCTTATTTTACAGAGCTGTACTGGGCTATGCATGAGTGCATGGTTCTCACAGTCTGCTGTTATTGTGGTGTAGTATGCAGATTTTAGTATAGACGGATGTTCTGAGTTGTACCCGTGTGAGTTCCATAATGCAATAAATGTAGACAGATGGTCGAGGTTGTGTATTTGAATCCATTATGCGCTTTGTAAGAGTGGTCATAAAGTTCTTCCGTTGTAATGATGTAAGTTCCATTTGCAAGAGTATTTTTTTTAGCCAGTATGTAGCAAGCCCAACAAGAGGAGTTAGTTTTAGGGAAAGAAGCTGGGCGATAATGCACAGTTTTATGGAATGAAGCTGGGCAGGTGGAACTGGTATCAATAGTAGAGCAGTTTGGTGGTAGTGATCATAATTCAGTTAGATTTAGCGCCGTTATGGAAAAGGGTAAAGAGAGATGAGAAGTAAAATTTCTCGATTGGGGAATGCCAAATTTTACTCAGCTGAGATGTGATGTAGGGAAGAATGAGAGGTGATCTTATTGAAACTTATGATAATGAGTGGGCTCGACAAGATGGATGCAGAGAGGATATTTCTATTCATAAGGGAAACTAAAACTAGGAGATATAGGCTTAGGATAAGGGGCCGCTCATTTAAAACTAAGATGAGGAGAAATTTCTTCTCTCGGAGGCGTGTAAGTTTATAGAATTCTCTGACCCAGAGAGCTGTGGAGGCTGGGTTTTTGAGTGATCAAGGAGTAAAGGGTGAGGAAGAACGGGTGGTGAAGTGGAGCTGAGTACATTATCGGATCAGCCATGATCTTATTGAACGGCGGAGCAACCACGAGGGGCCAACTGGCCTACTCCAGCTCCTATTTCTTATGTTGTAATGAACGTGGCAAGTTGGATCCCAAATTGGCTCAGTGATAGGATGCAAAGGTTGAAGGTTTTTGTCAATGGAAAGCTGTTTCCCATGGGGCTACATTGGGTTCAGTACTTGGCCCCATGCTTTTTGTAGTCTATGTCAATAAATTATACTTCATGGTCGGGGATATTATACAAAAAATGGCCGTGCTGTTGATAATGAGGAAGAAAGCAGTCGACTACTGCAAGCGTTCAATGGACTGGTCGGTTAGATAGAAAAATGGCAACTGGAATTCAATCTGGAAAAGGGTGTGTTAATGCATTTCGCGAGGGCTAACAAGGCAAGGCAATACACAATAAATGGTAGAATACTGAGAAGTGTAGAGAAAAAGAGACATTTGGGTGTATATCCACAGAGCCCTGAAGGTAACGGGTTAGTGCATACAGGATATTTTCCTTAAGTTAGCCGAGGTATAGAATATAAGAGACAGCTGGTTATGCTTGAGCTGTATAAAACACTGCTTAGGACACAGCTAGAGTAGTGCGTGCAATCCTGGTCAGCACGTTACAGGAAAGTTGTGTTTGCACTAGAGAGAGCACAGAAGAGATTTAGAGGATGTTGCCAGAACTAGAGAATTTTAGCTATGAGCTATTGGATTGCTGGGGATGTTTTCTTTGAAACAGAGAAAGCTGGGGTGGGGGGCTTCTTTGAGGTGTATAACATTTTGAGGAGCCCAGATAAAGTTGATGTAAAGGATATAAGTTCTCCAGCACAGAGGTCAATAATCAGGGGAAATAGCTTAAAAGTAATTGGTAGCAGGATTAGATGTAGTTCAGGAGAATATTCTTCACCCAAAGGATGCTGGGGGTCTGGAGCTCACTTCTTGAAAGTATTTTAGAAGCAGAAACGCTGATCACATTTAACAAGTACTTGGATATGCGCCATAACCTGCAAGCCTACAGACCAAGATCTGGAAAGTGGGATTAGGCTGCATAGCTCATTATCGGCCGGCTCAATCATGATGTTTCGAATGGCCTCCTTCGGAGCCATAAATTTCCATCATTCATATCTATGCAATATATAAGATTAAACAGATGTTCTTCCGTCTCGTTTCAATTACCTATATGTGCGGCATGGAGAACAATCAGAAATCTTCTAGCTGGAGAAGAAGCAATGCTTGGATTGAGTGTTGAGCTTAATATGTATTGGAACTATAATCCTCCTGTTTTGTTGTCCAACAGAACACGTGCAGTTAAGGCTGTCGGACGGTGGAAGCCCATGTGCTGGGCGAGTGGAGGTTTATTACGATGGGGCCTGGGGCTCAGTTTGTGACGATTCCTGGGACCTGGCCGACGCTGGCGTGGCTTGCAGACAGCTGGGTTGCGGAAATGTTTTGGATCTGACAATTCCTGCTTCTTGTGGTCAAGGCTCGGGTCCAGTTTGGTTGGATGAACTGAGGTGTTTGGGTAACGAATCGTTCCTCTGGGAATGTCCCTCAGCAACGTGGGGTGAACACGACTGTGCTCATAAAGAAGATGTGTGGGTGGTGTGTTCAGGTAATACCGCTTTCAATCTGCATATTATCTAAAGTGTGATATGCGAGGTGCAATATTAACACAAAACGGGGTATCAATAGAAACACCTGGATATTTCTTGTTCCATTGACAGAGCACAAAGAGATGCGGCTGGAGAAAGGAAAGCATCGCTGTGAGGGCAGAGTGGAAGTGTTGTACAATGGGACCTGGGGAACTGTGTGCTCGGAAAAACTGGATCGGCGTGATGCAGAAGTGATCTGTAAACAGTTACAGTGCGGCCGCTTCGTATCTATTGATTATGACACCGAGTTATTCGCAATGGGATCCGGAACCATTTGGCTCGATGAGATGGAGTGTCGTTCACACGAGTCGACCCTTTGGCAGTGTCAGTCAGACCCGTGGGGTCAACACAACTGTCATCACTGGGAGGATGCAGGTGTTGTTTGTTCAGGTAACTCAACGAACCAGTCAATGTTCAGGTGTCATTTCAAATATTGATGTCCGAAACAGACAGCATCCCATGTTTGTCTTCTCAACAGAAGCCGGACTGCCGGAGGGATCCCACAGTTCAAGGGACTGCGTTCAAGAATCTGGACATTCACCAGGTGCTTTCTCCTCTTCGGTAAACCAATTATTTGACTTTTATTCTGGACTTTTATGAAATAAATAACAATAAATAATTCCGTTTGATAGACCCGTTGCGCCTGGTTGAAGGCAACACCAGCTGCTCCGGGAGAGTGGAGATATTGTCCAATAACACCTGGGGCACGGTGTGTGATGACTCCTGGGATATGGCCGATGCCAATGTTGTCTGCAGACAGCTGGGTTGCGGCCCCGCTCTATTGGCCACAGGAGGGGCTATATTTTCCCAGGGTAACGGAGTTATTTGGCTGGATGAGGTGAAGTGCACTGGAAGTGAATCCTTTCTGTCCGACTGTCGTTCCTCACCGCCAGGTCCACATGACTGTAATCAAAAGGAAGATGCCGGTGTGATTTCTTCCGGTAAGAGCCGCAGGGGAGTTTGCTCGTTCTGTTAAATTGACTAATTGATTTCAGAAATGAAGAACAAGATTTATAATTTTAATGTAAAATCGTAATGCCTGAAGTTCATGCAATATTTGTGCAATATGTTCTACAGGACTCGATTTGCCTCCTATTGGTTTTCCGTCCACACCTGCAGGTACTTCCCATTATTTGTACGATTATTAATATTAATGTTAGAGTTTGTATTAGTGGGATTGAAATTATTCACATTTTTGTTTTGTTAATCTCTGAAGATAATGTGAGCGGTTTCAAATTGACGGGATCATTTAAAGAAAATAGGAGGTGCACCATCTGTGCTAAATCTTTCTGTAATCTTGTAATAAAGGACTGGGAAATAAAATCTCTTCCATCCCTGTTGCCATCTGCATAACCCTCGGAGTCTTTCTAATCTGTGAGCTGATCGCACTGATGGTGGTAATAGACAGAAAGTCACCAAGAAGAGGTGAGGCTCAAATCTAACTGCTGAATTAACATTATTTCTCAAATCGCTTTGTTTCCTGGTGAGTCTCGAGCTCATTGAAATTTTGTATAGAGTGCCTTTTTAGAAATAAAATATAATTCGTTTTTGGCGATTTGTTCCATTGCATGTGTTGAGACTCACGCGGAAAAATGAAAACATACACACGCACAGAACAAATCTCCTCCACATTCACGCTAATTGACTTAGATTATCACCATCTCTATGATTTGAGTTATTCAGACGAGTTACAGTTAAAGGAATGTGGAGTGAACCAAAATGTTAATCTCTCTGCCCTCCCTCCAACAGGTGCTGTCACTGGCGGCAGGAGTTCACCTGTGGGTTTGTACCAAGCAATTTACGAAGAGATTGAGAATATTCCACCCGGCGAGGACTCCGCTCAGACACAGGGTTCAGGTCTGTATTTTCTTTTAGAAACCGAATCTTCATCTGTCAAACGCTGCCTCCCCTTAAATATTCCAGTTTCTGGCCAATGTACCGACTGGACATGATAAGCAGTCCGCTCACTTTCTCCATTTGAAGGTATTCGGATTCTGAATTGACCGCCGGCAGTTTTAGATTCTCCGAAAATGACAGAGACTGAGGGATGCATTCTGGATCAGGAAACCCCACTCCCACTCACCCTGTACTAACCGACTACGTTATACACTGTTGGCTCTACTCTGTTACCTGAGATATTACCTGTACTAACGGGCTATATTTTGTATTAAGACATCTGCTCGCTGCGGGGGTAACATTTATGGGCCATCCCTACTTGCCCTGACATGGTTGGGGTGGGCCTTCCCCTCATACCGCTGCCGTCCTTGTGGAGAATGACCTCCCACAAAAGTGTCGGTTAGCAAATTCCAAACATTATCACAGGACGATGAAGATATTATGTTGTCTGCTTTGAAGTGCTACGCAATCTCTCGAATAATCATCTATCTTTGTGTTTGACAGTTTCTGGATCGATTGACTCCTTGAATCAGATTGAATATTACACCAGTGACTTGTGGGGCGACACAGATGCGGGATCAGAAAACCCAGAAGGGATCTATTCCAGTATTCAGGGTCGGTACAGTTTCATTTGTTGAAAACGTTTTTGGACATCACACTCTCCAGTACCTAAAACCATGAAATATTCGTATATTATCCTCCTTACACTATTTCTGGCCCATAGGCCAGTGGAGGTGAAATTATGCAGTGACCACCGATAGTTTTAGACGCTCCGAAATTGAATGAAGTGGAGTGGGTGGTGTGCGGCGGGAGGGTGGGGGGGGGGGGCACATTCTGGATCAGAAAATCCCACCTACTCACTCTGTAATAACAGACTATGTTTTGCAATATTTTCTCTACTCTTCTACTCTGACACCTGACATATTACATGTGTATGATTGTGTCTGCTCGCTGGGAGGGCCAGCATGTTTAGCCCATCCTTAGTTGCCCTGAAGGGTCGGGGTGGGCCATCCTCTTAAACCACTGCATTCCTTGTGGTGAGTGATCACCCACAACGGTATCAGGTACCAAATTGCAGGATATTTTCATGGGACGATGAAGATATCATATTATCTGATCCGATCTCCCAATCATCTGAACAATAACCATCTATTTTTACGTCTGACAGATTTTGGTATCATTGACTCCCTCAATCAGATTGAATATTACACCAGTGATATTGTGGGTGACATTGATACCGGAGCAGGAAGTGCTGAAGGGAAATGGTTCAGTAATCGGGTGGGTACAATTTTCTTTAAAGAGTACATTTTTCTTCGAACGGCACCTTATCTACAATCTAAAATAACAACGAAAGTTATCAGAGCACACTCGCCGTAAATGTTACTGCCAAGCACCCGTAGTACTGGAGAGTGATGTTAGTTGCAAAATATTCTAGAAATACTGACGATTTGAAATAAAATCATACCGATTGCCCCCACTGGAGTAATGGAATGAAACATTCAGTTCAATGTGTTTCCTCGCACGGCTTTATGTGCAGTGAAATGTGAAATGTGTGTATGGGTTGGGTGGGTGATTCAGTGGGTTATGTGTGATTTTAAGTCGGAGACTAAATTATCTCGACACGACATGGTCCAAACGTTCCCCGCCAGCTGACGCCACTTCATCTGAAAAGCGCACTTGTTCCACTCTCCCGCCCTGCAAGGCCCGGGTAGAGATTAATAATATAATTGTGAGTACTCAGCGCCATCAATTGCGTTCAGTGATAATCTCTATTTCCTCCCAGGTCCGGTTCCGGGCGATTATGATGATGTTGAGACTGGTACCATTAACACTCTGGGAGGTCACTTGTTCCTGGACCGTAGTCCTGATGTTCTCCTCGCACTCAGAAGTTGCGACAGTGATCTTTCTGTAGGTGAGTAGAATCTCTGACATTCCCGGAATCACCAGCACATTGGTGGGAACGGACAGACGCCGTTTTAAATCCCGTTTCAATCGACGGTCACACGGGCTAGTCTTGGATTTAAGTTCATGTAGTGACTACAGGAAATGTGTTCTCGAAAACGAATGGTCTAGAAAAGAGACCCTGATGCTGTTCAGTGTGTATGATCTTCCTTGTTAAGATTCAAACCAGGATGCATTCCAGTGCGCAAACTGAAGCGTTTGTTTCTCGGACTTTCGATCCACCTCGTCTGCTGTCACCCAGCGTTAAACAGAGCAAGTGGGTGGGGGTAGAACACAATTGTCTTCCACTCACAGCTCAACAAATTCCAGCCCCTTGAAGAAATTGACGCAGATAAAGAACCCACACGGATGCATGTTTTAATGCCATCATCGCTCAATCTCTCAAACCTCACAGTATACTGTTGTCCTATCCGCACTGATCCCGGCGTCAGTTCAATCAGTAATCCATAATTTGTCAACCCTCACAGCACACAGCTCTCGGACCCGCATTGATCCCGGTTTAACGGGTCATTCCTCTCCTCATAACAATGATGATGTTCACTGTGACGCGTTCACAACCCTGGACCTTCCGATGGGCAGTGACTGTGTGGCTCAAAACCTTATATAATCTATTTCAAACTAGTAAGAGCAATGTTTTATTATCTCTTCCATTGTTGTGCTGGGGAGTGACCAGTCCCGGGTGGAATTTACTGTGTGATATTGGGGAGTATGTTCAACGGTTAGTGAGACTGCACGAATTAGGGAGAACATGCTTGGTATTTACTGTTGAAATGTAATACCCCTTCATACTGTCTGCACTTAATCCTATTCTGTGAGAATGGCGAGTGTGTTTACGACAGTTACGGATACTGCAACTATCAGAGAACAGGCTGTGTATTTATTATTTAAATAAAATGCAGGTTGTACTGAATTATCAGAGAGAATATTCTGAGTAGTTCTAAAAAAACACATTTGACTGTATCGTGTGTTGGGAAATGATTTAACCACTCTCATAGCGCTGTTTTGCATTCCAGGTAAAAATCAACGTAAAATCCAGGATGCAATGTCCCGAGGAGTGTCACAGACTAGCAGGAAATACTTTGTATTAAATCGGAGAGAATGTCTGTTAACTTTTCCAACAGTCTGAACATGCTGAACGTGTTTTCCTTCACGATATAAACATCACTTTATTTTGATAGATCGTCATACTAGCTCGCGTTGAAAGAACTAGATTTTGCTCTTTATATTTTGTCTGAAAGTGTGCGTGTTCTGTTTAATTAACAATTTTGAAGCAGAATGAATGTATTTCGGATCATTACCCTGTCTATATTAATAAAGTAATACATTGATCTGCATGGACGAACCAACTCTGTAACAGAGATTACGAACCTGTGTTTATTAATGATTTTTTTAAATAGGAAGCTCATTTGCAACCGCTTCAATCAAAGATGATTTTAAATCCTCAGTAGGTCAAACGATTGGTATATCTGCTTTATCTGCATTTATTTGAACTTTTCCCAACCTCGCCATGTACTTGATGTAGAGAGACATTCTCATAATGTAAGTGATGACGTGCAAAGCAATTAACAATATCAAATACGTTTATTAAATATGTTAGTTTTAATTTGTGTTTTTGTCGATGTTAATGTATACTTCAGTTACGAAATATACACCACAACATACAACACAATGCTGTTTTACACGCCTATCCCTGGGGAATACGAAGTCTAGGAGAATCTGAATAGAATTTCACGGCCATTGTTTTGAAACTTTCATGCTAAAGGCTAAGTTTGGGGAAAATTCAGAAAGTTAGCACCTCCCGTTAGTGCCCGGAGAGGGCGATAACGTGGTGCTGATGCAGTAGGACTGGGGCGCGGCGATTCTGGCGCCACTTGGTAAATACGGATTCCCACGACACCACCGCCGGCACAAGTACCATGGTCAGGAGGTGCACAGCTGCAGGACACGGGCTCCAGCAATGTTCTTTAAAGACATCTGCTTAAACACTCCCAATTGCCAGGGCAGGTTAGTTTCTCTGGTCTCCTGTCGGTTTCAGCTCGTGGATGAGTGTGTATGAGTAATTTTAGGGTTCTTTTGATCAGCATTCTTCTACCAGCTGCAAAGTGGCTACATTTATTGTTCAAAGATTCAAACTGCTACACTTGGCAATGATAATGGGGCTATACTGGCATGGCATCTCGCCCTCAGGATCTATTACAGAGGGAGCAGAGGCAGACAAAATTGCGGGAACATATGTACAGAGGAATGAGGATGGTAATTAGGGCTGTCACCAGCATGACTTCAATCCCAGATCTCTTTTGTACACCACATGCCTATCATACCAAACGTGTGTCATTCCATGTCGCAGTGTCATCCTGGGTGCAAAGGTGAAATGAGTGAGACCACAAAATATTGCAAACCTCATTCAAAATATTATGCATAAACATATCACACATATCCATTCACTCTAATAACTAATGACCATTACGCCTGCCATATTTCAATAGCTGTCGTTATGTGCAGGGCTTGCGATGTGGATGTGAGCGTAGCTAGGTAGAGATTGTTGGTGGCTGAATGTTGGGATGTGGTGCTTTGGGTAATGTGTGAAGCTTGTGGTACAGTTGATGGTATGTAGCATTTGTTGTAGCATTCAATCACCCTGACCACCTAATTGAGGTGGATCAGCCATGCGCCTACCTGCTTCATTCCCCCAGCTCTTTTGCCTTGTTGTGCTTCTTCTTGCTGAGGCAGCTGCACATTCAGAAATGCTGAGAATGAGGTGCTGTGGTATCAATGGACCTCACTTTTAAATATTGGGAATGGATGAGTTGAGATTCGACTTAACCAGATATTGGTCTAACCTTTGAGTGTAACATCACTTAGCTTGGCTTTTAAGACTTGATTTAATGCCCCACTCATTTCGTTGATCAGTGGGAATTAATTGTGCATGTAGTCTAAACCATTACTGCCTGGTGCTAACTATCAAAGTTTTCTAAAAATAGTGCCCATTCCTGGGCTATAATGAATATATATTTCAGTTATTCACGAGCTGAGGGCAATGGTTATTCAGATGGGAGAACGACTGTACCGTGTATTATCTGCCAGCAGGTGGCAGTCCTTATTCCATCAATATAACTACTGCAATAGAAAGCATCCACCAGCAGAGGGCGACGATTACTATAAATAAAATGCAGAGAATGAAGGAAACACTCAGCACGTCAGGAGATAAACAGGTTACAAATGCGAGTGATTTCTTCAGAAATGTAACATATTAGATATTAACCGCTTTCAACAAATACAAAACCAGGAAATGGGGGGAATAAAAAGGAGGGAGAGAGAAAACAGGGAATTATAGACCGGTCAGCCTGACCTCAGTAGTGGGTAAAATGATGGAATCAATTATTAAGGATGTCATAGCAGCGCATTTGGAAAATGGTGACATGTAAGGTCCAAGTCAGCATGGATTTGTGAAAGGGAAATCATGCTTGACAAATCTTCTGGAATTTTTTGAGGATGTTTCCAGTAAAGTGGACAAAGGAGAACCAGTTGATGTGGTATATTTGGACTTTCAGAAGGCTTTCGACAAGGTCCCACACAAGAGATTAATGTGCAAAGTTAAAGCACATGGGATTGGGGGTAGTGTGCTGACGTGGATTGAGAACTGATTGTCAGACAGGAAGCAAAGAGTAGGAGTAAACGGGTACTTTTCAGAATGGCAGGCAGTGACTAGTGGGGTGCCGCAAGGTTCTGTGCTGGGGCCCCAGCTGTTTACATTGTACATTAATGATTTAGACGAGCGGATTAAATGCAGTATCTCCAAATTTGCGGATGACACTAAGTTGGGTGGCAGTGTGAGCTGCGAGGAGGATGCTATGAGGCTGCAGAGTGACTTGGATAGGTTAGGTGAGTGGGCAAATGCATGGCAGATGAAGTATAATGTGGATAAATGTGAGGTTATCCACTTTGGTGGTAAAAACAGAGAGACAGACTATTATCTGAATGGTGACAGATTAGGAAAAGGGAAGGTGCAACGAGACCTTTGTGTCATGGTACATCAGTCATTGAAGGTTGGCATGCAGGTACAGCAGGCGGTTAAGAAAGCAAATGGCATGTTGGCCTTCATAGCGAGGGGATTTGAGTACAGGGGCAGGGAGGTGTTGCTACAGTTGTACAGGGCCTTGGTGAGGCCACACCTGAAGTATTATGTCCAGTTTTGGTCTCCTAACTTGAGGAAGGACATTCTTGCTATTGAGGGAGTGCAGCGAAGATTCACCAGACTGATTCCCGGGATGGTGGGACTGACATATCAAGAAAGACTGGATCAACTGGGCTTGTATTCACTGGAGTTCAGAAGAATGAGAGGGGACCTCATGGAAACGTTTAAAATGCTGACGGGTTTAGACAGGTTAGATGCAGGAAGAATGTTCCCAATGTTGGGGAAGTCCAGAACCAGGGGTCACAGTCTGAGGATAAGGGGTACGCCATTTAGGACCGAGATGAGGAGAAACTTCTTCACCCAGAGAGTGGTGAACCTGTGGAATTCTCTACCACAGAAAGTAGTTGAGGCCAATTCACTAAATATATTCAAAAGGGAATTAGATGAAGTCCTTACTACTCGGGGGATCAAGGGTTATGGCGAGAAAGCAGGAATGGGGTACTGAAGATTCATGTTCAGCCATGAACTCATTGAATGGCGGTGCAGGCTAGAAGGGCTGAATGGCCTGCTCCTGCACCTATTTTCTATGTTTCTATGTTTCTAAAAAGGGCAAAGGTTTTTGATAGGATGGAGAGCAGGAGCGATTACATGAATCCACAGCTCACTCACTATAAGCTATGTCCCTGTGTACGTGCAGCCTTCCATTCTCTCAGGTCCAACCTTGACATTATAATTAAATCTTCTGACAAGCAAATCGCTTTATGCAGTTTGGTGAAAAGAGCTCAGCTTTGTGGAGCTTAAACAGAAACTCTCTGACATCTCTTCCGCCCTCCCCAGACCATGGCCCTACCACTGAACATCACGTCATTCTTTCCCAGACTGTCATTGATCTCATCTCTGGTGAGCTTCACTCTTTGGCCTCCAACTTTATCGTCCATTAACTTTGTACAGACCCTGCTACCTCTATTCAACATCCACAAATAGGAACATGCAATCATGTTAACCTGTTACCATAGCAAAATACTGCGGATGCTGGATTCTAAAATTAAAAACAAAAATTGCTGGAAATCTCAACGGGTCAGGCACCTTTTGTTGAGAGCAACAGATAAAGTTTCAGGTCGACGACCCTTCGTCAGAACTGGCGAATGTTCGAAATGAATGGATTCTTAAGGAGCACTGAAAGCGTGAGGGGAGGAAAGAACAAAAGGGAAGGTCTGTGATAGGTTGGAAGGCAGGAGAGATTTGAGAGGCAAAGAGAATGATGGGCCCACGGAAATGGTAATGGAAGTACACAGCGAACAATTAGTTTAGATAGGCTGCGAATGGCAGGATAGTTACCAGCTGCCATGCAAAACAACGAGAGAGAAAAAATGCCTTAGAGAAAAATATTGTCAGAGGTTAAGGTCTGAAATTGTTGAACTCGATGTTGAGTCCAAAAGGCTGTAAAGTACCTAAACAAAAGATGAGGTGCTGTTCCTCGAGCTTGTCTTGAGCTTCATTGGAACAGTGCTGGAGTCCGAAGACGGAGAAGTCAGAGTGGGAGTAAAATGGAGAATTAAAGTGACAAGTGACCGGAAACTCAGGGTCACAGTTATGGATTGTACCAATGTGCTCCGCAAAGTGGTTAGCCAAACTGCGTTTGGTCTCCCCAATGTAGAGGAAACCACATTATGAGCAGCGTATACAGTATACTAAATTGAAAGTACAGTAAATCACTGTTTCACCTGGAATATTTGGAGCCCTGGACAGTGGAACTGGATGAGGTAGAATGGCTGGTGTTGCATCTCCTGTGCTTGCACCAAAAGGTGCAGTTGGAACTGGAGGGGTTGCTGGTGGTGACTGTGGAATGGACCAGGTTGCCATGGAAGGAGTGGTCCCTTTGGAATGCTGAGAGCGGGTCGTTGTGATTGGTGGTGGCATCACGCTGGACGTGGTGGAAATGGCGAAGGTGATACGTTGAACGTGGAGGTTGGTGGGATGAAAGTTGAGGACAAGGAGTACCCTATCGTGGTTCGGAGAGGGAGGGGAAAGGGTGAGAGCAGATAGAACAGACATGTTTGAGGCTCATGTTAAACACAGTAGAAGGTAATCTTTGGTTGAGTAAAAATGAAGATGTATCAGAGGCATTCTGTGGAATGTGGCAGAGTCAGAGCAGATGCGATGGAGATGGAGAAACTGGGAGAATGGAATGGACTCCTTACAGGGTGGGAGGACGTGTAGTCCAGGTAACCGTGGGAGCCAGTGAGCTTACTGCCCTACTGAACTAATTTCTTCCTACCTTAATTCTAACTTTTCTCTCCCTGTCAAATCTCTTCTGATGCCATCCACCATGTGAACCATTTCCAGTTTCTTGGCTATAGCCGTTTCCTTTTCACAATGGCCGCCCTGTCCTTCTGCAACTCCATCCCCATGAGGATATGCAGGCCGCTACAGCTCCAACTCTCATGAGGATGTCCCGTCCCTCTACACCTCTATCACTCAACAGCATGTCCAGTGCCTCCACATCTGCATTTCTCACCTGAATGTACAATTCTTCTACAGCTCCATCTCTTTCCAGGATATCCAGTGCCACAACATCTCCATCTCTCATCAGGACATCCAATCCCTTTAAACCTCCACCCCCTGCGGGCCCTAAGCTCTGTCCTTGCATGATGACTCAACCACCCCCAATCCACAACCACCCTACTCCACCTGTCCTGAATTATCCTCACATGAAACAAATTCTCCTTTGACGCTACTGACACACTCCAAATAAATGTGCCACTCTGGGAGACCATATGTGTCCGAGCTATGCCTCCTTTTTATTGATATATGTGGAACATTCTTTGCTTCAACTCTACTGAGGTCATCCCTTATATATTTTTCCAGTACATTGATGACTGCGTCTGTGAGGCTTCCTGCTCTCGCCCTCAACTGGAAAATGTCATCAATTTTGCTTTAACTTCCACTCCTGCCTTAGCACCACATGATCCATCTCCAACTCTTTCGTTCCCTTTCCTTCCTCGACTTCCTCGGTTTATGTTGCTCACAATGTCACCTTCTGCCTCAGTTACTTTGATTATACTTCCTCCCATCCTGCTACATGCACGGTTTCTATTGCATTCTTCCAGTTTCTCTGACTCTGTTACATCTGATCCGACGATGCCACCTTCCACACCAGTGCATCTGAAATGCTTTCCTTTTTGCTCAGCCGGCGAGTAATTTCCATGAAGGTTGACAGGAGCCTCGACTACGTCCGCCCATTTCCTGCACTTGCACCGTCACCTCCTCCACACCAGCATCATGATAGCGTACCCCTTGTCCTCATCTTCCGCAACACCACTTCACATTCAATAGGTTTCTGCAATTTCCGCCACTTGCAGAACGATGCCTCCACCAATCACATCTTCCTCTTTCTGCATTCCAAAGGGACTATTCTAACCGCGACACCCTGGTCCACGCTCCATCAACCCGAATACCACTCACCTTCCCCCTGAAACATCCGATGCAAGTGTCGGAGATGCAACCGCGGCTCTTTGCTCTGCACTCTTTCCACCGTGCAGGGCGCCAAACATGCCACCACGATGAAAGTCATTTACTTAGACTTCTTCCAAGTTAGTATACTATATTCACTGCTCACGGCGTGGTCTGCTTTATGATAGGGACCAACACAGCTTGGGTGATCGCTTTGCTGAACACCGATGTTTAGTCAGTATTTCAACATTGTATTTGGCACGTTCAGCCTTAAACGGCCGCTCCTGTATTTTCACATAGCAGGTGTTGGTAATGGAGCATGCATGTGGCAGAGCAAGTGGGAGTGGAGGATGTTGGTGATTCGTGCGGGGATCCGCTATCGTTAGTGCATCCGTGACGTTGTCCTGGGGCCTAACTGCACTGTGACATTCAAGGATTTTTGGCCAAGGCAGCGGCGGATTTACTGGTCGTTATCATTGACCTAATATTGAGACAGATTCCTACTGCTTTTTCCGAATAATTTCGTTTCGTGGAGTCCACTCAGGTCGGTAATATGCGCACGGTCCTGCTTTATGCAGCCATAGGCTGTTCCGTCTGCTACAAAGTCTCTTTTATCTTAGATCAATTTAGATCATTTGTTGCCAAAAGCTGAAAAAGAATTATTGAACCAAAATAATGGTGGCTGTGGTTCTCGGAACCGTGTCAGTGCAAAGCTGTTTTAAAAAATTCAGGTACTTTCTGTTAAAAGGTTGGGATATGCTTCGGAAAAGCCCTGGTTTTGTTTTGTAACAAACTCGGTTCGCATTTCACGGGTGTGAGCAGCTTTGAATGTTCTAACCGTTGGTCCCGTTTATTCTGATTTTACGGTTCAATGCTTCAACTGTCAGACACATTTTAGTGGTCATCAAGGTCGGCCCAAATATGGAATTTTAGTACTTGCATGTTGCATTTACCGTTCCCGTCGAGCTGCCCGGGGCAGGGCGGATCAGCTCCCTCGAGGCTGACGCGCACCGTGTCGCAGTCCTGCTGCAGCCATTCTAGTGCGCAGGCGCGCTTTTTAATTGCGTCCCACAGGCTCATTCTTTCAGTCCGCAGGAGCGAGAATCGGCGCCAACGCACTGGACCATTTCGGCGCCCACGTGGTGGAAGCCGTTCAGGCCTGACCCTGAGCCCGGACCCTCTGTCAGTGAACGCTGTGATTAACCACATGGTCGTTTGTGCGGCCTGCTGCGCCATGCATGCGCATTACCCAACAGTTGCGGCCTCACAGTGTGGCACTTTTTTTTCAGCTCCGTGGAAAACTGTTTTGGAGGGGAGGAGTGAGAGAGGGAGGGAGAGAAAAATGCTGGGGGTGGGCGGGGGGAGAGATAGAGGAAGAGAATGGGGAGAGGGTGAGAGAGACTGGGAGGGAGCGAATGGGGAGGGGGAAGAGACAGACTGGGGGAGAGAGAGAGACATGGGGGGGCAGAGAGATAGAGAATGGGGAGTGAGAGAGAGAATGAGGAGAGGGAGAGAGAGAGACTGGAAGGGAGCGACAGAGACTGGGGGGCAGAGAGAGAGAGAGAATGGGCAGGGGCTGGGAAAGAGAGACTCGTGGAGAGAGAACGGGTGAGAGGGTGAGAGAGAGAGAGAAAGACTATGGGAGACAGAGTGGCTGGAAAGAGAGAAAGAATGGGGAAAGAATGGCATGTTATATGGGGAGTGATGCTCGTTCAAGTGAATAATGTTTATTCATGGAATTGACTGAAGTTGAAAATACGGAAACCGTTATTGTTCAATTGTTCAATTCTTTGTAATACTGTTAACTAAAGTCTATAGAATTTTATATGTGTTTGTGTCTGGTTGAATTGCGCTAAATATTCTAACCACTTGTGTCAGCGCCAGAGGAAAGACACTGCTCTTGCTGCTTGTGCAGCCATTGATTTTGTGACATGAGCGATGGACTAATACGTTGGAAACTTAAAAATTAGTACTAATTGCGCAAATGGATATGCGTCTTTCAGATCAAATTGGGGTTTTGGATTGTTTGTCGATGAATAACCGTGTAACTGTGTGGCGTATCTGAAGTGTTATTGCATTATTATGCAGCTGTTTATGTCCCAGTCATTTCTGACGCTTTTTTAAAAAACAGTTTGTACTTGACGAATGAAAAGCATTTAAGTAATTATACCATAAACAATCTTGCAGAATGAGCATGTATATGACAAATTAATTTCCATATAAATAAGTGTGTGTGCGTGGGGTGGTGATTTTGGTCGGAGGAACAAGCTGGCTACCTACTCCTTGGAAAATAAAAATCTAAATTGGGTAGACGTGCAAAGGGATCTGGGGTATAGATTCACAAATCATTAAAAGTAGCAACTCAGGTTAACAAAATCCACACAAGTGCAAAAAAAGCACTGGGGTTCATTTCTGGAGGAATAGAATTCAAATGCAGGGAAATTATGTTAAACATATATCTATCCTTGTCTGATTGTCTCGTGATTTGAGATGGTGATTAATATTGCATTACTGTATATATGCTTTTCAGGGGTTGCTATTGCTGATGTTGCTTTAACAATTGTTGCTGTAAAAGTTGTGGTGAAATTTGCCCACGGAGGAAAAGGTCGCACTCAAAGGAGTTCGTGGCCCGTTCAGCAGAAAAAGAAAATCAGAGATTGGTTGTCATTGCATTATTTTAAATCCATGGCTATACTTAATCTCAATTAGATGAATGTTTGGCGAAGTATACCCAGCAACATAAGGGTATGGATTTTACCATTGATATTTTCTCAAAAGCTGATCCATTGGATTGGGACACAATTTGCTTTGAGCAACACTTAAATTTAATTATTTTTTAAAAAAGAGAAAAGGCGTGATGGACCAATGCTTACTTATGGCATGTAAAGCAATCTCTAAGCAGCTACAGGAATGTAAAATGCAGTATAAGAGGCTGAAGCTGCTAAGTTAGGAGGGAAACAAAGGTTGCAGAGTGAGAAGCAGACGGTTAAAAACCTGACTGTCTCCCTGGCTCACCAGTTGAACAGTTAATTTGAAAATAAGGATTAGGAGGAGGTGAATGCACGAGTACAACGTGAGTATTTACAGCTGAGCGATGATGTGTAAGAGCTAGATCATGCATTCAGGATGGTGTTTCTGGAATGAAAGCCTTGTATTTCTATGTTTCTATTTTTCTATATCACCTTTCACAGTCACCGGACATCTCAAAGCGCTTTACAGCCAAATAAGTACTTTTGGAGTGTAGTCCAAAGTTGTTGTTATGTGTGTTGGAATGCGGGAAACTTGGCAGCGAATTTGCACACATCAAACTCCCACAATCAGCAATATGATAATGAGCAGATAATCTCTTTTAGTTATGCTGATTGATGTATAAATATTGGCCAGGACACCGGGGATAATTACCCTGTTCTTCTTCGAAAGTGTGCCATGGGATCTTTTACGTCCACTTGAGAGGACAGAAGTGATGGTAGTGCGACGTGCTGTAAGTCAGCGACAGCAACCACTGCCTCCGTGCCTGGGAAGCGATCAGCGGCGGGATCCCTCTATCGCCCGATGGCTTCTCCCACAAGTACTGAAAGAGGGTAACATGTTTGGACAGGAGTTGAGATCTTAACATGATAGTGATGGTGATGTGTTTCCGATAGAGGTAGTAAAGAGATCAGGACAGAGACCGGTGCCTCTGGTAACACTGATGTTGTGGTCGGGTCTGCAATTTTGTACCCCTAGGTACAGACGCACTTAATCTGGAGCCACCACCATCCGCTGTGGCTGCTGCTCACCGACCTCAGTGAAAGTTTGACATTAATTAGCGAAGGGTGGAGGGATATGCGACCCTAACAAGTGATCGACCTGTGACCATTTTACTCAGTTAGAAGAAGTGAGGATCAGGCTCCAAATATAACTGGAAGACGTGATACACCTTTTTCCTCTCACCCTCCTTATGCGATTCCGCGCTCGATTCCTGCTAACCTTCAAGAGAATGAAGCATAAAACTCACCAGTTGTTGGGAAGTTACAGTAGTCTTTACAGGTGGAGACAAATATGGAAATTGTCCAGGTATATCCTGTCCACATAAAACAGGACAAATCCAACCAGGCCAATTCCAGTCCTATTTACCTACTCTCAATCATCAGTGATGGAAACAATCGTCAGCAGTGTTGCCAAGCGGCACCTACTCAACATAACGTGCCTACTGATGCAGAGTTTGCATTCCGCCAATACCAAAAGGCCAAATATCTCATTACAGCTATGATCCAAAGATGACTTTGAGAGGTAAGGTGAAAATCACTGTCCTTGATATCAAGGCAGCATTCGGCAAATTGTGGTGCAATGAGCCCTAATAAAACTGGAATCAATAAAGTTTAAGAGGATTCATACCTAGCAGAAAGAAAGCTGGTTGTTGTTGTTGGAGGCCAGTCCTCTCAGCCCCAGAACATTCCTGCGGGAGATCCCTAGGGCAGCGTTTCATTAATAACCTTCCTGCCATCATTTATTGATAATTGGATCTGTTTACTGATGCTCGATCAGTGTTCAGCTCCATTCATAATTCCTCAGACAGCGAAGCAATCCAGCCCACATGCAACGAGACCTTGGTAACACCGACGCTTGCACTGATATGTGGCAAGCAACAATCACTCCACACAAGCGCCACGAAATTAACTATAGTTTACCATCACTAACCATACACGACCTTCATTAACCATACTTTGACTTGATTGACTGTGCACATCTTTAAATATACTTTGACTCATTAACAAATCACTGCCTTCATCAATTATAGCTTGAATTAATTAACAAATGAGAACCCGTATTAAACATGAGCTGACTTGATGAAATATGCATTGACATCATTAGTTTGGTTCATTTTTCCATTACCATCCCTTGAGTTCTGACTTTATTGATCGTGCACTGATGTAATGGCCAGCCGGTTGTCCTCGATGCCCGAACACTCACTTTCTGAATCCTGCACTGTCCTCGTTAAATTAAGCATAATTTACATTAAGCTTGCTCTAATCTCAACACCACGGCACTATTTCCTTTGTTAATAGTCTTATGTGATGGCGGCTGTACTGGGATCATCCCGACATTAACTTCATTTCCGGCGCAGTGATATCACCAGCTGTGTATGGTTCATTTTATCTGTGCACTGACTTAGGAGTTACGCATTGAACCATAGTGGCAAAGTCACCTTCTTAATTAGGATCAACCTTAATGACACTGCACTGATCTCAATAATTGCCTATTGACTCCAAATATCGGAAATTGACGTCATAAGTAAGAACTTGCCTATTTAAATAGCTTGATATGATAACCAGGCCCAACTAACTGTTCCATCGCCTTTCGACCGTTCCTGCCCAAGGTCACACTTATGGTATCAGCCAGCGGCTGTCCTGCAGCACGGGTCAATACAATCAGGTCAAAGAGAGACAATTGGGAAATTATATACATTTTTAAAAATTCGTCAACGCAATGTGGGCATCGCTCGCAAGGCTAGCATTTGTTGCCCATCCCTAATTTCCCTTGAAAAGATGGTGGTGAGCCTCTTCCTTGAACCGCTGCAATCCGTATGGTGATGGTACTGCCCCAGTGCTGTTAGCGAGTGAGTGCCAGGATTATGACCTAGTGACAATGAAGGAAGGGCGATATGCTTCCAAATTAGGATGGTGTGTGACTTGGAAGGGAACGTGGAGATGGTGGTGTTCCCAAGTGCTTGCTGCCCCTGCCGTTCTAGGTTGTAGAGATCGCGGGTTTGGGAGGTGCTGCGAAGAAGCCTTGGCGAGTTGCTGAAGTGCATCTTACAGGTCGTACACACTGCAGCCACGTTAAGCCGGTGGCGGAGGGAATGGGTATTTAAGGTGGTGGATGGGATGCCAATCAAGTGGGCTGCTTTGCCGTGGATCGTGTCGAGCTTTTTGAATGTTGTTGGAGCTGCACTCATCCAGGCAAGTGGAGAGTATTCCATCACACTCCTGACTTGTGTCTTGTAGATTGGTGGAATGGCTTTGGGGAGTCAGGAGGTGAGACACTCGCCGCAGAATATTCTGCTTCCGACCTGCTTTTGTTGCCAAAGTAGTTATGTGGCTGGTCCCGTTAAGTTTCTGGCCAATAATTACCCTCAGGATGTTGATGGCAGCGGATTCGGTGATAGTAATGCCATTGAATTTTAATGGGCAGTGGTTAGATGCTCGTTTGTTGTATATAGTCATTGCTTGTGCGGTGCGAATGTTACTTGCTACTTATTAGCCCCAGCCTGAACGTTGTCCAGGTCTTGCTGTATGCGGGCATGGACTGCTCGAATATCTGAAGAGTTGTGAATGGAACTGAACACTGTGCAGTCATCAGTGATCATCCCCACTTCTGACCTGTGAATGGAAGGAAGGTCATTGATGAAGCAACTGAAGATGGCTGGGCCGAGAACACTGCCCTGAGCAACTTCTGCAGCGATGTCTGGCGGCTGTGATGATGGACATCCAACCACGACCACCATCTTCCTTTATGCTAGATATGACTCCAGCCAGTAGAGAGTTTTCGCCCTGATTCCCATTTACTTCAATGTTACTAGGGCTCCTTGATACGACAATCGGTCGAATGCTGCCTTGACGTCAAGGGCAGTGCTCAGATAATATGAGAGGGAAAATATCCATTTCAATTCTTAAAGTACAGATGGAGGATATTCGGCCCATTGTGCCTGTCCAGGCTCTTTGAAAGAGCTGTGCAATTTAGTCCCACGCCTCAGCTTTTTCCATATAACCATGCACATTAGGTATCTTCAAATACATTTCCAGCTGCCTTTTGAAATTCTTATGGAATCTGCTTCCTCCAGTCTTTCGAGTTATGCATGCCAGATCTTAACAATCTCCTGTGTGTAATTTTTTTCATATTTTCCGATATGGTTCTTTTGCCAATTACCTTAAGCTGTGACCTCTTGTTACTGACACACTTGCCACAGGAAACTATTTCTCTCCACTTGCTCTATCAAAATCCGTCATAATTTCCAATACATCTATTAGGTATCCCTTTAACTGACTCCGCTTTAATGAGCACAATCACAGCTTCAGCAATCCCTCCACATAACTGAAGTATCCCATCACTAATTTCATTCTGGTTAGTTGCTGTGTAGCATCTCCAAAGCTTGACTCGTTCCGAAAATGTGGTGTGCGAAATTGTGCCTAATAATCCAGCTGATGCATAACGATTTGTAAACGGTTAGCATGATTTCCTGGTTTTATTTTCAATGTACCTAGTACAAAGTCAAGTATCCCATACGTTTTCTTAATCTCCTTATCAACTATCCCTGCCACTGTCAAAGATTTGTGAATACTCATCCCCAGGTCCCTCTGCTCGTACATCCCCTCAAAATAATATAGATTATACGGCATCTCAATAGTAATCCTCTTAAAGTGCATCACTTCACACTTATCCACATTAAGTTACATCTGCATCGTGTCTGCAAATTCCCTCCATCTTAAGGTCAAAGGTGGGGCTGTTCGCTGATGACTGCAGTGTTAAGCTCCATTCGCACTTATTCGGATAATGAAGCATGCCCTGCCCGCTTTCAGCCAGATCTGGACAACATCAAGACTTAGGCTGATAAGTGGCAAGTAACATTCGCACCACACAGATGTCAGACAAAGGCAATCTTCACACGAGACGCTAGCCACCTCCCCGTGACATTTAATGGTATTTCCATCGCCGCATCGTCGACTCTCAACACCCGAGGGGTCGTCATTTATTAGAAATTGAACTTGGCCAGCCACATTAATGCAATGGCCACTAGAGCAGCTCAGATTCTGGGCATTCTATGGCGAGCAGGCCACCTCCTGTCGCCCCAAAAGCTTTCCACCACCTAAATGACAGAAGTCAATAATGTGATAGAATATTCTTTATTTGCCCATATGGGTACAGCTGCAACAAATACTCAATAATTTCCATACCATCCAGGACAAAGAAGTACACTTTATCGCCAGCTAACCCATCACCTTAAACATCATCATCATCATCATCATAGGCAGTTCCTCTGAATCGAGAAATACTTGCTTCCACTCCCAAAGTGAGTTCTCTGGTAGCTGAACAGTCCAATACGAGAGTCACAGACTCTGTGACAGGTGGGGCAGACATTCGTCGAGGGAAGCGGTGGGTGGGCTGGTTTGCCGCGTGCTCCTTCCACTGTCTGCGCCTGACCTCTTCACGCTCTTTGCGTTGAGACTCGAAGAACTCAATGCCCTCCCGGATGCACTTTCTCCACCTCGGGCGATCTTTGGCCAGGGTCTCCCAGGTGTCAGTGGTGATGTCTCAGTTTACCACGGAGGCATTGAGGGTATCCTTCTAATGCTTCCGCTGCCCACCTTTGGCTCGGTTACCATAAAGGAGCTCTGCATAAAGCACTTCCTTCGGGAGTCTTGTATCTGGCATGTGAACGATATGGCCTGCCCAGCGAAGCTGATCGAGTGTGGTCAGTGCTTCAATACTGGACGAGGACACTGATGTTGGTGCGCCAGTCCTCCCAAGCGATTTGAAGGATCTTGCGGAGACATCGTTGGTGATAAATCTCCAGCGATGTAAGGTGCCTTATATACATCGTCCATGCCTCAGATCCTTACAGGACGGCGGGTATTACAACAGCCCTGTAGACCATGAGCTTGGTGGTAGATTTAAGGGCCTTGTCTTCAAACACTCTTATCCTCAGACGGCCGAAGGCTGCACTAGAGCTTTGGAGGCAATGTTGAATCTCTGCATCAATGTCTGCTTTTTTTGATAAGAGGCTCCCGAGATGTGGGAAATGGTCCACGTTGTCGAGGGCCGCACCATGAATCTTGATTGGAGGGCAGTGTTGTGCCGCAGGGATCGGCTGGTGGTGGACCTTTGCCTTACGGATATTAAGCGTAAGGCCCATGATTTCATATGCCTCAGTGAATACATTGACTATATCCTGAAGTTCAGCCTCAGAATGTGCGCAGGCACAGGCATCGCCCGTGCACTGCAGCTCAACGACAGAGGTTGGGGTGATCTTGAACCTGGCCTGGAGGCGGAGTAGTTTAAACAGCTTCCCATTGGTTCTGTAGTTTAATTCCACTCCAGCGGGGAGCTTGTTGATTGTGAGGTGGAGCATGGCAACGAGGAAGATTGAGAAGAGGGTTGGAGCGATGATGCAGCCCTGTTTGACCCCGCTCTGGACGTGAATTGGGTGTGCAATGGATCCGTTGATAAGGATCACGATCTGCATGTCATCGTGAAGCAGAGGAAGGATGTTGACAAACTTTTGGGGGCACCCGAACTGGAGTAGGACGCTGCAAAGACCCTCACAGTTGACAGTGTCAAAGACCTTTGTAAGATCGAAGAAGGCCATATATAAGGGCTGGCGCTGCTCCTTGCATTTTTCCTGCAGCTGTCTCACTGCAAAGATCATGTCTGTTGTGCTCCGTAGCGGACAAAGTCCGCACTCTGATTCCGGGAGGAGCTCCTCGGCCACAGGGAGAAGATGGTTGATGAGAACTTTCCTGACAACCTTCCCAGTGGCTGATAGCAGGGACATTCCCCTGTAGTTGCCGCAGTCGGACTTGTCCCCCTTTTAAAAAAATGTTCACAATTACTGCATCGCTGAGATCTCCTGCCCTCCAGATGAGAGAGCTGAGGTCATGTATCTGCGCCAAAATAGCTGCTCCGCCATACTTTAGCGCCTCAGCAGGGATCCCATCCGCACCCATAGCCTTGTTATACTTGAGCTGTTTTATGGCTTTACCTACTTCATGCAACTTTGGAGTTTCACTGAGTTGGTGGCAGGTCGCATGCTGCGGGATGGAGTCGAGAACACTCAAGTCAAAGGCAGAGTATCGATTGTGGAGATCTTCAAGGTGCTCCTTCCATCAGGCCCGGACAGACTCGGTGTCCTTGATGAGTGTTTCTCCGTTTTTGGCCAGAAGTGGGGTGGGGCCTTGTGAGTTTGGACTGCAGGTGGTCTTGACTGCAGTGAAGAATCGTTCCATATCATGGCTGTCGGCCAGTTGTCGTACATCCTGTGCTTTCTCCATCCAACACATGTTCTTTAGGTCCTGGATTTTTTGTTGGACCTGAGCCTTGAGCCGTCGAAAATGTTGTTTTGCAGCTCCCGAGTTGGATTGTTGCTTAAGGCTCATAAATGCTTTGCACTTACGACCTATAAGTCTTTCGATCTCTTGTTTTCATCAAACCAATCCTGCTGTTTTCTGGTTGAGTGACCAAGTATCTCATCACAGGCTGTAGTTATAAAGGCTTGGAGGGCAGACCAAGCGCTTTGGGTATTCAGCATCTCAGGATCATCAAGGCATGCCAGATTGACTGTGACGCGCTGGCTGTATAGGGCTCTGTTAGCTGGGTCTCTCAGTGACCCAGAATTGACTTTTTTGTGGCACTGCTTCTGCTGTCCCCTCTGCTTTGGGGCTCTGTTAATGTTAACGATGGATCGGATTAGATGGTGACCCAACCAGCAGTCATTAGTTCCTGTCCTGGCATGGGTGATGCGCACGTCCTTGCGATCCCTGGCTCAGATGATGAAATAGTCAAGCAGATGCCAGTGTTTGGAGCGAGGGTGTTGCCACGATGCCTTGTGTTTGTCCCTCTGGCGGAACAGTGTGTTGCTGATGAGGAGTTCATGTTCCAGACATTTTGTCAGGAGTAGGGTACCACTGGAGTTGGCTTTCCCGACCCACTCTCTGCCAATCAAGCCTAGCCAGCGGGCTGTGTCTTTGCTGACCCTGGCACTAAAGTCACCCAGGAGGATCAATTTGTCATCCGTGAGGACGCGGGACAAGAATGTCTCGAGGTTGGAATAAAAACCCTCTTTAGTCTCATCCATTGCATTGAGTGTAGGGGCGTACGCACTGATGACTGGCACATTGGTTCCGGGATAGGGTGAGACGAAAAGTGATGAGGTGTTCGTTAACCCCACAGCGGGAGCCTTTGAGCTGGTCGACCAGCTCATTCTTGATGGCAAAGCCGACTCCATGAAGGTGGCATTCTTTCTCTGGTTTTCCTCTCCAGAAAAAGGTATAACCTCCATCATGTTCCTTCAACTGGCCTTCCCAAGCCCGCCGGGTCTCGCTTCGGATGGCGATGTCAATGTGAAAACGTCTGAGTTCCCGGGCAACTATGGCGGTGCGGCGTTCCGGCCTGTTGCTGTTGGAATTGTGTTTGAGGGTCCTGAAGTTCCAGGTCCAGAACTTCATACTGACGAAGTGGAAGATGTCTGTGCATGAGTTCTTTTAACGTGAGTGCCCACTGCAGACCAGCAACCACACGGGCTTAGCTGAACAAGGTCTTGGTCAAGTGGCAAGGGGGTCCAAGACAACTGGAGACCAGGCACAGCTGTATGAGCCTACTTGCCTGTGGCAAAGTGTTGGCTGCAGGCTTGGTGCCGAGTAGTGCCATTGGTGGAAGAAGGCCCGAGGCATTGTTGGGTGGCAGGCATTAGGAAGGCCACTTCCAAAATTATTTTAACAGTTAAAAGTTGATAAAAATTCCCAATTTGTTTAAAACGTTTCCAAAAAGTTGTTAAAATGTCTAAGATGTATTTTAGCAGTCTAAAAGTATTTCCAAATTGTTTAAAAAGATTCAGAGTTAAACATCTACTCCCTCAATCACTGGCGTAAGTTGGCTGCATTACTATCAACAGGATGAACTGCAGATATCGCTGTTCCTTCATGGAAGCTGGTTCTCGCTACATAGATTCATAGAAACATAGAAAATAGGTGCAGGAGTAGGCCCTTTGGCCCTTCGAGCCTGCACCGCCATTCAATGAGTTCATGGCTGAACATGCAACTTCAGTACCCCATTCCTGCTTTCTCGCCATATCCCTTGACCCCCCTAGTAGTAAGGACTACATCTAACTCATTTTTGAATATATTTAGTGAATTGGCCTCAACAACTTTCTGTGGTAGAGAATGGTAGACCTAACACCATTGCAAGCGAACGTTCTGCACATGGATTACATCAGTTTAAGAAGAAAGCCCATAGCTGCCTACTCAAAGGCAAGTAGGGATAGGTTGAAAATGCTGAGCCTGCCAGAGATGCCCATATCCTTGGATGAATAAAATTAACTCCTGAATGTTCTTGTACTGGATTCCTCTACCAGCTTTTCTCTGTGTCTTATCTATCGACCCATTTTGGGGTAGAAATTGATGTCGGGTGCCCCCGACCTGCAAGAAATCTACGAATCCTGATCCGGGAGGTTTGTAGATTCGGGCTCCTCGGCCATTCTGGGTACTTGAGGTTGGAGACACATGTTTCCCAGGGCGCATGCGGTTCGCAAATGCCCCTGGCATCACGTGGGCTGGCCTAACCAATAAAAGAAGGGAATCTTCATTCATACTGATGGGGTTTGCAGGGAACTCCCATAGGTATGAATGGGAAGCACTTAAAATATACACGAACATATGAAATAAAATTTAAGGTACACATTTAAAATTCATTAACATGCCATTGAATTAAATATTTTAAGCAAAAATTAGATTAAAAAAATATATATGTTTCATCGGGTCTAAAAGTAAACTTACCTTACTGCAGAAGGTTTTTAATATTTAAGTGAGAGATAAAATGTTATTTTTCTAATTTAAAATTTTACACTGGTGAAACGATGGCTTACGCCTGCTTTTACCAGATGTATGATTTTCAATGGCCTTCGGTGGGCAGAAATTGGGCAAATAGCCCAACTCCCCCGCGGAGGCCCTTTTTATTTCAGATTCGGATATTCTGTCAAGTTCCGGTTTCAGTGCATGCGCACTGCACGTCTAAACTCGGAATTTGTGTATCTCCTACCGCGCGTGCACACCTCGTACACACCCGTAGGGTTTGCAAATGCAACCCCTTTATCATTATAAACACTTCAAATATATCAGCCCTAATTCATTAAACTGAAGGGACTACAAGCCAGGTTTATGCCACCCGTCTTCATAATTTAGCGCCTCAAGCTCTGGTACCATTCTGGTGAATCTAAGCTGCACGCCGTCCAGGGCCAATATAGTCTTCTTGAACTGCGGTGTCCAAAGCTAATAATAATACACCAGATTTAGTCTGTCCAAGGCTCGTTTCATCTGAATTATTACCTCCTCACAGTAATATACCAAGCCCTTTGAGACAAAGGCCAACTTTCTATTAGCTTCTTCAGCAAGAGCTGTCGACTTTGAGATTTCAGACAACTATTTACCTGGGTCCTGTAGTAATTTTAATTGTTTTAAATAGATGTTTGAAATATAAATTTCAGATAAACGATAGTGGTAGATATGTTTCCCCTTATATTCCCCTTTTTTTCTATTCTACCCAGTGTTCATGCAGATGATTTACAATCTATTCGGATCTGTATTTGTTTCCAATACGGGGAATCATGGACCCCGATTGGTTGATGGGCAGAACAGATGCTCCGGCCGGCTGGAAGTGCGGCATGGAGAGCAGTGGGGGACCGTGTGTGATGTATACTTCGGTTTAGAAGACGCCAGTGTGGTCTGTGAGCAACTTCAGTGCGGGGCAGTAACCGCAACCTCGGGAGCAGCTCACATTGGGGAGGGAACCGGCCCAATGTGGAACGAGAACTACAGATGTCGGGGAACGAGTCCCGATTGTGGGATTAACCGGTTTCATCCTGCGACCATTTTAGCTGCTCACATGGAAAAGACATCAGAGGTAAGTTCTCTCGATCTACTGAACTGGAAGAAATCAACTTTAAAATAGAGATGAGGAGACATTTCTTCTCTCAGTGGGTTGTAATTGTGCCGCAGAGAGCTGTGGAAGTTGGGACATTGAATAAATTTAAGACAGATATAGACAGTTTCTTAAAAGATAAGGGGATAAGTGATTATGGGGAGCGGGTGGGGAAGGGGAGCTGAGTCCATGATCAGATTAGTCATGATCTTACTGAATGGCGGAGCAGGCTCGAGGGGCCGTATTGTCGACTCCTGTTCCTATTTCTTATGTTCTTATGTTCTTATGTTTTACTGCTGTGCACAGTCTCACATCAGTGACTCTATTTCTACAAATCATTGATTCACCAGTTTTTTGATAAAGATCTCAAGTTCCCTTTGAACCTAAGCGAGTTTGTAATATGTGTGTCGATCGATTGGTCTGAAGTAAGTTAGCAATGAATCAAAGGGTTTCAATCCAGTACATGCTAAATAAATAAATGTCTCGCGTTATGGTCTTTCTCTCTGTCCGGGTAAGTCCAGTGTATTATCCAGAATTCGCCACCAACAGCTAACCGGAGACCTCTGCGACAGGATGGAAATGCTGCACCAGTATTGAAACCGTAATCAATATTAACAACAATTAATCAACATAGAATTCTCCGCAGAGCTCAGTTGCATTTTAATAGAAAACTCTGTTCATTTTGGCAGGTAAATCGTGCAAGATGAGTTTTAATATCCATTAAGTGCGCTGTAACTCAGATTATTTCATGGAATTCACGGACATTAGTTATCCCGGTCCTGGATCACACTTATCCCTTAACTGGCACCATCATATTACTGTTTGTGGCAACTCACTGAGCGCAATTCGGCTCTGGGCTTTCACACATTGAAACATCGAAACATGTGGATAGGAGGATGCCGTTCAATCCCTCTCGCCTGTACCGTCTTTGTCGCAGTGACTACAAATCAAAATTACAGCATTGGCGTGAAGCATTTTGAAACGTGGGGGAGCGGGTCTGTTCTCTCAGTATCAGGTAAGATAATCTGTGAACAGTCACGGAGCATAATAACGCCGTGTTCCTGCCTGCGACCAACCCACTTATCAATAGCCGGACGGGGCAGCACGCCCCCAATTTGTCTTTAACCGCCCCCTTTCTTCAGATTAGCTTTCGGTGAGAGTTAGTAAATTGTGGGATATTTTTTGCCTCAGTTTAAGTGTTGCTCTCAATGTGTGTCTTTTTGTCGGTGAAGGTTGGCCGCCGAGACTGACCAATGGGGGAAGCCGCTGTGACGGGCGAGTGGAGATTTACTACAACGGCCGCTGGGGGAGAGTGCAGGACAAGCTCTGGGAGATAAATGATGCCAACGTGGTCTGCAGACAGCTGGCTGCGGAACTGCGATAGTCGCTTATAATTCTTCAAAGTATGGAGAGAGTGAGGGGCCCGTGTGGGTGAATGATGTCCAGTGTCAAGGAAACGAGCTCTCACCCGCTACCATCTCATGGAGGCGCATAGCATCTCCGATACCACCCGGATGTTTGTTCATGCACCAAGACCCCAATTTCGGACCATTTAGGTTCCGCTCTTGCCGGGTGTTATTTTTTTTCTTTAATTCGAATTGTGTGCCCAATTGTGTGGGGCAATTTCTCCCTCAATATACTTCAGTTATTCAGCATCGGAGAGCAATGGTTACGCATTCAGCAGAATGGCTGCACCGTGCGGTTTCGTCCAGTAGGTGGCAATCCTTATTCTATCAGTGAATTATGAGACCATTTGGCCCATCTTTTCCGTGTTGGTGGCAGAGGAGCTACCCAGCCTAATCCCAGCTTCCAGCACTAGGTCCGTATTCCTGTAGGTTACGGCTCTTTATGTGCATATGCAAATACTTTTTAAATGTGATGATTATTTCTGCCTCTACCACCCTTTCAGGCCGTCAGTGCCAGACTCCTTCCACCCTCTGGGTGAAAATTATTTTTCTCATCTCCCCTCTAATCCATCTACAACGACTTTAAATCTGTACCCACTGGTTATTGACCCCTCTGCTAAGGAAAACAAATCGTTCCTATCGACTCTATCTCGGCTCCTCATAATTCTATGCACCTCAACTAAATCTACCTTCAGCCTTCTCTGTTCTAAATAAAAGAACCACAGCCTATCCAATCACTGTATGCAGTAATCAAGCTTTGACCTAACTAGTGTTGTGTACATTTCCAGAATAACGTCCTTGCTCTTATATTCTATGCCTCGGCTAATAAAGGGAAGTACTGTATGCTATTAACTACCTTATCGACCTGCCCTGCTATCTTTCAGGACCTGTGGACATACACTCCAAGGTCCCTCTGTTCCATCCCATTTCTCAGTATTCTCCCATTTATTGTGTATTCCCAGCTGCAACTACTGCAACGGCTAGTATCCACCAGCAGAGGGCGGATCAAATGTATCCCAGGCTGCTGAGCGAAGTAAAAGAGGAAATAGCTGAGGCCTTGACCATCATTTTCCAGTCCTCTTTGGATTTGGGCATGGTGCCGGACGACTGGAGGACTGTTACTGTGGTACCCTTGTTTAAGAAGGGAAAAAGGAATAGGCTAAGTAATTACAGGCCTGTCAGCATATCCTCAGTGGTGGGAAAATTATTTGTAAAAATCCTGAAAGTCAGAATAAATCTACATTTACAAAGGCAAGGATTAATTAGGGAAAGTCAGCACAGATTTGTTAAGGGAAGATCGTTTTTGACCAACCTGATCGAATTTTTTGAGGAGGTAACCAGGAGGATCGATGAGGGTAGTGCATATGATGTACGTATATGGACTTTAGCAAAGCTTTTGATAAGATCCCACATGGTAGACTGGCTATGAAGGTTAAAGCCCATGGGATCTAGGGCAAAGTGGCAAGTTGGATCCAAAATTGGCGAGCTAGGAAGCAAAGTATAATGGTTGCTGGTTGTTTTTGTGAATGGAAGGATGATTCCAGTGGGGTTCCTCAGGGCTCAGTACTGGGTCCCTTGCTTTTTGCGGTATATATCAATGATCTAGATTTGAATATAGGGAGTATGATTAAGAAGTTTGCAGATGATAGTAAAATTGGCTGTGTGCTTGATAATGAAGAGGAAAGTCATGGGCTGCAGGAGGATGTTAATCTAATGGTCCGCTGGGCAGAACACTGGCAAATGAAATTTAATTCGGAGAGTGTGAGGTAATGCACTTTGGGAGGGCTAATAAGGAAACTGAATACACATTAAACGGTAGACTACTTAAAAGTGTAGATGAACAAAGGGACGTTAACTGCTTGTCCACTGATCACTGAAGGTAGCAGGCCAGGTGGATAAGGTGGTTCAGAAGGTATACGGAAAGTTTACCTTTATTGGCCGCGGCATAAAATACAAGAGCAGAGTGGTTATGCTTAAATTGTATAATACTTTGTTAGGCCACAGCACTGTGTGCAGTTCTGATCGCCGTGAGTAAACTAGAGAGGCTACAGAGAAGATTTACTAGGATGCTGCCTGGAATGGCGAACCTTAGCTATGAAGACAGATTGGATAGGTTGCGTTTATTCTCATTGCGACAGAGGAGGCTGAGAAGAGACCACATTGAAGTGTATACAATTTTCAGGGGCCTGGTATAGTGGATAGCAAGGGACTATTTCCCTTGGTGGACGGGTCAATTACGAAGGGGCATAGTTTTAAGATGGTTAGTGGAACGTTTAGAGGGGATTTGAGGGGAGGTTTCTTCACGCACAGAGTTGTGTGGGTCTGGAACTCACTGGCTGGAAGGGTGGTGGATGCAGAGACCCTCACCACATTTAAAAGCTGCTTGAATGGGTACTTGATATGCCGTAACTTGCAGGGTTACGGACCGAGAGCTGGTAAGTGGGATTAGACTAGTTAACCTGATGTTAACTGGTGCAGATAAGATGTTAAGTAGTGCAGGGAATTGAATATGGCAAGGTTGATTAACTGGTCTCGTTTTTTATCGCCTGGATGGGTCAGAGAGCAATTTTCCCAGATTTACTTCCCCATTTGGCCTGGGTTTTTAAAAATATGGTTTTTGATCTCTCCCAGGAGATCACATGGCTCCCGTTGGGGTGGAGTGTAGATGTTTTTAGTATAAGGGGTGTTGCAATGGTGTGGGGCGGATTGGTTGGGCCGCATGCTCTTTAACTTTCTACCATTGTTCATAGATTTATATGTAACCTTCAGGGCTGCTGACCAAGGGCGTTGTCTGGCGTGGACATGATGGTCCGAAATCGCCTCCTTCTGCGCGGTGGATTTCTATGCTTCTATGTTTCTTGTTATAATCCAGTATTGAGAGGAGGATGTGTACATTACTATATAAATGGTACCTTTGCGCAATGTAGTATTCACCGGTCGATGCACAAACCAGTAATCACCAGTGGAGGGAGACATTACTGCGCAGATTTCGCCATTGCACTGCAGTATTCACCAGGTGAGGTATCAACCAGCGGAGCAAGGCATTAGAGTATAAAATTAGCCATTGCAGTATGCTGTATTCATCATAGGTGAATAAATGTAAATATTGCACTGTGCAGAATTCATAAGAGGAAAGAAACATTACTGTACAAATTCAACCATCACACTGCGTATTATTCACCAGCAGAGGGAGATATTACTTTGTATTAATTTAACCGTTGCACTGTGCACTATCTACCAGAGGAACAGCCCACAGGAGCCTTATGGGTCACAGCAGTGGGGAGAGTCCCAGTGACCCAGAAATGGAGAGCCGGACTAAAGAGTCGGTTTCCTTGTATCAACAGGAAATGTCATTGTATTGATCACGGATTCGATTTGGTCACCAGTGTATGACGCATGTGGTGTTTGAAACAGATAGCATTGATGCACTCAAGGGTAGGCTTGATACTTAAAACAGGGGGAAGGTAATTGACGAATACGGGGCATGGTGCTATGAGGTTATTAGACTGGGAGAAGACTTCTGTGGAATATACATTTTGGCGTTGTCCAGTTGTAAAAACTTGATTTTTCTGTACCATAGATTCTATGAAGTTCTGTGCAGATTAAATTTTTGCATTATTTCGTAGGGTTTAAACCCAGTCTTTGAATCAGTGCACTCTGAAGAAATACTGTCCAAAATTAGTTTCTCTCCAACAACCAGCCCACCACCCACCCCGCCCTCCTCCTCCACCGTCCCAGCCCCCATCACAAGTATCACGGTTCTGAATAATTGTTCATTTATGTTCTCTGATAATTTCCTATTAGTACATTTTATTCCATACAATTTACTGTTTATTTGATTACTGAACATTTGCTTATAATATATATTGTGTTTCATACAATGTTTGATTAAATTTGTATTGGAGCTGATCCTGCTCTGACTATTATCACGGTCTAGTGATTCTACATTCACCCACTGTCCAAGGACCAGCTTTGTTTCTTTCGCGGTTTTCTGCATTTATCCACTGTAACACAACAGATTGTGTCAGAGCCGTGCCGCTCAATACTACTTCACAGTCACAGTCCATAACTGGGCACTGCAACTTTTTTGGTCAACTTGCCAAAGATTTGAAGAAATGTTTTACGACCACTGTGAGACTGTCAGAGAGGCGTAGAAACCAAAAACACATTTACTGATAATCAGAAGTTGTAAATTTTCACCATCGATGAATTTACTATGGAGAGACATGATGTGTTCCTTGTAAACAAAAAGGAAAGTATTTTATAGAAGATGACCACCTGGAATCGAGGATAACTTTCTAGAACGTCATTGTGTAAAAAGCAGCTCGCAGTCTGCAGTGCCTCAGAACAGTCGCTGTGGATTTTGCTATGAACTGACAGGAAGCATCTGGCGTTGTGGGGATTTTTGTGCTCGTGTTTTGCTGGCTGCTGCCCTGAAATATTGCTTAGTGCTGCTGGATATTTAAGCTTGGGATTTGAACATATGCAGGTGAATGTATCAGGGGAAAGCATATCTGGGTAATACCATTAACTTATGGACAATAGATGACACTTTAGTGTGTGCAAATAAACGAATCCGTTTTACAAAGATTGTATTTGAGTAAAAATGGAGGTAATCTGTGTACACTTTCCCAAATCTACAATGAAAATATCAGTAGGTTAGGATAAATAGATTTTCTGTGTCCAAATCAATCAATAAATTCAGGAACAACAGGAACAGCATTCTTCCTATGGTTTTGAAGTGAAATATAAGAATCCAGTAGAAATTTAGGCTGATTTCTGTATCTGCCTATATAGGTCAATGAAACAATTATGCTCTAAAGAATCTAATACAACCAGGGAGAGTGCAACCTGTATCAATGTCAATGGTTAGCTCTCCGGCATCCAGTTAGGATGATGCAACTTGTGTCAATGAAAATAGTAAACTCGATGTGATCCAATCAGGAGGATTGCAGCCTGTATCAATGTAAATGGGTAACTCGCTTTGATCCAATCACGAGGAGTCCATCCTGTATCAATGTGAATGCTTAATTCGCTATTATGCAATCCAAAGAGGGAATCCGAAGGTAGACGGTTGTTTGCATAAGAACATAGGAACTGGGAGCAGGAGAAGGCCATAAGAGCCCTCGAGCCTACCCCGCCATTTATTACGATCATGGCTGATCCGATCATGGCTCAAGTCCATTTCCCTGCCCTCTCTCCATAACCCCTTATTCCCTTAATGTTTAAGAAACTGTCTATTTCTGTCTTAAATTTATTCAATATCCCAGCTTCCACAGCTCTCTGAGGTAGCGAATTCCACAGATCCATAACCCTCTGAGAGAAGAAATTTCTCCCCATCTTAGTTTTAATGGTTGGCCCTTATTCTAAGATTTTGCCCTCTAGTTCTAGTCTCCCCTATCAGTGGAAACATCCTATCTGCATCCACCTCGTCAAGCCCCCTAATAATCTTATACATTTCGATAAGATCACCTCTCATTCTTCTGAATTCCAATGAGTAGAGGCCCAACCTACTCAACCTGTCCACATAGTCAAACCCCACATCTCCGGAATCAACCTAGTGAACCTTCTCTGAACTGCATCCAAAGCAAGTTTATCGTTTTGTAAATATGGAAACCAAAACTGCACGTAGTATTCCAGGTGTGGCCTCACCAATATCATGTATAGCTGTAGCAAGACTTCCCTGCTTTTATACTCCATCCTCTTTGCAATAAAAGCCAAGATTCCATTGACCTTGCTGCACCTGCATATTATCCTTTTGTGTTTCATGCACAAGTACTCCCAGAACCCGCAGTACTGCAGCACTTTGCAATCTTTCTCCATTTAAATAATAACTTGCTCTTTAATTTTTTTCTGCCAAAATGCATGACTTCACACTTTCCAACATTATACTCCATCTGCCAAATTTTTGCCCATTCACTTAGTCTGTCTATGTCCTTTTGCAGATGTTGTGTCTCCTCCTGGCACATTGCTTTTCCTCCAATCTTTGTAGTATCGTCGGCAAACGTGGATACTTTACACTCAATCACTTCCTCCAAGTCGTTAATATAGATTGTAAATAGTTGGGTTCCGAGTACTGATCCCTGTGGCATCCCACTGGTTACTGATTGCCAGCCTGATAATGAACCATTTAACTCTACTCTCTGTTTTCTGTTCGTTAGTCAATCCTCTATCCATGCTAATATATGACCCCCAATCCCATGAACTTTTAACTTGTGCAGTAACTTTTTGTGTGGCATCTTGTCAAATGCCTTCTGGAAGTTCAAATACATCACATCCACTTGTTCCCCTTTATACATCCTCAAAGAATTCCAGCAAATTTTTCCAACGTGACTTCCCCTTCATAAATCCATGCAGACTGCCTGACCGAATTTTGCTTTTCCAAATGTCCTGCTACTGCTTCCTTAACAATGGAGTCCAACATCTTCCCAACCACAGATGTTAGGCGAACTGGTTTATAGATTCCTGCTTTTTGTCTGCCTCCCCTTTTAAATAGGGGCATACATTTTCCAATCTGCTGGGACCTCTCCAGAATCCAGGGAATTTTAGTAATTTAGAACCAATGCATCCACTATCCCTACCGCTACTTCTCGTAAGACCCTAGGATGCAAGCCATCAGGTCCAGGGGATTTATCTGCCGTTAATGCCATTATCCTACTGAGTACCACCTCCTTAGAGATTGTGTTGTGTTAAGTTCCACCCCACATCCCCTCCTATAGCGCTTTGACTATCCACTGTTGGAATATTATTAGTGTCCTCTACTGTAAAGACTGATACAAAATATTTGTTCCGAGTTTCTGCCATCTCCATAGTTCCCATTACTAATTACTCGGCCATGTCTTTAAAGGACCAACATTTACTCTAGCCACTCTTTTTCTTTTTATATATCTATAAAAACTCTTGCTATCTGTTTTTAACTATTGTGCTAGTTTACTTTCATAGTCTATCTTCCCTGTCTTAATCTTTTTTAGTCATTCTTATTAGGCATTTAAACGGTTCCCAATCTTTTGTCCTCCCACTAGTTTTGTCCACATTGTCTGCCCTTGGTTTTTAATTCAATACAGTCCTTTATTTCTTTAGTTAGCTGCAGTTCGCTATCTTTTCTCTTATGCCCTTTCCTCCTCACTGGAATATAGTTTTCTTGAGAGTTGTGAAATATCTCCTTAAATGTACACCACTGTTCATCAACCGTCTTACACTTTAATCTATTTTCCCAGGCCACTTTAGACAACTCAGCCCTCATACCTTCATACTCTCCTTTATTTAAGCTTAGTACGCTGGATTGAGATCCAAATTTCTCACCCTCCATCTGAATTTGAAATTCTATCATGCAATGATCACTCATTCCAAGGGGACCCATTACTGGGAGATTCTTTATTAGTCCTGTCTCATTGCATCTCAATAATTTAAATGTGGGTCCGTTTTCTCCGGCAGTGAATGTAGATCTGGAGAATGAAATCCGCTTGAATACTTCGTACATATCAATAATTGAACACACCTGAGATGTTACCTAAAGTTGCCATGACTCTAAAATGACGGATTCTGCGGATGTCACTTAGAAAGAAGCGGCAACGCAGCAGAAATGGACATTTAACTAAAAACAATCCACAGCCTGTGTTGCGAACCGAGTTGAAAATCAGATGAAACAGTGTAAAGCCCCTCGTAACTCTGCCACCCACTCATTGGTTTCCACAGGTGTATCCGCTCTTTCCCCGCTCTGATATACTGGGCTCCCTGAGCTAATTCTGTAGATATCAAACAAACTTGCAAGACTGTGAGTGTGAGACCTGGGTGATGAGAATAATCGGTTGTTACAGCAACTTGAAGGTCTCGCACAGAAAGGAGATGGAAAATATTTGGGTTCGCTCTCATGTGTTTGCTTTATGGAAGGCAAATGCGCCTCTTTAATTGCAGATGTAATCTAGAACAATAGGCAAAGCTTTCTGGCGTGCACACATAACACGGCTCCTTTATCATCACTGGACAAAATGCATGGATTCTCTACCTAACCACATCATCGGAACACTTTTACGAAAAGGACTGCAGGAATTATGAAGAAGATCCACGGATAACCCTCAAAGGACAACTGGGGGATGCGCTATGAATGGACCCAGCACATCTTCACCACACAGAATGCAGTGGTTCAAGGAGAAGGCACTCGATCATCTTCTCAGGGCAACGATTGATGGGTAATAAATAAGAACATAGCACGCGTCAAATGGAAAAATGCAGCAGCATATGATTATGTGACATCACCACACGTGCAAACACATACGAATAATCTAAGACAAAAAATACATTTTGATGCGATCTCTGTCCCAGTGAATAACCGGCACAGATGCTTCTTGAAAGCATACAAAGAATCAGCACCAAGCCAACCAGGTCGCAAAGTATTCCACAGGCTCACTACTCTCTTGGAAAATCAGAACTGCCTAACATCCAGTCGATTGCTACTCTTAGACAATCTAAACCTGTGCCCCTGGACTTTTCCGATCTGTTAAACTGAAATAATCTATTATTAGGCATGATATCCAACCTTTTAATTATTGTATAGACAACTGTCAGGTCACAGCTATGTTTACACGGCCCTTGAGACTAATCCATTTGCTTTTGTATCTCTACTGTGGACCTTTTCACCCATCGTATTGGGCCGGGAGGGAATCAAAACCTGGGCACAGTACTCCAGATGCATTGGTTGTGATCTTCCAATGTTCATTAGATATAGGAGAGGTTCCAGCGGATTGTAAGATAGCAATGTTAACCCATATATTTAAGACAGGAGGGAGAGAGAACACCGGGACCTACAGACCATTAAGCCTCACATCAGTTGTCAGGAAAATACTGGAATTCCTTATTAAGGAAGTGGTAATAGTATGCATAGAAAATCATAATAATGTTCGACAAAATCAATATGGCTTTAACAAAGGTAAATCGCGTTTGAAAAATGCATCAGTTCTTTGAGGATGTAACTAGCGGGGTGGATAATAGAGAACAAGTGGATGTTGCGTATTTGGATTTCCAAAAGGCGTTCGATAAGTTGCCAGATAAAAGGTTGTTAAGCAAGATAAGAGCACAGGAGTTGTTGGTAAGTTATGAGCATGGATAAACAATGGTTAACAGACCGAAAACAGGGAGTAGGGATAAACATGTAATATTCAGATTGATAAGCTGCCTATAGTGGGGCGCCGCAAGGATCAGTACTTGACCCTTACCTATTTATCATCTATAATAATCATTAGATGAAGGAACAAAGTGCAAAGTGTGCAAGTTTGATGACGATACAAAGCTCGGTGGAAAAGTAAGACATGAGGAGGATGCAAAGAGCCTGCAAAGAGATATTAGATTAAGTGTGTATGCAAAAGATAGCAGCTGGAGTATAATGTGAGGAAATGTGAGGTTAGTTGATTTGGTCGGAAGAATAGAAACACAGAATATTCCTTAAATGGTGAGAAATTATTAAATGTTGTTGTTCAGAGAGCTTTGGATGCCCTAGTAATATAAACACAGAGAGTTAGCATGCAGGGAAGGAATGCAATTCGGAAGGCAAATGGATTGTTGGCCTTTTTTTCTCGAAGGTCGGGGTACAAGAGTAACGAAGTATTTCTACAATTGTACAGGGCGCTGGTGAGACCACACCTGGAGTAATGTGCAAAGGTTTGGTCTCCTTACTTAAGAAAATATATACTTGCCTTGAGGCAGTCGAACAAAAGTACACTAGATTGATCCCTGAGCTTAGAGGGTTTAATACGAGGTGCGATTGAGTAGATTCGGCCGAGACTCTCTGGAGTTTAGAAGCATGAGAGTTGATCACATTTAAACATATAATATTCTGAGTGGGATTGAAACGGTAGATGCTAAGAGATTATTTCGCCTGGATGGAGAGTCTAGAACTAGTGGGCAAAGTCTCAGGATTAGGGGCTGGCCTTTTGAGACATAGATGAGCAGGAATTTCTTCACTCAGAGGGTTGTGAATCTTTGCCTTTCTCTGTCCCAAATTGCGGTGGATCTTCAGTCATTGCGTATACTCAAGGCCGAGATAGATAGATTTTTGGACTCCAGAGGAAATAAAGGATATGGCGACAGAGCAGGAAAATTGAGTTGCAGTCGAAGATTAGCCATGATCTTATTGAATGGCAGAGCAGGCAAAAAGTGCCTGTGCCTGCTCCGAATTCTTATCATCTTATGTTCTTATGTGGACTGACAAGCAAACTGAATATAGTCAAAATGATGTCCTAGAATTATTCTGAAGGGATCTCTTAGTACAACCCAATACCCTGTCAACTTTAGCAACAGTTTCTCACATTAGTTTCGTGTGCAAACTTACTGACCATGCTCCCAACACCACCGTCCAGGTCGTTAATATGAAGAGTGGCGGGGCATGAATGATCCCTGGGGGACACGACTACTAACGTGATTCTTGGCTGATGTAGAAACATTAACTTTTTTAGCTGCAGCACTGGATCCAATTCCTAATCCAGCATTTATTGCTGTCACAAGAGAGTACAGAACGCATGATTGCTGAAGCACATACACTGTTTGGAGAACACATCAATAGAGCATGAGAGGGACTTGATTTCTGAATCACAGACATGTGCAGCAACTCAGGAGCTGGAACATAAGTTTGAATTCCTGCAACAACCCAGGGGAGAGTCGATTCCATAAGTCAAATACTGCGTATGCTGGAAAACTAACATAAAACAGACAGACTGGAAACACTCAACATGACAGATCGGGAAAGCCGGTTTCCAGCGCATTCGCATTGTGCACTGAAAACTGGCTTTTGTAATGCCTCCCTGGCCCGGTAAACATTTCGTACGTACCCGCGGATGCCGGAATTTCAGGGCCAATATTTCTCTCCAGTTAACCTTACTTAGATCTATCTCAGCTGCGTCGTAATTGTTTTTTGCACATTTTTTGATCTTTCCAATTTATTTATCTCTATCAAATATTGTCTTGAACTATCTGATCTCACTAGTCCTGAGATCATCTCCCACACTTAATTAGCTTATCCACTCTGATTAATTTCCCATTACTCCACCTAGCAGTGCTTCCCCACCCTGGACCATTGTTGGAGCTCTTTCTGTCGATCATGTTTACTTGAGGGCAGTTGAAATCTTCAATCTTTGTGATATTGTGTTTTGCACTCAATTAATATATTTGCCTATATATTTCCATTTCTACTATCTTGACTCTATTTGGTGGGCTGTAGTTAACCATTAATAGTATGACCGGTCGATTTTAATCCTACATTTCAATCCATTCTATTATCTTTGTTAGCCATATCCTTTCTTACTCCAGCCATTATATTATTTCTGATGAAAACCTCCACTCCACCATCCTTTGTTGCTCTCTCTTATATTTAAATTCATTATAGTTGCAATGTTTATCTACATGTCAAAATTCAGCATCATTCTGCCGCAATGAATGAAAGATGAAATATCAAACCAAGAGCACACAGATCAGATAAGCCTGGAAAGAAAACTGCAGCGATCACTCAATTGTCACCCACTGTGTCAAAGATGACACGATTTGTGGATGGAACCTCTCTTGACAACAAATTGTTAACAGTGGAACTGATCCAAGTATTGAGTGAATAGATTTTTTTAAATTATCGTTGAGACATTTTTGAACTGATTCAGCAAGAAGTAAAGAGAGTAATGGACACGAGCTGTATCACTGTACTGAATTATCCCTCACAATCTAACAACCAGAACTAAATACCCTTAGAACAGACACTCGTTGTCCTAAGCACCAGAACTAAACAGTCTGAGCTTCAGGTCACATTCAGAATGAAGGTCATCTGAATCCCAACAGCTTGCTGAAGGCTTGCCCTCTCTGAAATGCAAATCATTTTTTTAATATCTATGTAGAACTTCCCTGTGAAATTAACGCTGTTCCTCGGTTTTTTCACTTAGGAAACTGATTTGGGATTGTCGAGAATCCACCGACTTCTATAATACTCAGGGAGATAAATCCCATTTCAAAAAATCATAATCAATTATCCACACACATATTTCTATCAGATTCCTTTAAACGGCCCTGTAAGTCATCGACAGAAGAAAGAAAACTTTAAGTAGATATTTGGTCATCGCTGCATTTTCTACCATGATATAAAGACACATGTCTTGAATGGTTCAGGTCAATTCTTGCCTCTGTGTTTAACGACTTTATTAACATTCAATTAAAGACCTTGTGTTCTGTCATTCACAGTAAACACTGTAAACTACAAGTTAATACACTGATTTTCATCAAGGTCGAGAAAGGGGTGTAAAATGGCAACATACGAGGTGTAAACTGACATGTAGATAAATATTGACGTGCTCAGTTATAAAGGAAGACGTCTCTCCCTCTGAGATTATTCAGTTGTCCATGTTTACTATGATAATAATATCCAGGATTGGAAGGATGATGTTAAGCGAATAAATTAAATTATTGACTGATGCTCTTTTTGCACTATTGCCAGCAGGCGACTCCCCTCTCTTTCTGGGCCACTCTTCTAGCTGGAGAAGAATAATCCCCTGTGCCTTACAATGCCTGTTACATTTCTAGTGAGATATCTTCATTTTCCAGAGCAGCCTCTAACTCTATACTGGCTGTCCAGTACATTTCAGGTGAGATTTCATCCTCTGGGTGTTACTGTAACGGGCGGTGCATCCACCCTGTACAGATCCTGACTGATTTTCATTCCACTGAATTCCGGTAAATACTGATACATTTACTTGTACACTCTAACTCGCTTTAGAGTTTCAATCCTCAACAAAAACACATCCATTTCGCATCAATACTTGACTCAACAACAGAATCTACAATTGTCATTGTAACTTAACGTCCCCCAAAAACATAAGACTCGTGGTGAAATTCACCCCAATTTTCATTAATGCACCTCTTGGTCGCCACATTATGTAAAAAGGATATAGACGCACTGGAAAGGGCGAGGAGAAGATGTGCAAGGATTATACCAGAAAGGTGAGGTCCTACCTGCCAGGAAAGAATGAACAGGCTGGGTCTCTTTCCTCTTGAAAAGAGAATACTGAGCGGTGACCTAATAGATGTTTTTTAAATTATGAAATGTTTTGTTAGACTAGATTCAGACATAGAGCTTCAACTTTTGGGCAAAAGGAAACCTGAGGCCATGAGTATAAGATATTTACCAAGAAAGCAAATAGAAAATTCAGCAGAATCATCTTTACCCAGAGGTTGGTGAGAATGTGGAACTCGCTTCCATACAGTGTAGTTAAGACGAGTGCGATAGACGCTTTTAATGCAAGTTTGGATAACCAGATGAGGCAGCAGAGAATAGAGGGATATGCCGACAGAATTAGATGAGGAAAGATTGGAGGTGGCTCGAGTAGAACTTAAACACCGGCATGCAATGGTTGTGGCAATGGCTGTTTCTATGCTGTGAGTCCTATATAATACTTTATCAATGACATTCAATTCATTGATACAGGTCAATGGTATAATTCAATTTGCCTAAACTGAAATACAAAAACTGTTCGAACTACATTCGTGACCGGTGGTGTTGGATTGAGACTTTATTATATGATAACACTCATGGTTGGATTTCAGATGGTTAGGCCCAGAAAGTCAGCTTGGCACAGAAGGTAATTAAGGCCAACAAAGAAATTCTATTGGGCCTGTTCCCTGATTAGCTTTTATACACAAGTATTTTCCATAAACCCTTTAATAGATGAGGGGACACCACAGAATTCATTGCTTGAAACTACATTTACTGTCATGCACCTCTCAATCTTTGCAACACAACAGGAAATATAGACATTTCAGTAACTGCTTATTATGTGGAGAAATATATGTAATGAGCCAGCATTAAATGTTCCAGAATAGGTATTATCTAAGAATAATTCCACATAATTATTGCTCCTTCATGGAATTTACAATGCGAATCAGCCATATGTTATTATCAAAACAATATCTGGGTAGAAATTGTTGAAGTTCATATCGAGTATTTAGACAAAAACAAACCTATTTGATGTAGGTGAGTTATTAATTGAGTAACACCAGCTCAACACCAATGCAGTGTCCCTGGTTTTACTATTGGAGCCTAAAATTCCCAGAGCTCAAGTTCCACCATTCGAGGGTAAAGCAGAGAATATGTGAGAAATACTGAGCTGTGGGAGTCAGTGAGATTGGAGATAAACAGAGAAAGAAGGGAGTATGAAAGCATTGATCGAGAACACGTGGGAACAATGTACCATAAACAGATGGATGGAGAGATGGAGGGAGTGAGAGAATGAGAGGGAAAGAGATGTATAAAGAGACAAAGAGAGACGCAGACACACACAGACAAAGGCACAGACAAGGAGAGCAAAATCATTGAAATTCAGCTCGAGGTAGCCCTGTACAAGAATCAATGGGATGAAGAGAGAGTTAGAGTGAAAGGGACATAGGGCGTGAGAAAGAGATTTTGAGACACACAGGGAGACAGAGACAGCGAGTTAGACAGAGAATGAGAGAGAGAGAGAGAGAGAGAGAGAGAGAGAGAGAATCCGATAGGAAAGTGAAAGCAATGAACTACACCACATGGGCAATATTTTCGCTAATCATAGGAATGGATAATGAGTGAGAGAGAGAGACTGACAGGCAGAGAATGAAAGAGATACTCTAGTGTGGTTGTCAAACCACGAGCCCACTCAAAGGAATTGAGATAGAGAAGATCACAAGCCAATAAGAGAAAGACAGCGACAGGGATTCTGGCGCAGGCAGGGAGATAAGAGATTTAAAATTGCAGGAGGCGTTAATAAGATCAGGATTGAGGGACACAGCAGGCATTGAAAACAAAAACGACAAAATCGTGCTGATTATTTACAAATCCCTGGCGAGGCCACAGCTGGAGTACTGTGTACAATTCTGGGCCTCACACTTTATGAATGATGTCAAGACCCTTAACAGGGTACAGATGAGCTGATCAGACTGATACCAGGTATGAAGGACTGAAGTTATGTGGATACATTGGAGGATCTGATATTGTTCTCCTCAGAACAGAGAACGTTAACGGAAATCCTAACAGAGATATGCAAAATTATGTTGGGGTTCTATCGAGCAAGCAGGGAGAAAGTATTTCTCGGGCAAGTGGGTCGGCAATCAGATGTCATATATGTAATATAATTGGTAAAATTAAAAAAAATCAGAGCATTGTTAAGAGCTGGAGCGTTAAAAGACAATTGGAGTTGAAGAGGTTATGGAAAAAACTGATGATATTGCACAGACTTTTCAAAGAACCCGACGAAGGTATATTGGGCCGGTTGGCCTAATTCTGTAATATTCTCTATGATCCGCATATCGGATCGGTAACTGAGTTCCATTCAAGACTCGTACTGGTTAAATGCGTCTCAAGGGAAGGGGTTGGTTGGAACCTGGGCTCATTGCATCTATTAATGGACAGGATCCTTCTCATTGGTTATTTTACCAGACTGCAATTCGCGGTTCATACCTGTCAAAATCTATTGATTATTTGGAAGAAACACTGCTTTCTGTACAAACCGTTGTCAAAGAATTAACTGCCAGTTCAGTCTGGGTGCCAGAAGTTGCTGGCGGGACAGCTCGGTATCTGCGATCAGCAATCGGTTCGTGTTCAGGTACCATCGCTGTAACCGGCTCCTGCGACAATGCTGCGGTGCATCCTGACCCTGTTTCTACTGCAGCTTCTGAACTGTGAGTTATTGATCATTGAAAGTATTCGGTTCTGTATAGATACGCTTATTATTATGAAAACATGTTCCTCATTAATACAATTATTGGTATTTATTTGAACACATTGAGGTGATGTGGAAAGTAAAAGCTGTTTGGTTTAATAGTTTCGTGTAGAGTTTAACGATATATCGGGACTTGTTTCTCAATCGCCTTCCAACTGCGGCTCTTGTATGGACAGAGCAATGGATTGAAAAACTTATTGGAATAGTATTAATGAGTCGGTTAAAAGTAGAGCACTGATGGAATAGATTGCATCGGAGCGTCAGGTCAATTTACAAAAAAACGGGATTATATTTTATTCAAATGTGTCAATCACTTGGAGCGTATGAAGTGTACATTGATATTGCTCATTTAATTTATAGAAGTTTAATGTAATACATCTTTTGGGTTGTTTAATTATAAGTTCCATAAAGTTCAAATAGGCAATTAATTCGCCATTTCTGTCGGTATAAGTGAACGCGTTTAAACTATTTTACATCTGATTGACACTTATTTTTAAATTCCCAGTTAAGAATTTTATCAATCTTCCATTTAAACCAAAATCGAACACAAATACCGCGGCAGTTTTGTTTCCTTTTGTCCTCTGCTGCTCTTGTGTAGACAGAACTGACTGCAGTAGAAATTCTAACCGGATTATTTACACCGAGATTGCTAGAAATGGAGCGCGGTTGCTTTTAGAATAGAGTGTGTCGGAGCCTGGGGTGCATGTTAACTCACTGAGTGTAGAACACCAGTCAATGCTGCACCGACTGTCTACTGAATCCACACACACATTTCTATAACAGATATTTATCAGCAGAAGTGCTGTCTAACGCCCGTGTGATAGAATGAACTGAATTACTGTGTACAGTACATTCAGCATTAGAATGTTGGATAAGGTTTATTAATATTGCATCATATAATATTCACCAGTGGCGGAATCAGTATTGTTTCAATTAACTTTCATCATTTGTAAAATTAGTATTAAATACATTCTCCAACTAATGATGTTAATAAAATGTATGAAAACTTTCGCGAATTTGCTGTTTGATTGTTATTGTTTAGTTAGTGAATATCTTCAAAATTATGATAATTTTATATCAAATTACCGTTTCTATTTCATACATTTATTGTGCCATGCAATTATTAAGCTTACTCAATCTCCTTCCACATTTAAAACTTGTTATACAATGCCATGTAGTGTTTAACGAGATATCGGGACTTGTTTCTCAAACTCCTTGAACCTGCTCGATATGTTATGCTGCGTTTCTCGGTCGGTGACTCCTTTCAGTTTTTTGCTGTGACAGAAATGTGTGTGTGGATTCAGTCGGCGGCCGGTGCAGCTTTGACTGGTGTTCTACACTCAGTGAGTTAACTTACACCCCAGACTACGAGACACTCTGTTATAACAATGAATGCGTTTCACTTTTAGTAGGATCTGTGAAAATAATCCAATTGGAATTTCAACCCCAGTCTACTCTGTCTGTAAAGAAGCACAGGGGACAAAATAAAAGTAACTGTCGCGGTATTTGTGTCCGATTTCGGTTTAAACAGGGAAAAGGAAAGGCAAGCAGGCACATTGAAAATAATGGCAGCAAAGGAATTGAAGAAGAGCCTGAATGTATTTTGAAGTGCATTTTATTTTATCAAAAGTCTTGTCCTCCAAGCGGCCCTTTCATAATTTTTAGACGTAGTTCCCGCCTCTATTTTTGTCCTCTATCTCCCGCTCGTCCTTGTTGCCGGGCAGCCTTAATTCATCTAATTCTGAGTGACTCTTCGTGATTACTGCGGTTATTAATGAGACAGCTTCTCTGTATGTGCTAGTTCCTGAGAAACTGCAGTTACAGGTCAATGTCAGTGCCAAAACCGTTGGGGAATTTGTTAAGCAAGTGTTGTTATTTAGTTCGTGATTATCTTCAGAATCATGGCACCTTTATATCTAATTAATTTTTCTAATTTATATATTTATATGCACAGTGCCATGTAATATTTCGGTTTTTTCAGTCTTCTTGGACATGCAACTTATTTTTATACAGAGTCAGGTAGAATTTAATGAGGCATTGGGACTTGTAGTGTCATCTCCTTCCGCATACGCGTACATTTTATGCAATGTCATTAGATATCGGAATGTATTTTCCGTCTCCTTCCACCTGCTGGATATTTTTTGTTGAGATTTTCGGTCTATTTTCGGTCCATTCAGTTTCTCACAGTTTACGTGTATAGTTGGTTATATTTATTAATCTCGATCAATAACTGATGCTGGTTTACTGACATACGTACATTCCTGCACTGTTATCAGATACATCATTCATTTAATGAAATATATTTGCGTGAATCATTTTTTCTTTTATTTTATACAACGGATTGGATGCTAAAATCTTGTTTTGTAGATAATTTAAATAACTTTTTCTGCAATTCACCGAACGGAAAAACAGAAACTTATAAATTATTCCCTGGATCATTTTCACAACCGCCTGCTGATTACAATCAATTTACAGCAAACGGGCTTATTTAATTCAAATGTGTTATTCATTGGGATCATATGAACAGAATATTGAAATGGATTACGTAATTTTTGGAGTTCCATTTAATATATAATTTGGGTTGTTTGATTTTAATTCAATCAATTTCTAATATGGTTTCCATTCACCATATCTGTCGATAACAGTAAAGCGCTCGAATATTTTACAAAAGCAAAATACTGCGGATTCTGGAGTCTGAAATGCTCCAATGTTTTACATTTCATTAACACTTATTTTAAATTCCCAGTTGAGATTTCTATCACTCTTAGATTTAAACCCGATATCGAACACAAATACCGCGGCAGTTTTGTTTCATTTTGCCTCCTGTGGCTCTTGTGCAAACAGTGCAGACGGCAATGTAAATTCTAGTCGGATTATTTAAAGCGAGACTGCTAGAACTAAAGCGTGGTCACTGTTAGAATAGAGTATCGGAGACTGGGGTGTAAGTTAACTCACTGAGTGTAGAACACCAACCAAAGCTGCAGCTACTGCCCACTGAACGCACACAGACATTTCTGTCACACATATTTCAGTCGAAGTGCTTTCTGGGCCCTGTAAGATACAGAGAATAGAATTAAAATAAATATTATATTCAGCTTTAGATTACTGGGCAAGGTCTACAAATATTTTGTAATAAAACTGACTAGAGGTGGATCCAATATTGTTTCAATTAGCATTAATTAGTAGGGCAATTATCTTGAAGTACACGCTAGAAAATTTATGTGACTGAAATTTCCTCAAACTTGAGGAATTTGCTGAGTATTGTATTTTAGTTAGTGATGATCTTCAGAATTAAGCCGGTTTAATATTTAATTAATGTTCCTATTTCTTGCAGTTACAAGCAAAGTTTCTAGTAATAATTATGTTTTCTCAATCACCTTCCACATTCCATCTTTGTGAAACAATGTGATATATTGATTAGTGGGATTACGGGGCATATTGCTCAATCTTCTTCCAATTGGTTGATATTTTATGCTGAGATTGTCGTTCAATGACTCCGCTCGGTTTCCACTTCATGTTTCGCTGTATTTATTATTCCCTGTCAGTAATAAAAGCTGGTTCATTTACTTGGAAACGTTCTCGCACAGTTAATTATGTTTTTAGGGAACTATATTTCCGTGAATAATCTTTCATTTTATAAAACTGATTGAATACTAACATCCAATTCATTAAGCTAATTGAATGAATGCTTTCTGGCATTCGTAGAAGAGAATTAAAAAAATCAAATGTCCCTCACCCACTGAATCATTTTCATAAATCATGTGCATTTCAAAATCCGTTTACTGAAAATGGCATATTTTATTCAAAACGGTCATTTATTGGGATTATATCCAGGGAATATTGAAATAGATTGTGTGATTTATAGAATTATATTCGATTAAATAATGTCTTATGTTTGTTTGATCTTAAATTCCATCAGCTTCGAATAGGGAATTAGTTCACTATTTGTGTCGGCGATAGTGAGCACTCTTATATTATTTTAGTCCTTAGTAACACTTACATTCCCAGTAGATAATTGTGTCAAACTGAAATTGACCCGCTTAGTCTAGAACATCAGGCAAAGCTGCACCCACTGCCGACTGATTACCAACATTTCTGCAGAGAGATGAACTAAATATTTTAAATAATTTTTCAACATTATACTGTTGGAGAAATTTTCCAGTTGAAAACTAATTAGAGGGGGAACAAATATTGGTGCAACTGGCATTAATTATTAATATAATTATTGATAATACCACCCATCAAAAAATGATGTTGCTTAAAGTTCCAAAATCTCCGGGGAATTTGCTTTGCTGTTGTTTAGTCAGTGGAGTCTGCTTCCACAGGCTCCATGGTTTTTTATTCATGTAGTGTTTAATGCGATATCGGGACTTGTTTCCCAATCTCCTCCCACGTGTCCCATGCTTTGGTCACGTTGTGTACCAAATCATGAACTGGTTTGTATAGTTATCTTTGGCAGATAGCGATCAGAGCCATTTATCCTCGTCTTGTAAATATTCGGTGGTGTTTGGTAATGTTCTAACCGTGATAACGTTTATTCAGGCACTAGAAAAGCTGTATGGATTACTGATTGCGCGTTTGATGCTCAGCGTCTGGATTGTTTGCTGTGAGCTCCCTCTGGTGGTTTACGGGAGGTATTAACCTGTAATTTTCTTTATTAATAATTTGCTTCCTAAATCGAACAGGAACTCATTTAAGTGTGGAAGTTGTTCAAATCTGACCTGAAATAATTTCATGTAAAATAATAATTAGATTTTTCACACACCTAATAATCTGTAATGACAAGAATGTTCATATAAGCGCTCTGTATTGACTGTATTTTCTAATTCCTAAAGCCATGTTGTCAACTTCAATGAACTGAAAAATTTGTGGCTTTACATCGAATTCAGGAAGTTAAATTCGCGGCATAGAATATCCCCAAATTCTCACATTTTGATTCTAGTCCTTTGAATACTGGAGGAATTCGCTGATATTTTTGAGCTGTGTAGATGAACGAGAAAACAGTAACGACTGAGCAAGGAAAAAACTGACTAGATATCGGAGATAATATGCGACAAACTGGACCAATGCGCAACTGTGCGAGCCTCGGTTGTATGTTGTTTTAATGTATTCTGAGGATCAGGGAGAGATGCTGCTCAGGCGGGAATGTATTGGCCAATCCTAGTTGCTATGAGAAGCTAGTTCTTATTCTTAAATCACTGCAATCCTTGTGCTGAGAGTGTTCTGGATCCCAACAGTTCATTGTATTTGTGAATCTTCTTGCTGACAGTTCCATTCATTTCTTGCCCCAGTGAACTCTAATTCTCAATGTCTAATTACAGGCAGACCTGGGAACAGTCAGGCTGACCCATCAGGTAACCGCACTTTCTGTTCACATTATCTCTGCTCGAATTCATCCCATTCAATATGAGATCTGGGTGACAATCTCTCGGCATTTTTGATCGCCGATAATCCGCTTCCTGTTTGCCCCTCAGAAGGGAGGAGCGCCTCCCGTGGACCGTTACTAAAGATATTTAATTCCAGATGAGTGGCGGTTGTTGCATTCATAATAAACGGGGTCCCTGAAGGGCTCCACTGACACTGCTGTCGCTCTCAAAGGGCTTCTCACTTTCCACTGCGCCAACGAGCGATAACATTAATATATGACAATCCAGCCCGCCTCTTTCTCCATTGCCTCCGGGGACTGTGGGAATTTCTTCCAGCCCTGACCTTTACTGGCCCATATGTAAATTCCGCCAATCCATATTGAGCATGATGAACAGCTGACCATTGCAGCCGCGCCCATCTACCGACCTTTGGAGGCAGCAATATATTCTGAGTCTTTCCCTATCTCATCCCCGTAGGTGCTGGGAACTTACCGCTGAATTGCGGTTCCCTGCGGATTTGCACCGTTTATTAGTACTTTCCTCTGAGTTTCTCCATGTTTAATATTTGCTCGCGGTTTTATTCGGGGTCTGGGCACAGTCTGATGTTCACACTGATTTCTCAAATGACCGCCCCTCCCCCGGCCACCCGCCCTTGCCCGGTGAATGGGGGCGGTCCGCGAGCTGGGAGACTGCGGGTTTACAACACTGCAACCGCTTGATGTTATTGTTGATATTTTAGAGAGCCGGTGAAGCTGAGACTGGTGAATGGGGGCAGTCCGTGCGCTGGGAGACTGGAGATTCACTACAGGTGACAGTGGGGGACTGTATGGGCAGTGGGGGACTGTATAGGATGACCTCTGGGATCTGCCGGACGCCGCTGTTGTGTGTCGGGAGCTGGGCTGCGGGGCAGCGCTGTCAGCACCGCGCAGGGCTCACTTTGGGAAAGGGACCGGAACCATTGTGACGTCAACTGTTCGGTGCGGCGGGACCGAGGCCGCTCTGCAAGAGTGTGGTTCAGCTGAATGGAGTCACCGCTCCTGGTCACACTCCAGGGATGCCGGCGTCATCTGCTCAGGTAAACATCTTTCTCCTGACTCTCACCTCCCGCCGCGTTTGATGGTTTCTAGAAAAGAACGGAAGTATCCGCGACTATCCGAACACTGGAAATGTGAAGATAATAATTCTAGTATTCTCCTGTTATTATTAATGTTATATTATTAATATTCCGGTCACTGTTTGTGTTTTAATAATATCACTATTACATTTGATTAGCATCCCCCACCGAGAGCAGTCAATACCTGACACTCGGCACATTTACAAAGCAGACAGAACAATTCCCATTGAGATTTGACCCGAAGCCGCGGTGAATGAGCTGATCTGCCGGAAACGTCACAATCTCAATCCAACTCGCCATTCTCAACTCAACAGCCAGTACCGGGCATGCGCCGTGAGCCCGGCTGTCCGGCTGCGTTAATCGATTGACCTGAGATCTGGGGGCCGAAAATGGTGAAGGTCAATGGCCGCCCAAGTGCCGCCCAATTGACCGCCGGTGGCCACCGAGATACCTGACGGTAGTGCGGGAGTTTCAGCAAAAAGGTCCTTGAAAGGGCGCCCGGTGGGAAAAGAGGGACATACGCCGTCAATCTGGGCGGGCAGCGGGCGGGAGCTGCCAATTTGGGCGGCAAAGACTCTAGCCGCCCAAGTGCTGCCGAGGAAGGTGTCAGGCCCACAGATGGTCGAAGATCTGAAAACAAAAATCAATGCAAGAAAAAAGGAAACCTTCAGGGGACCCCATGCCGGTAATCCGCTGTAAGAATTTTTGTTTTAAATGTTAACTAACATTTTTTTGCAGGTTTTCATATATATCGTAGGGAATAGAGCAGCCTCCACGCAGTGGTCCTTCCCCGTTCTGGCGCCGATTCCTGCCTGCACCTATCTAGCATCTCGGCAGGCGGGAATTCACGTGCGCCACTTGGCCGTCCGCTGAAAACAGCGGGCGGTTCCCGGCAGTTCTCTCCTTCCTCCTGCTCCAGTCCAGGAGCAAACTGGCACAGGGCGGAACCCAAAGAGAAATGTCGGCGGATCTCGACGGCAGGTGTTAAGGCCATCTGATTCGGCGCCCTGATGTTTTACACGGACTGTAAATCTGAGACTAGGGAGGGACGTGTCTCAGTCTGGGGGAAACCTGGGTAATGAGTCTGTGGGCAGCACGGGAGGGAACTGCACTGTATGATCCCACAGGTGCCTGCACATTCCCATTCATTTCAAATATTGAGAAGCTGGATACCATCCAGGACAAGGTAATCTTCTTGAACGGCAGTCCATCCACCACATTAATCATCCACTCCCTCCATAACCGACGTACTGAAGTATCCAATGTCTATATGATGCTCCGCAACAACTCGCCAAGGCTTCTTTTGCAGCACCTCTCAAACTTGCCTCCTCCGCCATTAAAAAGGATAAGGGCAATTGGTGCATGGAATCACCATCACCTCCATATTAATCTCCGAGTCACGCACCATACAAACTTGGCCGTACATATATATCGCAATTAATTTATCTTCACTGGTTGAAATTCCCGGAACTCCCCATGTAACAGCATTGTGGGAATTCCTTCACCACACGGTTTTTCACCAGTTCAAAAAGAAGGCCCATCATCAGCTTCTCAAAGCAACAGGGATGGGCAATAAATACTGACCTTTTTAGCGTCGCCCACATCCCTATAATTATGTAAATACTTCACAGATGTATATACCACCTACAGCATAGAAACAAGCCATTCAGCCCAAATGATCCATGTCGGTGTTTATGATCCTAACGAGCCTCCCAATCCTCCTCATCTAACCCTATAAACATCAACTTCTGCATTTGTTAATCCTGTTAAATGCAGTTATTCTTTTCGCCTCAACTACTCCTTGTAGTGGCCAGTTCCAAATTCTAGCCACTGTCTGGATAAAGATGTTTTCCCTGAAGTACACATTTGTACTTTCTAGTTAATATATTTATGGCTGCTAGTTTTAGTTTCCTCACAAGTGGTAAAACATTTTGTGCGTTACCCTTTCAACCCTGTTGATACCTTACTGATCTCTATCAGGTCACGACGTGGCCTTTTCTATAGCAAAGAATACAGATTGTTCAATCTTTCCTAATATTTTACAATAAACAGTATGTTGCTCCTGTATCCACATTGCTACTTGTGCTATAACTCCACAATCTCCCGCGGAAGAAGTATTTTTTACACCAAAATCCAGGAATCTTGCTCTAAAATAAACCAAAAATATTGCCGATATTGGAAATCTGAAATAAAAACCGAAAATTCTGCAAATACTCAGCTGGTCAGGGAGGGTAGGTCGAGAGACAAACGGAGCTAACCTTTAAGGTCGATGACCTTCACTCATTACGAAAGCAAAATTGTGTATTCATGGACAGCAGCTGTTATTACGGGACAATCCCTGATAAGAGATGGTAGCCATTATCAAAGTGAATATTCCGTGTTGCGGTTATCAAAGGTAGAGGTCTCGATCCCGCAGTGCAAAGGTCTAGCTCTGCGGTCGCCGAATTCATTCTGGGTAATTTAGACCATGTGCTTGTGGAAGTGTGTGATTAAATATGGAAGTGGTTACGGGAATGTCACTATCATATGTTGAACCATATGTAAGCGATCTGTCCCTGTATGTTGACTCCCGTTTTTTTCGGTAGGGTTCAGGCCTTTTTTGTGCGAGAAACGGAAATTGTGCCGGGTGTTTATTCCGTCCCAAGCAGACAAAATACAAACAACTTGTTTTGTCAGGTCTCTTTAATTTATAAAAATACTAAATCCAGTGAGATGATTCCCAGGATCATCTGCCAGACGTATAATCGTAATTAAATATAAATCGCGGGACTTATTGGGAGATCATGGAATGGATAAGAAATGTGAGCGAGATAGGTTTTTTAGTGGAGTGCCCACTTCAATATACATTCAATCAACTGCAAGTAAACCGGTTGGATTGATGGATACGATCACACTGAGGCGGAGGAGGGAAGAGTGGGTGCAGAGAGTAGGGGAATTGCGGGGTGTGGATGGGAGGAAACCTGGAACATAGGGGCAGGCGTAGGTAGTTCAGCCACACCAGCCTGTTCCGGCATTCACTGAGATCATGGCTGACCTGTATACTAACTCCATTTATCCGTCTTGGCTCCATAGCCCTTAATAGGCTTGGCAGATATAAAATCATTAATTCAGCTAGCATCTATTGCTTTTTGTGAACGAGTGCTCCACAGTCTTAATACACTCAAGCAAATCAATCTTAACCATATATATTCCCAATGGGAATACTAGTCGAGTATATGTCCACTCTCCTCATAATGATACTCTTGGAACACCAGTAATATCGGTTGAATCAGCGCGACACACCTTCCAATATGCTCTTTTGTAAGGTGAGGTTCCAGAACTGTGCACAATACTCTAGATGAATTCTATCCAGGCTTTTGTATTGCTGTCGGAAAATTTATGCCCCTTCGTATTCTACCCCACTCGACAAAAAGGCTAAAATTCCACCAGACATTTTGATTTGTTTTTGTATCCGACCACTACCTTTTAACGATCTGTATACATGGACGCCAAAATCTCTTCGGACCGCCACTGTTCCTAGCTTTTCACCATTTAGAAATTCTTGGATCTATCCTTTTTTGATTGAGGTTGTTGCAGGGCCTTGATACAGCAATTGGCTAACAAATCAAATGCTCGACAATGTAATCAAACCATTCGAGGACAAATCAGGGTGTTGGGATTAAGCCAAACAGATCTTTATCCAGTCCCGCCTTTTCCATTGTGTAACACTAGGCCAAGTTAAAGGAGACAATTATACTCTGGAAAAGGTGTAGATACATTGCTCGATTCAGATCTCTACAAATGTACTGAATTGTGGGTCTTGAAAACGGGAAGTGAGCTACTGAAGTATGTAAATGTAGAGAAATGCTGAATCTGAGAAGAATCTCTAATTAAACTAGAACAATAAAACAAGATGGTTAATACTGAAGAGAGCGAAATTCTTACTTAGACTTGTGTTGATGTACTTCGCACGGAGAGCGATGGAGGATTGGAATAGACTCTGGTGTAAATTTGTTGAGGAAAATAGTTTCAGTGAAATACAGCTGTGAAAAGCCACTTAAAATACAATCGTAGAAAATTATGACACAGAGTAAGGCCATTCAGCCCATCGTGTCCATGTTGGTTAAAGGAGAGCAACCCAGGCTAATCCCAGCTTCCAGCACTGGATCCATAGCCATGTAGGTCATGGTTTTTTAAGTGCACATCCAAGTACTTTTTACATGTGATGAGGTTTTCTGCCTCTACCAAACTTTCAGGCAGTGAGTTCCAGAATCCCACCACCCTCTGTGTGAATGTTTTCCCCTCATCTCCCCTCTAATCATTCTATCAATTACTTTAAATCTATCCCCCTGGTTATTGACCCCTCGGCGACTAGAAACTGGTCCTCCCAATCCACTCTCTCTAGGTCCCTCATAATTTTATAGACCTCAGTTAAAGCTACCATCAGCCTGCTCTGTTCCAAAGGAAACACAACCCGCCTATCCAATCTTTCCTCATAGCTAACATTTTCCTGTCCTGGCAACATCCTGCTAAATCTCATCTGCCCCTCTGAAGTGCAATCACAACTGTCCTGTAATGTGGTGACCCGAACTGGATGCAGTATCAAGCTGTGGCCTGACTAGTTTTGTATAAACTTTTAGCATAATTTCCCTGCTTTTATATTCTATGCTTTGGCTAATAAAGGAAATCATTCCGTACATCTTTTTAACTACCTCATCGACATGTTCTGCTACCGTTAAGTAAATGTAGACATTTCAAGATCCCGCTTGTTCCTCCAGCTCTCAGTATCCTCCCATTTATTGTGTATCCATTTACCTTGTAGCCTTACATTACCTCACCCTTTTTCGGATTGAATTTCCGTTTCCCCTCTTCTGCCCAATTGACCAGCTCATCGATATCTTCCTGTAGTCTAAAGTGTTTCCCCTCACTGCCAACCACATGGCCACTTTTTGTATCATTTGAAAATGTCTTTATCATATGCCCTACACTTACGTCAAATCATTAATATATACTACAAAAAGCACTGTGGCATCCTATTGGAAACAGAGTTCGAGTCGCAAAAACACCTGTCAACCATTAGCCATTGCTTCCTGCCACTGAGCCAATTTTGGATCCCATTTTCCAATCCTCCTTGTATCCCATGGGGTTTTACTTTTTTGATCATCCTGCCATTTGGGACCTTGAGAAAAGCCTTGCCAAAATCTATGTAGACTAAATCAAATGCAGTGCTCTCATCGATCCTCCTTGTTACCTCATCAAAAATTTAAATGATGTTACACGACCTTCCCTTAACAAATCCATGTTGATTGCCCTTGGTTAATCTGTTCCTTTCTAAATGAATATTTATACCGTCCTCAGAAATGATTCCAAAAATGTGTCCGCCACCAAGGTTAAATTAATAGGGCTGTAATTACTCGGTATATCCCTTCCTCCTGGCTAACTAAAGAAATAAAGGACAGTATCCAATTAAAAACCAGGGCATACAATGTGGCCAAAACTAGTGGCAGGACAGAAGACCGGGAAGCCTTTAAACGCTCATAAAGAATGACTAAAAAATGATTAAGAAAGGTGAAATGGACGATGAAAGTTAACTAGCACGGAATATAAAAAAACAGATGGCATGAGTTTCTACAGGTATATAACAAGGAAAAGAGTGGCTAGAGTAAATGTTGGTCCTTTAGAGGACGGGACCAGGGAATTAGTAACGTGCAACATGGAGATGACAGAAACTCTGACCAAATATTGTTTATCAGTCGTTACGGTAGAGGACACGAACAATATTCCAACAGTGGATAGTCATGGGACTATGGGGTATGGGGGGAGGGGGAAGGAACTTAACACAATAACAATCAGTAAGGAGGTGTTGCTCAGAAAGGTAATGGGACTTTAGACCTGATGGCTTGCATCCTCAGGTCTTAAGAGAAGTAGCGGCTGGGATTGTGGATGCATTGGTTGTAATTTACCAAAATTCCCTGGACTCTGGAGAGATCCCAGCAAATTGGAAAACTGCAAATGTAACGCCTCTATTTAAAAAATGAGGCAGACAAAAAGCAGGAAACTATAGACCAGTTAGCCTAACGTCTGTGGTTGGGAAAATGTTGGAGTCCATTATTAAAGAAGCAGTAGCAGGACATTTGGAAAAGCAAAATTAGGTCAGGCAGAATCAGCATGGATTTATGAAGGGGACGTCATGTTTGAGAAATTTGCTAGAATTCTTTGAGGATGTAACGAACGGGGTGGATAAAGGGGAACCAGTGGATGTGGTGTATTTGGATTTCCAGAACGCATTTGACAAGATGCCACATAAAAGGTTACTGCAGAAGATAAAAGTTCACGGGTTTGGGGGTAATATATTAGCATGGATAGACGATTGGCTAATGAACAGAAAACAAAGAGTCGGGATAAATGGTTCATTCTCGGTTGGCGATCAGTAACCAGTGGGGTGCAGCAGGGTGCAGTGCTGGGACACCAAATATTTACAATCTATGTTAACGACTTGGAGGAAGGGACTGAGTGTCATGTAGCCAAGTTTGCTGATGATACGAAGATGGGAGGAAAAGCAATGTGTGAGGAGTACACAACAAATCTGCAAAAGGACATGAACAGGCTAAGTAAGTGCGCCAAGATTGGCAGATCGAGTATAATGTTGGAAAGTATGAGATCATGCACTTTGGCTGAAAAATCACATATCAAGTTATTATGAAATGGAGAAAGATTACATATTGCTACAGTATAGTGGGACCTGGAGCTAATTGTGCACGAAACACACAAGGTTAGTCGGCAGGTACCCCAAATGATCAGGAAGTAAAATGGAATTTTGGGCAAAGAGGATGGAGTATAAAAGCAGGGAAGTCTTGCTACAGTTGTACCGAATATTAGTGAGGCCACACCTGGAATATTGCATGCAGTTTTGGTTTCCATATTTACGAAAGAATATACTTGCTTTGAATGCAGTTCAGAGAAGGTTCACAATGTTGATTCCGGAGAGGCAGGGGATTGACTTATGAGCAAAGGTTGAGTAGGTTGGGCCTCTACTCATTGGAATTCAGAAGACTGAGAGGTAATCTTATCGAAACGTATAAGATTATGAGGGGGCTTGACAAGGTGGATGCAGAGAGGATGTTTCCACTGATAGGGGAGACTTGATCTAGAGGGTGTAATCTTAGAATAAAGGGCCGCCCATTTAAAACTGACATGAGGAGAAATTTCTTCTCTCAGAGGGTAGTGGATCTGTGGAATTCGCTGCCTCAGAGAGCTGTGGAAGCTGGGACATTGACTAAATTTAAGACAGAAATAGGCAGTTTCTTAAACGATAAGGAAATACGTGATTATGGAGAGCGGGCAAGGAAATGGATCTGAGTCCATCATCAGATAAGCCAGGATCGTATTAAATGGCGGAGCAGGCTCAAGGGGCCATACTGCCTACTCCTGCCCTATTTCTTATGTTCTTATGTTCTTATGTCCCTTGTTAAACAATGGTACAACATTAGCAGTTCTCCAATCCTCTGGCACCAATTTTGTCGCCAGGGAGAATTGGAAAACGTTTGTGTGGCATTCTGGGTTAAGGAGTTGTACCGGGTGCAACAGTCACCTTGAATCATAAGTATTGTATGTTGGGTAGATGGAGTGTGTGACTGGAGGGAGACAACATTTCTCGTCTCTGTGTCCTTCAGTTAGAGAGTAAATGCGAGGGCGCCCTCTGCTGGTTCATTTCAGCCTCAGGTTTCTGGAGCAAAAATGGATGAGAGCGTCAGCGGACCGAACCCAAAGTGGTTGCAGGTAGGAGAGAGAATGCTTGACTTCGATTTACACACCTCACTCCATCGATACTTTTCCAAGATTTCTCTGCTGATATAGCGCGTGTTTGTAACATGACAGATACGGCAGCTGTGATAGTTTCGAATCTAACTTGAGGGATGGCAGGGCAACTCAGTCCCGTGGATGGCACATTCTGTGGCATGTGGAAAGTCCTGCATGTTTCACGCAGCCGGGACTACCATGTGTGTAGGAGATGTCTCCAGCTGCACCAACTCAAGCTCCGAGTTTTGGAGATTGAGTGGCAGCTGGGGTCACTGCGTTGCATCCAAGAGACAGAGAGCTACGTGGTAGCACGTTTCTAGATGCGGTCATCGCGCAGCTTAAGAGTGTGCAGGCAGATGGGGTTTAGGTGACCCGTGGACAGAAGAGGAGGACGAGGCAGGTAATGCAGCAGTCCCATGAGTCCACCTCGCTTTGCAACAGGTACTCTGTTCTGAGTAATGGTGGGGCAATAGTGGCTCTGGGGAGTGCAGCCAGAGCTAAATCCACGGCACCACGAATTGATCAGCTGCACACGGGTGGGGGGTTGGGGAGGGGGGGCGGCGGTGTCAAGGAGGAAAAAGAATGGAAGAGGTATAGTGGTAGGGGATTCACTAGTCAGGGGAGCAGACAGAAGTTTCTGCAGCCGGAGACGTGAATCCAGGATGGTATGTTGCCTCCCTGGTGTCAGAGTCAAGGATGTCACTGAGCGGCTGCAGGGCATTCTGGTGGGAGAGGGTGAACAGCCAGACGTTGTGGTCCACATCGGTACCAATGACATAGGTAGGAAGAGGGATGAGGTCCTGCAGACAGAGTTTAGGGAGCTAGGAGATGAAAAAGCAGGACTTCAAAGGTAGTAATTTCCCGATTACTCCCAGTGCCGTGAGTTAGCGATTCCAGAAATATGAGGATAGGGCAGATTAATACGTGGCTCGAGGGATAGTGCAGGCATGAGGGCTTTAGTTTCCTGAGGCACTGGGACCTCTTCTGGGGGAGGTTGGACCTGTTCAAGTTGGACGGGTTGCACCTCAACAGAGCCGGGACCAATATCCACGTGGGTGGGGAGGGAGGGGGTGGTGGCGGGGGCGCGAGGTGGGGGTAGATTGCTAGTGCTGTTGTGAATGGTTTAAAGTAGCTTGGGAGGGGGAATGGGAACCTGGAAATATATTCAGTCGGGAGGGGAGTAAAGCTGGAATTAGAAAGCTAAAATAAAGAGTGTTTGAAGGAGAGAGGAACAAGCAGGAAAAAAGGGAAGAAAAAAAAACTTAAAGGCACTTCGTCTAAATGCTATTAGCGTTTGTAACAAAATAGATGATTTGATGACACAAATTGAAACAAATGGGTATAATCTGATAGCCATTAAAGAGACGTGGTTGCAAGGTGACCAGGACTGGAAATTAAATATTCAGGGGTACTTGACAACCGGAAGTAAAGACAGAAAGGAAAAGGAGGTGAGGTAGCTCTATTGATAAAGGGTGGAATCACTGCAATAGTAAGAAACGATACTGGCTCAAATGATAAGGATGTTGAAACAGTTTGGGTGGAGATAAGGAACAATAAGCGGAAAAAGACACTGGCGGGCGTAGTCTATCATCATCATCATAGGCAATCCCTCGAATCGAGGAAGACTTGCTTCCATTCCTGAAGTGAATTGTTTGGTAGCTGAAAATTCCAACACGAGAGCCACAGATTCTGTCACATGTGGGACAGATAGTCGTTGATGGAAGGGGTGGGGTGGAACTGGTTTGCCGCACGCTCTTTCAGCTGCCTGTGCTTGATTTCTGCATGCTCTCGGCGTTGAGACTCGAAATGCTCAGCGTCCTTTCGGATGCACTTCCTCCATTTGGGGTGATCTTTGGCCAGGTTCTCCCAGGTGTCAGTGGGGATGTCGCACTTTATCATGGAGGTTTTGCTGTAGGTCCTCCAACAGTAGCATATCTGTTTGTCGGAGCATAAACCATGGAATAGTGGGGGCTTGTAAAAAGGGAACAGCAATAATCATGGGTTATTTTAACCTGACATATCAAATTGATCAAGGCAACATTCATAGGGAACAGTTCGTAGAGTGCATAAGGGACGGGTTCCTTGAGCAGTATGTAATGGAGACAACCTGGGGCAAGCTTTCATAGACCTGGTCCTGTGTAATGAGCCAGAATTAATAAACAATCTCCTAGTAAAGGATCCCCTTGGAATGAGTGATCATAACTTGATTGAATTTCAAATGCAGATGGAGTGTGAGAAAGTTGGATCTATAACCAGCGTACTAAGCTTAAATAAAGGAGACTATTTTGAATGCAGAGTTGGCTAAAGATGACTCAGAAAATAGATTAAAGTGTAGGACAGTTGATGAACAGTGGTGTATATTTAAGGAAATATTTCACAACTCTCAAGAAAAGTATATTCCAGTAAGGGGGAAAGGGTGTAAGAGGAAAGATAGACATCCATCACTAACTAAAGAAATAAAGGACGGTATCCAATTAAAACAAGGGCATACAAATTGGACAAAACTAGTGGGAGGACAGAAGACTGGGAAGCTTTTAAAAGCCAGCAAAGGATGACTAAAAAAATGATTCAGAAAGGGAAGATAGACTACGAAACTAAACTAGCACAAAATATAAAAACAAATAGAAAGAGTTTCTATCGGTCTATAAAAAGGAAAAGAGTGGCTAAAGTAAATGTTGGTCCCTTAGAAGATGAGACGGTGGAATTAGTAATGGGGAACATCGAGATGGCAGAAACTCTGAACAAATCTTTTGTATCAATCTTTACCGTAGAGGACACTGACAATATTCCAACGATGGATAGTCTAGGGACTATAGTGGTGGGATGGGGCGGGGCGGGGCGGTGGGGGCGGGGTGGACGAAATTAATACCATCACAATCACTAAGGAGGTGGTACTCAGTAAGATTATGGGACTAAAGACAGCTAACTCTCCTGGACCTGATGGCTTGCATCCTAGAGTCTTAAGAGTAATGGCGGCAGGGAATGTGGATGCATTGATTGTAATTTACCAAAATTCCTTGGATTCTGGGGAGGTCCCAGCTGATTGGAAAACTGCAAATATAAAAAAGGAGGCAGACAAAAAGCAGGAAAATTTGGACCAGTTAACCTAACATCTGTGGTTGGAAAAATGTTGGAGTCCATTATTAAAGAAGCAGTAGCAGGACATGTGGAAAAGCAAAATTCGGTCAGGCAGAGTCACTATGGATTTATGAAGGGGAAGTCATGTTTGACAAATTGGCTATAATTCTTTGAGGATGTAAGGAACAGGGTAGATAAAAGGGAAGCAGTTAATGTGGTGTAGTTTGATTTCCAGAAGGCATTTGACAAGGTGACACATATAAAGTTCATGGGGTTGGGGGTAATATATTCGCATGGATAGACGATTGGCTAACTAAGAGAGAACAGAGATCGCGATAAATGGTCCATTCTCTAGTTGGCAACCAGTAACCAGTGGGGTGCCGCAGGAATCAGTGCTTGGAACCCAACTATTTCTAATATATATTAGCGAATTGGAAGAATGGACTGAGTGTAACGTAGCCAAGTTTGCTGTCGATACAATGATTTGAGGAAAAGCAGTGTGTGAGGAGGACGCAAAACATCTGCAAAAAGCTAAGTGAGTGGGCAAAAATTTGGCAGATGGAATTTAATGTTAGAAAGTGTGAGGTCATGCACTTTGACAGAAAAAAAATCAAAGAGCAAGTTATTATTTAAATGGAGAATGATTGCAAAGTGCCGCAGTACAGCGGGACCTGGGGGTAATTGTGCATGAAACACAAAAGGAGAGTATGCAGGTACAGCAAGTGATCAGGAAGGTCAATGGAATCTTGGCCTTTATTGCAAATGTGTTTGAGTATAAAAGCAGGAAAGTCTTGCCACAGCTATACATGATATTGATGAGGCCACACCTGGAATACTGCGTGCAGTTTTTGTTTCAATATTTACAAAAGGATCTACCTGCTTTGGTGGCATTTCAGAGAAGGTTAACTAGGTTGATTCTGGAGATGAGGGTTTTGACTTATGAGGAAAGGTTGAACAGGTTGTGCTTCTTCTCATTGGAATTCAGAAGAAGAGAGGTGATATTATCGAAACGTATAAGGTGATGAGAGTACTTGACAAGGTAGACGCAGAGAGGATGTTTCCATGGATGGCGGAGACGAGAACTAGAAATCATGATCTTAGAATAAGGGGCCCCCCATTTCAAACTGAGATGAGGAGCAATTTCTTCTCTCAGAGGGTTTTGGATCTGTGGATCTGCCTCAAAGAGCTGTGGAAGCTGGGATATTGAATACATTTATTGAAATAGGCAGTTTCTTTTGCGATAAAGGGATAAAAGGATTATGGGGAGTGGGCAAGGAAGTGGAGCTGAGTCCATGATCGGATCAGCCATGATTTTATTGAATGGCGGAGCAGGTTGAGTTGTTGTAGGGCCTACTCCTGCTCCTATTTCTTATGGTCTTATGTTCTTATGTATGGTACAAACAAAAATCAATTATGTTAAACAGTCATCCAGTCACATTCTAAGCAATAGCATGGAGAGGAAAACAGCATCATCTGTACTGGACCAAATTTGAATCTATCTGCGCACTAATTGCACCAGATATGTTATTAATCGGAAGCTAATTCAAGTGTAAATATTTTGTATTATTGTTAAGATTATTATTGCGATTATTATTATTTTTCAGACCACAGAACACCTCGAGATTAATGTGCAAAGTTAAAGCACATGGGATTGGGGGTAGTGTGCTGACGTGGATTGAGAACTGGTTGTCAGACAGGAAGCAAAGAGTAGGAGTAAACGGGTACTTTTCAGAATGGCAGGCAGTGACTAGTGGAGTGCCGCAAGGTTCTGTGCTGGGGCCCCAGCTGTTTACATTGTACATTAATGATTTAGACGAGGGGATTAAATGCAGTATCTCCAAATTTGCGGATGATACTAAGTTGGGTGGCAGTGTGAGCTGCGAGGAGGATGCTATTAGGCTGCAGAGTGACTTGGATAGGTTAGGTGAGTGGGCAAATGCATGGCAGATGAAGTATAATGTGGATAAATGTGAGGTTATCCACTTTGGTGGTAAAAACAGAGAGACAGACTATTATCGGAATGGTGACAGATTAGGAAAAGGGAAGGTGCAACGAGACCTGGGTGTCATGGTACATCAGTCATTGAAGGTTAGCATGCAGGTACAGCAGGCGGTTAAGAAAGCAAATGGCATGTTGGCCTTCATAGCGAGGGGATTTGAATACAGGAGCAGGGAGGTGTTGCTACAGTTGTACAGGGCCTTGGTGAGGCCACACCAGGAGTATTGTGTACAGTTTTGGTCTCCTAACTTGAGGAAGGACATTCTTGCTATTGAGGGAGTGCAGCGAAGGTTCACCAGACTGATTCCCGGGATGGCGGGACTGACCTATCAAGAAAGATTGGATCAACTGGGCTTGTATTCACTGGAGTTCAGAAGAATGAGAGGGGACTTCATAGAAACGTTTAAAATTCTGACGGGTTTAGACAGGTTAGATGCAGAAAGAATGTTCCCAATGTTGGGGAAGTCCAGAACCAGGGGTCACAGTCTGAAGATAAGGGGTAAGCCATTTAGGACCGAGATGAGGAGAAACTTCTTCACCCAGAGAGTGGTGAACCTGTGGAATTCTCTACCACAGAAAGTAGTTGAGGCCAATTCACTAAATATATTCAAAAGGGAGTTAGATGAAGTCCTTACTACTCGGGGGATCAAGGGTTATGGCGAGAAAGCAGGAAGGGGGTACTGAAGTTTCATGTTCAGCCATGAACTCATTGAATGGCGGTGCAGGCTAGAAGGGCTGAATGGCCTGCTCCTGCACCTATTTTCTATGTTTCTATGTTTCTATGACTGTCATTCGGGGACTCCCCCTGCTTGGGCAGGCTGGAGGTCCAGTACGGTGAAACCTGGGGAACAGTATGTGACCTTCACTGGGATTTGAATGACGCCAATTTGGTCTGTGCTCAGCTTCAGTGTGGTGTAGCAGTGTCCGTGCCAAGAGGGGCTTATTTTGGAGAAGGCTCTGGGCCTGTACGGAGTGATACCTTTGAATGTAAAGGCAACAAGACAAGTCTGTGGCACTGCCATCATTCTGCAGTAAATCACCACGAGTGCACCCATAAGAATGATGCCAGTGTGATCTGTTCCGGTAAGTACAACGTTACTGGCAACGTTTCTTTTTGTAGATGAAGGTTGGACACCTAGACTGACCAATGGGGGAAGCCGCTGTGACGGGCGAGTGGAGATTTATTACAACGGCAGCTGGGGGAAAGTGCGGGACAAACTCTGGGACATAAATGATGCCAACGGTGTCTGCAGACAGCTGGGTTGCGGCTCTGCAATAGCCGCTTATAAATCTCAAAGTACGGAGAGAGTGAAGGGCCCGTGTCGATGAATGATGTCCAGTGTGAAGAAAATGAGGCGCAGCTCCGGAACTGCAACTCATTCACATTGAATCAATTTATTAATGACAGATTCGCCGTAGCGGTGCTGTGTTCAGGTGAACAAACGGCTCATTTTACAGAGCTGTACAGAGCTATGCATGACTGCATGCTTCTCACAGTCTGGTGTTACCCTGATGTAGTATGCAGATTTTCGTATAGACGGATGTTGTGAGTTCTGCTCCTGTGAGTTCCATAATGCAATATGTGTAGACAGATGGTCGAGGTTGTGCGAGTTGAATCCATTATGCTCTTTGCAAGAATGGTCAGAAAGTTCTTCCATTGTACTGATGTAAGTTCCATATGCAGGAGAATTTTTTTTAGCCAGTATGTAGCGAGCCCTACAAGAGGAGTTAATTTTAGGGAAAGAAGCTGGGCGACAATAGAGATAGTTTAAGAGAATGAAGCTGGGCAAGTGCAAGAGGTATCAATAAGAGAGCAGTTTGGTGGTAATGATCATAATTCAGTTAGATTTAGCATAGTTATGGAAAAGGGCAAAGACAGATCAGGAGTAAAAATTGTCGATTGAGGAATGCCAAATTTTACTAAGCTGAGATGTGATGTATCGAAAGTGTATTGACAACGGCTACTTGAAGTTAAATCAATTTCAGAGCATGGGTGGAATTTAAGGAAGTGACAGTGAGGGTTCAGAGGTAATATGTTCCCACAAAAGTAGAGTGTGTGTCAAGGGGCTTACGGGCAGAATAAGACAAACAAGGGAAGCTTTTGTCAGATACCGAGAGCTGAATATTGCAGAAAGTCTAGAGGAGTATAGAATGTGCAGGCATGAAATTAAAAAGGAAATTAGGAAAACAAAGAAGGGTATGAAAACATATTGGTCATTAAAAGCAAGGAAAACGCAAAGATATTTCATAAATACGTAAAGAGAAGAGGATAACTAAGGAAAGAGTCATGCCTCTCAGAACAAAGAGGAAGGTCGTATATGAAGGCGTAAGACGTGGCTATGGTTCTTAATGAATATTTCATAAAAAAACAATGCATTCTTTGTTGTTAGGACGAGGAGTGTGAAATATTAGTTGGGAGAAGCAGAGTGAGAGAGGACATATTAATATGTTTAGCTTATTTGACAGTAGATAAATCGCCAGGCTGGGATGAAATGTCTCCCAAGCTGAAGATAAGTAGGGGAGAAAATAGCGGGGCTCTGATGATTAACTTTTTAATCTTCTCTGGCTATAGGTATGGTGCGGGAGAACTGGAGGATTATTAACGTTGTGCCATTATTTAAAAAGATAGAAAGTAATAGACCATGTAATTGCAGGTCAGTCAGCCTAACCTCGGTGGTGGGCAAATAGTTGGAACAAATTCTAAGGGACAGTATTAATCTCATTTAGAAAGGCACACTTTAACCAATGACAGTTAGCATGAATTATTTAACGGAGATTGGTCTGACCAACTTGTTGAATTTTTTGAGGAGGCACACATGAAGTTTAATGAGAATAATGGCCCAGAATTTATGACGTCCCTGGCCCATAGGAAGTTTCTACGGACCCGGGAAGGCATCGGAAAAGCCGTTTTGCAGCGGGCAGTGCGCATGCGCTGATAACCGTCTTTTCTGATCTGTCAAGCTGGAGCTTGACAGATCCTAGACAGATCGGAAGTGAGGTCATTTGCACGGGCAAGATTGCAGGATTGACGCATATCTTGCCGAGCATATGTCCTCAAAACGTTTGCGCCTGATAAAAGCAAGCGCATAGCCTACTTTTACAGGCGTAAGCATTTTAAAACACACTTAAAACATAAAAAATAAAAGTGTAAAAACATGTTTTTTAAAAAACCATGCCGAATACATTACATTTATTTGTAACCAGAATTAAAAAGTTTTTTAAAAATCGCAAATTTTTTTCCTTTAAAAACATTTATAACAACATTAATTTTTTATTCGTGTTTTTAAAAAAAATGTTATGTAGTGTTTGTGTGCTTTGGGGTGTTTCTCATTCATAGTAATAGGAGATTCGAACTTCGTATTATTTTGAACGAGAAAATACATACCGTGATTGGGTGTCCAGCACCACGTGACTACTGCGGTCGTCCAACATGAACACGCTGTGACGCAGTCACGAGAGGCCGCCGCACCGGGATCTCGAGCGGGCCTAGCAGCTTCAGGTAAGTGCGCATTTTCTGTCCATTCTTTAGTGCTTTGCCCGCGGGAAGACCTCGAGAGGAATATCTGGGCCAATGTGTTTGTTCTAGTCTATATGAAATTTAGCTTGATATTTAACAAGATCCCACATGGCAGAATGTTCAGTGAAGGAGTAGCCTATGGGTTGCAAGGGAACTCAACTATTTACAATCTATATTAATGGCTTGGATGAAGGGACCAAATGTAATGTCGCCAAGTTGGCTGATGATACAAATCTGGGTGGGAAAGCAAATTGTGAGGAGGACACAAAGAACCTGCAACGGGATATAGACAGGCTAGGCCTGTGGGCAAAACATTGGCAGAAGCAGTATAATGTGGGAAAATGTGAGGTTATCTACTTTGGCAGAAATAATAGAAAATAAAATTATAATTTAAATGGAGAAAAATTCCAAAGTGCTGCAGTACAGAAAGACCTGGAGGTTCTTGTGCATGAAAACATAAAATGTTAGTATGCAGGTACAGCAATTAATCCCGAAGGCAAATAGAATGCTGGCCTTTATTGCAAGAGGGATAGAGCAGAGCAGTCCTGCTAGAACTGTACAGTGTTATTGATGAGGTCACACCTGGCGTATTGCGTAGAGTTTGGTCTCCGTATTTAAAGAAGGATATACTTGCATTGGAGGCTGTTGAGGGAAGGTTCACTCGGTGGATTCCGGAGATGAGGGGGTTTACTTATGAAGATAGGTTGAGTAGGTTGGGTCTATAGACATTGGAGTTCAGAAGAATGAGAGGTGATCTTAGTGAAACTTATGATAATGAGGGGGCTAGACAAGATGGATGCAGAGAGGATATTTCTCCTCATAGGAGAAACTAAAACTAGGGGACATAGGCTTAGAATAAGGGGACGCCCATTTAAAAGTGAGATGAGAAATTTCTTCCCTCGGAGGATTGTAAATTTATGGAATTCTCTGACTCAGAGAGCTGTGGAGGCTGGGTTTTTGAGCGATAAGCGAGTAAAGGATTACGAAGAGCAGACGTGGAAGTGGAGCCGAGTCCTTTATCGGATCAGCCATGATCTTATTGAATGGTGGAGCAAGCTCGAGGGGCCAAATGGACTACTGCTGCTCCTATTTCTTATGTTCTTATGGAAGTGGTAAGTTGGATCCAAAATTGGCTCAGTGATAGGAAGCAAAGGGTGAATTTTTTTGTGAATGGAAAAACTTTTCCCATGGGGCTCCACTGGGCTCAGCACTGAATCCCTTGCTTTTTGTGCTATATGTCAATGATTTATACTTCATGGTCGGGGGCATGATTAAGAAGGTTGTATATTATACAAAAATTGGCCGTGTAGTTGATAATGAGGAAGAAAGCAGCAGACTACCAGAAGCTTTCAATGGATTGGGTCAGTTAGAAAAGTGGGAAATGGAATTCAGTCTGGAAATGGTGTGTTAATGCATTTGGGGAGATCTAACAATGAAAGGGAATACAAATAAATGGTAAAATATTGAGAAGTGTAGAGGAAAACAGACGTTTGGGTGCAGGTCCACAGATCCCTGAAGGTAACAAGTTCGTGAGAAAACGTGGTTAAAAGGCATGTGGGATATCTTCCTTAATTTAACCGAGGTATAAAATATAAGAGCCAGATGGTTATGCTTGAGCTGTATAAAACACTCCTTACGCCACAGCTAGAGTACTGCATGCAGTACTGGTCAGCAGGTTACAGGAAAGTTGTGCTTGCACTAGAGAGGGTACAGCAGAGATTTATGTGGATGTTGCCAGAACTAGAGAATTTTAGCTATGAGGGAAGATTGGATAAGCTGGCGTTGTTTTCTTTGAAACAGAGGCGGCTGGAAGGGGGGCTGGGGGGGCTTCTTGGAGGTGTATAAAATTTTGAGGAGCCTAGATAGAGTTGATATAAAGGACATGCGTTCTCTAGCACAGAGGTCAATAATCAGAGGACATAGATTAAAAGTAATTGGTAGCAGGATTAGATGTAGTTCAGGAGAATTTTCTTCAGGCAGAAGATGGTGGGAGTCTGGAGCTCACTTCTTGAAAGTGTGGTAGAAGCAGAAACGCTGATCACATTTTACAAGTACTAAGATATGCGTCGTAACCTACATGCCTACAGACCAAGATCTGGAAAGTGGGATTAGGCTGCATAGCTCATTATCGGCCAGCTCAGGCACGATGTTTCGTATGGCCTCCTTCGGGGCCGTAAATTTCCATCATTCAAATCTATGCAAAAGTTAAGATTAAACACATGTTCTTCCATCTCGTTTCAATTACCTATCTGTGCGTCATGAAGAACAATCAAGAATTTTCTAGCTGGAGAAGAAGCAATGGTTGGATTGAATGTTGAGCTTAATATGTATTGGAACTATAATCCTCCTGTTTTGTTGTCCAACAGAACACGTGCAGTTAAGGCTGTCGGACGGTGGAAGCCCATGTGCTGGGCGAGTGGAGGTTTATTACGATGGGGCCTGGGGCTCAGTTTGTGACGATTCCTGGGACCTGGCCAACGCTGGCGTGGTTTGCAGACAGCTGGGTTGCGGAAATGTATTGGATCTGGCAATTACTGCTTCTTGTGGTCAAGGCTCGGGTCCAGTTTGGTTGGTGAACTGAGGTGTTCGGGTAACGATCGGTCCTCTGGGAATGTCCCTCAGCACCGTGGGGTGAACACGACTGTGCTCATAAAGAAGATGTGAGGGTGGTGTGTTCAGGTAAGATCGCTTTCAATCTGCGCATTTTCTACAGTGTTATACGCGAGGTGCAATAGGAACACAAAACGGGGTATCAATAGAAACATCTGGATATTTCTTGTTCCATTGACAGAGCACAAAGAGATGCGACTGGAGAAAGGGAAGCATCGCTGTGAGGGCAGAGTGGAAGTGTTCTACAATGGGACCTGGGGAACTGTGTGCTCGGAAAAACTGGTTCTACATGATGCAGAAGTGATTTGTAAAAAGTTACAGTGTGGCCGTCTCGTATCTCTTGATCATTACGCCCAGTTATTTGGAATGGGATCCGGACACATTTGCCTCGATGAGATGGAGTGTAGTTCACACGTGTCGACACTTTGGCAGTGTCAGTCAGCCTCGTGGGGTCAACACAACTGTGATCACAGCGAGGATGCAGGTGTGATTTGTTCAGGTAACTCTACGAACCAGTCAATGTTCAGGTGCCATTTCAAACATTGATGTCCAAAACAGACAGCATCCCATGTTTGTCTTCTCAACAGAAGCCGGACTGCCGGAGGGTTCCCACAGTTCAAGGGTCCGCGTTCAAGAATCAGGTGCTTCCTCCTCTTCAGTATACCAACTATCTGACTTGTATTTTTGACTTTTATTAAATAAACAACAATAAATGATTCCATTTGATAGACTTGGGACAAACGTTGCGCCTGGTTGGAGGCAACACCAGCTGTTCTGGGAGAGTGGAGGTATTGTCCAATAACACCTGGGGCATGGTGTGTGATGACTCCTGGGATATGGCCGATGCCAATGTTGTCTGCAGACAGCTGGGTTGCGGCCCCGCTATATTGGCCGCAGGAAGGGCCATATTTGCCCAGGGTAACGTGGATGAGGTGAAGTGCACCGGAAGTGAATCCTTTCTGTCCGACTGTCGTTCCTCACCGCCAGGTCAACATGACTGTAATCACAATGAAGATGCCGGCGTGATTTGCTCCGTTAAGGGTCGCAGGGGAATTTGCTCGTTCTGTTAAATTGACTAATTGATTTCAGAAATTATGAACAACATTTATAATTTTAATGTAAAATCGTAATGCCTCAATTCATGCAATGTTTGTGCAATATATTCTAGAGGACTCGATTTGCCTCTTATTGCTTTTCAGCTCGCATCTGGGCAGGTACTTACTATTATTAGCACTATTATATTATTAATGTTAGCGTTTGTATTAGTGGGATTGATATTATTTACATTTTTATTTTGTTAATCTCTGAAGATAATGTGAGCGGTTTCAAATTGACGGCATCATTTAAAAAAACCGGAGGCGCACCCTCTGTGTTAATTCTTTCTGTAGTCTTGTAATTAAGGACTGGGGAGTAAAATCACATCCATCCCTGTTGTCGTCTGCATAACCCTCGGAGTTCTTCTAATCTGTGAGCTGATCGCACTGATGGTGGTAATAGACTGAAAGTCAGTAAGAAGAGGTGAGACACAAATCTTACTGCTGAAGTAACATTAGTTCTCAGACCGGTTCGTTTCCTGGTGTGTTTCCAGTTCATTGAACTTTTGTACAGTGTACCTTGTTAGAAATAAAATATAATCCGTTTTTGGCGATTTGTTCTATTGCAAGAGTTGTACAGAGACTCACACGGAAACATGGAAACACACACATGCACACGACAAATCTCCCCCACATTCACGCTAACTGACTTTTTCCTTCGATTATCACCATCTTTATGATATGAGTTATTCAGCCGATTTACAGTTAAACGCGCGTGGAGTGAATCAAAATGTTAATCTCTCTGCCCTCCCTCCAACAGGTGCTGTCACTGGCGGTAGGAGTTCACCTGTGGATTTGTACCAAGCAATTTACGAAGAGATTGACAATATTCCACCCGGCGAGGACTCCGCTCAGGCACAGGCTTCAGGTCGGCATGTTCCCTTAGAAACCGAATCTTCATCTGTCAAACGCTGCCTCCCCTTAAATATTCCCGTTTCTGGCCAATATACTGACTGGACACGATCAGCAGTCCGCTCTCGTTCTTCATGTGAATGTATTCGGATTCTGAATTGACCGCCGGCAGTTTTACATTCTCCGAAAATGACAGAGACTGAGAGTGTCATTCTGGATCAGGAAACCCCACTCCCACTCATCCTGTACTAACCAATGATGTTATAAACTGTTTGCTCTACTCTGATACCTGAGATATTACCTGTACTAATGAGCTGGACTTTGTATTAACAAGTTTGCTCGCTGGGAGTGGCAACATTTATGGGCCATCGCTAGTTGCCCTGACAGGGTTGGTCCTTCCCCTTGTACCGCTGCAGTCCTTTTGGAAAATGACCTCCCACAATGGTGTCGGTTACCAAATTCCAAACATTATCACTGGATGATGAATATATTATGTTGTCTGCTTTGAAGTCCTAAGCAATCTCTCGAATAAGCATCTATTTTTGTGTTTGACAGTTTCTGCTTCCATTGACTCCCTGAATCAGATTGAATATTACACCAGAGACTTGTGGGGCGATACAGATGCGGGATCAGAAAACCCAGAAGGGATCTCTTCCAGTATTCAGGGTAGGTTCAGTTTTACTTGTACAAACACTTTTTTTGGACGTCACACTCTCTAGTACCTAAAACCATGAAATAATTCTATATTATCCTTCTTACACTATTTTCTGGCCCAAAGGATGTCGGCAGTGATCGCCGGTAGTTTTACACGCTCCGAAAATGAATGAACTGGTGTTGGGAGCGCATTCTGGTTCAGGAAATCCCGTTTACTCACTCTGTAGTAATAGACTATGTTATACAATATTTTCTCTACTCTGACACCTGACATATTACCTGTGTATGATTGTGTTTGCTCGCTGGGAGTGCCAACATGTTTGGCCCATCCCTAGTTGCCCTGAAAAGGACGGGGTGGGCCCTCCTCTTGAACCACTGCATTCCTTGTGGTGAGTGATCTCCCACAATGGTATCAGGTACCAAATTCCAGGATATTCTCACGGAACGATGAAGATATATTATCCGACATCTCAATCATCTGACCAATGACCATCTCTTTTTGCGTCTGACAGTTTTTGGTATCATTGACTCCCTCAATCAGATTGAAAATTACACCAGTGATATTGTGGGTGGCATTGATTCAGTGGGTTATGTGTGATTTTATGTCAGAGACTAAACTATCTCGACACGACATGTTCCAACGCAGCAGGTGCAGCAGGTAATCAGGAAGGCGAATGGAATGTTGGCCTTCATTGCGAGAGGGATGGAGTACAGAAGCAGGGAGGTCCTGCTGCAACTGTAAAAGGTATTGGTAAGGCCGCACCTGGAGTACTGCATGCAGTTTTGGTCACCTTATTAAGGAAGGATATACTAGCTTTGGAGGGGGTACAGAGACAATTCACTAGGCTGATTCCGGAGATGAGGGGGTTACCTTATGATGATAGATTGAGTAGACTGGGTCTTTACTCGTTGGAGTTCAGAAGGATGAGGAAAAATCTTATAGAAACATTTAAAATAATGAAAGGGATAGACAAGATAGAGGCAGTGAGGTTGTTTCCACTGGTCGGGGAGACTAGAACTAGGGGGCACAGCCTCAAAATACGGGGGAGCCAATTTAAAACGGAGTTGAGAAGAAATTTCTTCTCCCAGAGGGTTGGGAATATGTGGAATTCTCTGCCCAGGGAAGAGGTTGAGGCTAGCTCATTGAATGTATTCAAATCACAGATAGATAGTTTTTTTTAACCAATAAGGGAATTAAGGGTTACGGTGAGCGGGCGTGTAAGTGGGGCTGAGTCCACGGCCAAATCAGCCATGATCTTGTTGAGTGGCGGAGCAGGCTCGAGGGGCTAGATGGTCTATATCTGTTCCTAATTCTTATGTTCTTATGTTCAATTGTTCCCCGCCAGCTGATGCCACTTCATCTGAAAAGCACACTTGTTCCACTCTCCTGCCCTGCAAGGCTGGGGTAGATTGATTTATAATAATATCATTGTGAAAATCTCTATTTCCTCCCAGGTCCGGTTCCGGGCGATTATGACGATGTGGAGACTGAAACCATTGACAGTCTGGGCGGTCACTTGTTGCTGGACGGTAGTCCTAATGATCTCGTCACACTCAAAGGTTGCAGCAGTGATCTCTCCACTGTCGGTGAGTAGAATCTTTGACATTCCCACAGTCACCAGCGCTCTGAGTGGCAACAGACAGGCGCTGTTTTAAATCCCATTTCAATCGACGGTGACACGGGATATTCTTGGATTTAAGTTTATGTAGTGATTACAGGAAATATGTTTTGAAAAGGGATGTTCTCGAAAAGTAATCCTGATGCTGTTCTGTGTGTATGATCTTCCTTGTTAAGATTCACACCAGGATTCCTTCCAGTGCGCAAACTGAACCGTTTGTTTCTCGGACACTAGATGCACCTCGTCTGCTGTCACCCAGCGTTAAACACAGCACGTGGGTGGGGATAGAACACAATTGTCTTCTACTCACAGCTCAACAACGTCCAGCCCCTTCAAGAAATTGTCGAACCTAAAGGACCCACATGGATGCATGCTTTAATGTCATCATTAGCCCATAATCTCTCAATTCTCACAGTATACGGTTGTCCCAACTGCACCGGTGTCAGTTGGATCAGTAATCCATAATCTGTCAACTCTCACAGCACACGGCTCCCAGACCCGCACGGAACCCGGTTTAACGGGTCATTCCACTCCTGATAAGAATGATGATGTTCACTGTGACACGTTCACAACCCCGGACCTTCCGATGGGCAGTGACTGCGTGGCTCAAAACCTTCTATCATCAACTTCAAACTGGTAAGAGCAATGTTTTATTATCTGTTTCATTGTTTGTGCTGGGGAGCGTCCAGTCCCGGGTGGAATTTGCTTTGTGATACTGGGGAGTGTGTTAAACGGTTAGTGAGACTGCAAGAATTGGGGAGAACAGGCTGGGTATTTACTGTTGAAATGTAATACCCCTTCATACTGACTGCATTTAATCCTATTCTGTGATAATGGGGAGTGTGTTTACTACAGTTATGGATACTGAAACTATCAGAGAACAGACTGTGTATTTATTATTTAAATAAAATGAAGTTGTAGTGAATTATCAGAGAGAATATTCTGAGTAGTTCTAAAAAATTCCAATTTGATTGTATCCTGTGTTGGGAAATGATTTAACCCACACTCATAGCGCTTTTTTGCATTCCAGTTAAAAGTCAACATAAAATCCAGGATGCAATGTCCCAAGGAGTGTCACAAACTAGTGGGAAATACTCTGCATTAAATCGGAGAGAATGTCTTTTAACATTTCGAAAAGTCTGAACATGCTGAATGTGTTTTCCTTCACGATATAAACATCACTTTATTTTGATCGATCGTCATAATAGTTCGAGTTGAAAGAATTCGATTTTGCTCTTTATATTGTGTTTGAAAGTGTCCGTGTTCTGTTTAATTAACTATTTTAAAGCAGTAGGAATGTATTTCGGATCATTGCCCTGTCTATATTAATGAAGTAATACATTGATCTGCATGGACGAAACAACTGTGTAACAGAGATAAAAAACCTGTGTTTATCAAATAAATTTTTTAATAGGAAGTTCATTTTGCAATTTCTTCAAACAAAGAGGATTTTGAATCTGCAGTGGTTCAAACGATTGGTATTTTGTTTTATCTATCTTTATTGTAACTGTCCACCCCCCTCCCCACCGCCATGTACTTTATGTAGAGAGACAGAGGCATTCTCATAATGTAAGTGGTGATGTGCAAATCATGTGCAATATCAATGTGCAATATCAAATACGTTTATTAAATATGTTAGTTGGAATTTGTGCTTTTCTCAATGTTAATGTATACTTCAGTTACGAAACATACACTAATTCCTAAATACAACACAATGTCGGTTTACTGCACTACGCCTAGCACTGGCGAATATGAACTCTAGCCAGAGACCAAGAGAATCTGAATAGAATTTTACGGCCACTGTTTTGAAACTTTAATTCTAAAAGCTAAGGGTGGGGAGAAATTCAGTCAGTTAGTACCTTACGGTTGTGCCTGCAGGCAGCGATAACGGGGTGCTGATGCATTTGGACTGGGACGAGGTGATTCTGGCGCCGCATGGGAAATACGGACCCCCATTAAGCCGCTGGTACTAAGTACCATAGGCAGGAGATGCACAGCTGCAGGACACCGGCTCCAGAGATGTTAGTTAAAGGCATCTGCATTAAACACTCCCAGTTGTCAGGCAGCTTAGTTTCTTTGGTCTCTTGTCAGTTTCAGCGAGTGGATGAGTTTGTATGATCAATTTCAGGGTTCTTTCGATCAGCATTGTTCTACCAAGTGCAAAGTGGCTACATTTATTGTTCAAAGACTCAAACTGCTGCATTTGGCAACGTTATTTGCGCTATACTGGCATGGCATCTCGCCCTCCAGGATCTATGACAGAGGGAGCATAGACAGACAAAAATGCGGGAACATATGTACAGAGGAATGAGGAGGGAAATCAGGGATTTCACCAGCACAATTTCAATCCCAGATCCCTTTTATATCATAACTACCATGCCTACCATAACATCCCTGTGTCATTCCATGTCGCAGTGTCATCCTGGTTGCAAAGGTGAAATGAGAGAGACCACAAAATATTGCAAACTTCATTCAAAATATCATGCATAAACATATCACATTCACTCTAATAACTAATGACCTTCGTGCCTGCCATATTTCAATAGCTGTCATTATGTGCCGAGCTTGAGATGCGGATGTGAGCGTTGCTAGGTAGAGATTGTTGGTGGATGAGTGCTGGGGGTTTGGTGCTTTGGGTAAATTGTGAAGTTTGTGGCACAGTTGGTGGTATGTAACATTTGTTGTAGCATTCAATCACCTTGACCACCCAACTGAGGTGGATCTGCCATGAGCCTACCTGCTTCAGTCCTCCTGCTCTTTTGCCTTGTTGTGCTTCTTCTTGCTGAGGCAGCTGCACAGCCAGAAATGCTGAGAATGAAGTGCTGTAGTATCAATGGACCTCACCTTTAAATATTGGAAAATGATGAGATGAGACTAGACTGGACAAGATATTGATCCAAACTTTGAGTGTAACATCACTGAACTCGGATTTTACGACTTGATTTAGTGCCCCACTCATTTCTTTGATCAGTGGGAATGAATTTTGCGTGTAGTCTAAACCATTACCGCCTGGCATTAACTCTCAAACTTTTCTAAAAATACTGCCCATTCCTGGGGTATAAAAAAGAAATATTTCAATTATTCACTAGCTGAGGGCAATGATTCCTCAGTTGGGAGAACGAATATACCGTGTATTATCTGCAGCAGGTGGCAGTCCTTATTCCATCGATTTAACTACTGCAATAAGAAGCATCCACCAGCAGAGGGCGACCATTATTACAAGTAAAAAGCAGAGAATGAAGGAAACACTCAGCACTTCAGGAGATAAACAGGATACAAATGCGAGTGATTTCTTCAGAAATGTAACATATTAGAGATTAACCGCTTTCAGCATATAGAAAGCCAGGGAAAAGAGGGGCATGAAAAGATCCAAAGGGGCAAAGGATTGTGATAGGATGGCGAGCAGGAGTGATTACATGAATCCTCAGCTCACTCACTATGAGCTATGGCCCTGTGAACTGGCAGCCTTCCCTTCTCTCAGGTCCAACCTTGACTTTATAATTAAATCTTCTGACAAGCAAATCGCTTTATGTAGTTTAGTGGAAAGAGCTCTGTTTTGTGGAGCCAAAACGCAAACTCTGACATCTCCTCCGCCCTCCCCAGACCATGGCCTTACCACTGAACATCAAGCCATTATTTCCCAGACCGCCACTGATCTCATCTCCTCTGGTGAGCTTCAGCCTATGGCCTCCAACCTCATCATCCACTTACAAATCGCAGACTCTGTTCCTCCTTTCAAACATCCACAAACAGGAACATGCAATCATGTTAACCTGCTACAATAGCAAAATACTGCGGATGCTGGAATCTGAAATTAAAAACAGAAAATGCTGGAAATCTCAACGAGTCAGGCAGCATCTGTGGAGAGAAAGAGAGTTAAAGTTTCAGGTCGATGACCCTTCGTCAGAATGTTCGAAATGAATGGATTTTTAAGGAGCACTGAAAGTGTGAGGGGAGGAAAGAACCAACGGGAAGGTTTGTGATAGGTTGAAAGACAGGAGAGATTTGATAGACAAGGAAAATGATGGGCCAAAAGAGAAAGTAATGGCAGTAGTTAGAGAAAAAATATTTTAGATAAGGTGCGAATGGCAGGATAGTTACCCGATGCCATGGGAACTAAAGAGAAAAACATGCATTATAGGAAAATATGGGTGGAGGTTAAGGTCTGAAATTATTGAACTCGCTGTTGAGTCCAAAAGGCTGTAATGTGCCGAAACGAAAGATGAGATATTGTTCCCCGCGCTTGTCTTGAGCTTCATTGGAACAGTGCTTGAGTCCTAGGACGGAGAGGTCAGAGTGGGAGTGCAGTGGAGAATTAAATAGGCAAGTGACCTGAAGCTCAGGGTTACACTTATGGACTGAAGCAATGTGTTCCACAAAGTGGTCACCCAATCGGCACTTGGTCTCCCCAATGTAGAGGAGACCACACCGTGAGCAGCGAATACAGTATACCAAATTGAAAAAAATACAAGTAACTCGCTGTTTCAACTGGAGGGAGTATTTGGAGCCTGGGCAGTTGAGAGGGAGAAGATAAAATGGCTGGTGTTACATCTCTTGTGCTTGCACGGGAAGGTGCCGTGGGAAGGGGAGTGGGGCGGTGGGGGTTGGGGTGAGGTGCTGGTGGTGATTGTGGAATGGACCAGATGCCATGGAGGGAGCGGTGCCTTCAGAATGCCGAGAGGGGTGGGGGGTGTGGGGGATGTGATTGGCGGTGGCATCACGTTGGAGGTGGTGGAAATGTCGGAGGATGACACGTTGGACATGAAGCCTGGTGATATGAAAGGTGAGGACAAAGAGACCCCTATCGTGGTTTGGAGAGGGAGTGCAAACGGTGAGAGCAGGTAGAACAGACATAGTCGAGGGCCATGTTAAACACGGCGGAAAGGAATCCTTCGTTGAGGAAAAATGAAGATGTATCAGAGGCACTCTGTGGAAAGTGGCGGCATCAGAACAGATGCGACGGAGACAGAGCAACTGGCAGAATGGAACGGACACCTTACAGGTTGGGAGGACGTGTAGTACAGGTAGCCGTGGGAGTCAGTGGGCTTATAGTGACCTGTTACTGCCCCACTGAACTAATTTCTTCCTATTTCAGCTCTAACCTTTCTCCCCCTGTCTAATCTCTTCAGATTCCATCCACCATTTGAACAATCTCTAGTTTCTTGGCTGCAGCCGTTTCCTTTTCACAATGGCAGCCCAGGCCTTCAACAACTTCATCCCCATGAGGATATGCAGGCCTCTGCAACTCCAACACTCATGAAGACGTCCTGTCTCTCTACACATCTATCACTCACTAGGATGTCCAGTGCCTCCACATCTCTATTTCTCACCAGAATGTATAATCATTCTAGCGTGCCCCTTGTCCTCATCTTCCACAACACCACCTTCACATTCAATAGATTTCTGCAATTTCCACAACACGATGACTGCACGAAACACATCTTCCCCTCCCATCACTTTTCAGCAGTGCAAAGGGACTATTCTAACCACGACATCCTGGTCCATGCTCCTTCAACCCGAACACCGCTCACCTTCCCCCGGAAACAGCCCATGCAAGTGTCAGAGATGCAACCCTTGCCCTTTGCTCTGCACTTTTTCACCGTGCAGGGCGCCAAACATTCCATCACGATGAAAGTAATTTACTTAGACTTCTTCCAACTTAGCATACTACATTCACTGCTCACGGCGTGGTCTGTTGTAAGTTAGGGAGACCAACACAGATTGAATGATCGCTTTGCTGAATACCGATGTTCATTCAGCACCTCAACTTTCTGTTAGGCACTTCCAGCTTTGAACGGCCGCTCCTGTATTTTCGCACAGCAGGTATTGGTAATGGAGAATGCATGTGGCAGAACAAGTGGGAGTGGAGTATATGTGTGTTGGTGCTTCGTGTGGAAATCCCCTATCGATAGAGGACCAGTGGGTTGGCCCTGGGGTATAACTGCCCTGTCACATTCAAGGACTGCTTGGCTAAGGCAGCGGCAGATTTAGTGGTCGTTATCATTGACCTAATATTGAGACAGATTCCTATTGCTTTTGTGGAATAATTTAACTCAGGTCGGTAATATCCGCATTGTCCTGCTTTATGCAGCCACATTATCTGAATGGCGGTAGATTAGCAAAAGGGGAGGTGCAACGAGACCTGGGTGTCATGGTACATCAGTCTTTGAAAGTTGGCATGCAGGTACAGCAGGTGATGCAGAAGGCATATGGTATGTTGGCCTTCATAGCGAGGGGATTTGAGTGTGGGAACAGGGAGGTCTTACTACAGTTGTACAGGGCCTTAGTGAGGCCTCACCTGGAATATTGTATTCAGTTTTGGTCTCCTAATCTGAGGAAGGACGTTCTTGCGATAGAGGGAGTGCAGCAAAGGTTCACCAGACTGATTCCCGGGATGGCAGGACTGACATATGAGGAGAGACTGGATCGATTGGGCCTGATTTCACTGGAGTTTAGAAGGATAAGAGGGGATTTCAAAGAAATATATAAAATTCTGACGGGACTGTACAGGTTAGATGCATGAAGAATGTTCCCGATGTTGAAGAAATCCAAAAGCAGGGGAAATAGTTTAAGGATAAGGGGTAAGCCATTTAGAACTGAGATGACGAGAAAATTCTTCACTCAGAGAGTTGTTGTCCTGTGGAATTCCCTACCACAGAGAGTTGTTGATGCCAGTTCGTCGGATAAATTCAAGAGGGAGTTAGATATGGTCCTTACAGCTAAAGGGATCAAGGGCTTTGGAGATAAAGCAGGAAAGGGGTACGGAGGTGAATGATCAGCCATGATCTTATTGAATGGTAGTGCAGGCTCGAAGGGCCGAATGGCCTACTCTTGCACCTATTTTCTATGTTTCTACGTTTCTAGGCTGGTCCGCCTGGTACATAGTCTCTTTCATCTTCGAACAATTTAGATCATTTGTTGCCAAAAGCTGAAAACGAAATATTGAACCGAGATAATGGCGGCTGTGGTTCTAGGAACCATGTCTGTGCTCAGTTATTTCAAAAAATTCTGATATTTTCTGTTAAAAGGTTGGTGTATGCTTGGTACCTCGCCATGGTTTTGCTTTGTAACAAACTCAGTTCGCATTTCACGGGTGTGAGGAGCTTTTAATGTTCTAACCGTGTGTCCCGTTTATTCTGATTTTACGTTTCAAAGCTTGAATTGTCAGACACATTTTAGTGGTCAGCAAGGCCGTGCCAAATACCAAAATTTAGCACTTGCGTGTTGCATTCACCATTCCTGCTGAGCGGCCCGGGGCGCGGCTGCACAGCTCCCTCGAGGCTGACGCGTACCAAGTGTCGCAGTCTCGCTGGAGCCGCTCTAGTGCGCAGGCACGCTTATTAATTGCGTCCCACTGGGTAGTTCTTTCAATCCGCAGGAGCAGGATTCCGCGCCTGTGCACTAGATCCATTTCAGCACCCTGGTGGTGGAATCCCCTTTAGGCCTGACCCCGAGCTCGAACGTTCTACCGGTGAACGCTGTGATTATCCATCGGCCTGCTGCACGATGATGTGTTTCTGATAGAGGTAGTAAGGAGATCAGAACAGAGACCGGTGCCTCTGGCATCGCTGATATTGCTGTCGTGTCTGCAATATTGGACCCCGAGATGCAGACGCGTTTAATCTGGAGCCACCACCATCTGCTGTGGCTGCTACTCCTCGATCTCGGTGAAAGTTTGAAATTAATTTGCGAAGGGTGGACAAGTGATCGATCTGTGACCATTTTAGGCAGTTAGAAGATGTGAGGATCAGACTCCAAATACAGCTGGAGGACCCGATACAACTTCTTCCTCTCACCCTCCCTGTGCGATATGATGCTCGATTCCTGCTAATCATCAAGAGAACAAGGCAAAAATCCCACCAATTGTTGGGAAGTTACATTAGTTTTTACAGATGGAGAAATCAGTGGCCATGGGAACCTCGGACTAGGCAGAGTCCCAGTGAACATACGGTTAAGTATTGTGATAGGTTATGTTGCTGATGGACACTTGACCCAGAACTGCCCCAGGCTGTCTTATAGAGTGTTGGTAGTTAGACCTTTTCAGCCTGCCCTGCGCCCGTGCCTGGAGAAATCATATCATTGGCAAACGCTCTCCTGCCCCATTTGCAGCGACCCCGATTCGCCTATGCAGCAGCCGGACACAGGCACTGGGATGGAACAAGCCTGAAATAGCTGCGTTTGATGGGCCCAACCAGCGACATCCGGTGGAGCCACTCAAAGTAGAGGGGCCGAGAAGATTGACAATTCACTGGGTGGATCTCGAATCCATGCCACAAACCCCGGGTGGAATAAGGATCGCGTTAGAGGGCCCGCCTGGGAAAATAGAGAAAACATCCTGGTGGAAACCGAGCAACGACAGTTGATGGCTGACAAACTCTTTCTGACAAATTAGATCACATTAGCACGCACGTCACTCACTGGAATCTGACACGTTGTGGAGACTTGCAGGTGGTTCCACTCCAAGGTCACAAACATCGCAGACCATGAATCTCCGGGTCGATTTTATGTCTACGAAAATTGCTTTCTGAACCTACTAAACAACTGTTGATATTCCAAAGAAAAGTGAGAGGGGAGGTTACTTAACAACATAAGACATAGATACATACAGCCCCTTGAACCTGCTACGCCATTCAATAGTCCTCTTTGGATTTGGGCATGGTGCCAGCGGAGTGGAGGTTTGCTAATGTAGTATCCTTGTTTAAGAAGGGAGAAAGGGATAGGCCGAGTAATTACATGCCTGTCAGCCTAACCTCAGTAGTGGGAAAATTATTGGAAAAATCCTGAAAGACAGGATAAATCCACATTTGGAAAGGCAGCGATTCATTAGGGGACAGTCAGCGCGGATGGTGTTTGACTAACCTGATTGAATTTTTTGAGGAGCTAACCAAGAGCGTCGATGAGGGTAATGCGTACTAAGCGGAGATTAAAGAATTAAACAGGTTTTAGATTAGGAAGGCAAAAACACAATTTGCTGATTTGGCAAAATTGGCAGGTGTAACTGTAGGACATCGTGCAATTCCTGTTATTCAGAGCTAATTTCCTAGGCCTACGAAGTGGCTTCCTGTTGTTATTCAGAACTAAGGAATAGATACCTGTTAGTGGCAGGAGGCAGGATACAGGATGCATATGTTCATACCCAAGGATGATGCTAAACAATTGGCAAAGTTGAAATTAACTAATCTGGAACAAAGTGAAAAAAATTGTCACACGGTAGAAAGACTGACTAATGATAATGTAAATGATGACTTTGCAAAGAATTCTGTCAAAAGAAGCAGCTGCTAAAGTGTTAGACGACAACGGTTGGGAAGGCATCCTGTTAACGAACTGGTGTAGACCATGTCTCCCTTGATCAAGCAATTGAACAATTCTTTTCTCCACAACAGGCCTGTGTTGAATATCTTTTTCATTCTCCACATCAAATGGCGTAGTCAGGCAGGACGCACCAGGGTGAAAGACACATGGAGGTTTGCAGACCATCACGAATGAGTATATATTTTAAATACCACTCATAAATCTGATGTAATCTGCCGCAAAACGTGTCGGTTGCCTGGGGTGTCCGCACTTGTGAGAAAGGTCTGTAATGATGTAAAAGACTTGAGGGTAGTTAAGAGGTCACAATAGAATTATCAACGTAGGATCGGCTTCATAGGTTTGTAATTGCAGAACCTAGGATCGAGAAAACCAGGTTAAAGGGTACAACGAACCGACAGAGGGGTAGACATACCAAACATAGATAGCATGCAAAGATATGCTAAATTGGGGGCCGGAAAGTTCACTGAGTAGGTATTTTGCTGACGACATAGAAAATTGTTAGTTACTATGTTAAGTGACGGATGGCATCCCAAAGAAGACCCCGCAAAACAAAAATTATGGTGGGAGAAATAAGAAAACAAACAGACGGCCAAAGCGGGTTTGATGGTGGTCAGTCAATGTTTGCAATATAAGGCCATGGCCAGGCCTCAGCTCAAAGAATTATGTAAGTTAAGGGTAGAAGTAAGTCGTTTAAAACAGCAGATGGAGGGACGCTTTCGGATCCTACACAATAACCAGGATGCCGAGATAGAAGAGTAAGACAAATGACGTGCCCCCACCCTATGGGAGAAAATCCCAAATGCCCCGAAAGGGGACAGCAGTGATGACAAAGACGAAACCTCTGTCGCAGCAGTGACAGTGACAGAAGGAGGACTCAATGCAGGGGCACACAAATATCGCAGCTTCACCCCCCTGGAAAAAGAGGGCATACTTAAGGATTTGGGTGTAATGAAACTCTGCAATAGAAACATAGGATTTTGGAACTCCCTGCAAGAAATGCATGAATGGGACATTCATCAACAGTAAGGACAAAGTGCCCATGTGAAAAATGGAATACCCTGGTACAAAATCTTAGGGCCAGGACCTGGGTTCCCAATGTAAATGCCACCCGGGCCACAAGGCAGGCTGCATATGACGAATTCAAGACCGCCGTGCAGACTGTCTTGGGACCATCACAGTCCAATTGGGGCCTTATAATATTGGTAAAACAAAAGAAAAATGAGAATAGTAATGAATATGGAGAGCATTTATGGACAGCATATCAGGAGTCTTCAGGCTAGGCCAACCCTTCCCGGAATGATAACTCCTTCTGTAAAATGTTGAAAGTTGGGTTGTCCGCAGAGCATCAGAAAATTCTAAAAATGTGGGTAATAGCAGCCAATACGTAAGATGGATTGGTACAATGGGCATGTCAGGTAGATAGCTAGGCAACAAAACAGATAAAGACCGAGGTGATGGCCGTGAGAGTGTGGAATAGTCAGGAGTATTATAATTGTGGAAAGATGGGGCATTGAAAAAGCGAGTGCAGATCATCCCCACAGAAATGCCTGAGCTGCGGAAGAAGCGGCCACCCCATGGACCATTGCTGGGCAAAAGGCGGGGGGCAGGAAGGACAGGGGCCAGATAACGAAGCTCCACGGGCTAACCTAACAGGAGCAACTAGGCAACAACTACTCCAGGCCATAAAGAAACTGGGGCATGATTGAAGGACAGCGGCCCCTCTCCGGAATGAAGGTGACCCGCGTATTCATGTCACAGCAGTGTTAGGGGGCCGGCAGTGTGATATGATAGTGGATACTGGGGCAGCGGTCTCTATTACAGACACCCCCTTGCCAACGACCCAAAAAATCATGACGGTAAGGCGGGTGGAAGAAACCAATTCGACTGCCAAATTAAGCGAGGTTGTATTATTGGAAGTAGCTGAGATCTTACTACCGGCCGAATTTTACATAATGCCTGACAATGAGGTTACGATACTGGAATAAATTTATCGGATCAATTAGGGGCGCTGGTGGACCCCCGGGGAAAGAAGCTAATTTGGGTAAAGGCCAATCGTCAGAGCACGAGTGTGTCAGGGAGACAAGATAGATTCGACGGACATGCTAAAGTAGCAAGTGCCCAGATCATTACAAGGGATTGGATGCCCTAGGACAGTGGGGGATGGGGGGGAAGGGGGGAGGGGGGTGGCGTCTGCCGGCACGTCAGTGGAGTTTGGGCAACATCCAAGCAAGATTGCGGGTTGGTAGGGGGGGAACCTTGTGGTGATCCCAGGACCCGAACAAATCTCACATAAACGATATCCCATTAAACCAGAGGCAATGACCGCCGCAAAACAAATCATAATGGAGTTATTAAATAATGGGATACTTAGAGAAGCAGCAGGAACTACCAACTCCTCAGTGTGGCCAGTAAAGGAGCAAGACGGGTCATACAGGCTGACCATTGACGACACAGCTTTGAATAAGGTAACCCCAAGTCAGCACCCCATTATGGCAAGCCCCGCTACCATATTTAATGTGCTGAAGCACGAACACCAGGTGTTCATGGTACTAGATATAGCCAACGGCCTTTGGTCCATACCCCTGGCAAAGGAATCCCAGGATAAATTTGCCTTTACAGTGGGTGACCACCAGCGTGCTTGGATGCGGGACCCACAAGCATTCCACAATAGTCCGGCAATATTTCATCGAACCATGAGCCGGGCCAAAGAAAAAGTGGACCTGACCCCATGCAGTAGTACGATACTGCAGTATGCAGACGACCTGTTGAAAGCCTCAGAAGACTAAACGGGGCACACAGGCGCAGTTATAGAGGCCCTAGAAGCCTTACGAGAAGAGGGGTTTAAGGTAAACCCCAAAAAGGCATAGATTGGACAAGCCACAGTACAGTACTTGGGACATGCGATCTCCCAAGGCATTTGGACAATGTCCAAGGATAGGAAAGAAGCCATGAGAATTATGCTTCGTCCAAAAACAAGTCTGAGGAGTGTGCAAGATACTGGGACTCTTTAACTACTGCAGGAATTGTATACCCAACTTCGCAGCAATTGCGAAACCCATGCAGAGGTTGGTAAAAGGGGGAAAACCCTCCCTCGAGACCACAGAATGGGGTCCCGAGCTAGAGACGGCATATGGAAATCTGAAGGAGGCCCTAATGTCTGCCCGAGGATTGTGACTCCCGAATATGGACCTCCCTTTCCTTGTTTACTGTGAGAACCAAGAAGGCTCTTATGGAGTTGTGGTAACACAAATGCACAGGGACAGATTGAGCCACATAGCTTACTATTCAACCCAACAATCACCAGCAGATGAGGGCTTGTCGATATGCGTGGCTGCACTAGACTGCGCACACGGACAGTCAAGGTCAGCGATCCTGTCGGGAGGACAGACGGAATTGTCCTACACACCAAACACACTCTGGTAGAAATGTTAAATGCTGGAAAGCTCCGAGACGTCTCCAATGTTCACCGAGCAAAGTGGGAAGCCATTTTATTGCCCCATGATGAATCAGTAAAGATAGTCAGAGGCACCGGGGAAAACCCAGCAGAATCAATCCTCATTAGGGGGGGAGACCCACGAGTGTACGCATTAGAATGGGAAGATTCCCCAGGGCATGTAAGTGAGGTAGCTCTTGAAAACACAGACATCACATTGTATGTGGACGAATCCCGATGGTACATCGACAGCCACTCACGTACGGGATGGGCGGTATTGAACCAGCATCCTGAGATAGTGATGCAGGGAGCGCTGGACAGGGGCCTTTTGGCCCAAATAGCAGAATGAACCGCACTGACGAAGCTTTATAACTGGCAGAGAGAAAGACAGTGAATATATACACTGATAGCAGGTATGCCTTTGGGTTAGTACATGACTACATGGTAGCATGGGGAAGGAGAGGTTTTGTTACCTCTGACGGTGAGTCTATTAAACACGATGAATGCATAAAATTGCTATTAGAAGCAACCAGCAAACCAGCTAAAGCAACAGTAATAAAGATAAAGGCCCACCAACAAGTAGTGGACAAAATACAACGTGGAAATGTGGCTGCAGACAATGCCGCTCGAGAAGCGGCCATCTCCACAGATATAAATATAGAATCAGCCTGTTGCATTACCACAGAGAAGGACATAAACATAGTTAAACTGCACGCAGATACGAATGGGGAAGAAAGAGCAGAATGGGGGAGGATGGGAGGATGACCTGGTATAGACTCCGTGTGGAGAAAAGACGGAAAGGTGTTGGCCCCTTCCTGCATTCGGCAAGTGATGATGGAGTTACACCACGGCATTAACCATGTAACACCATGATATCCAATATTTCACGGGATTGGTGGTGGCCGGGAATTGGGCATAACTTTGCTAAACATTGTCAACACTGTGTTACGTGCGGCCAACATAATCCGGGAAAAGTGATCAAAATAAGGATGGCGCACGAACCCCACCCACTGGGACCATGGGAAAACATACAGATTGACTTTACTCGGCGCCTAATAAACTCCAAGGGCAGGAAGTACTGCTTCGTGATTATTGACCAATTTACAAGATGGGTGGAAGCATTCTCCACCCGAAATTGTACCGCAACCATAGTTGCCCACATATCAGCAGAAGAGGTCATTCCTAGATGGGGGATTCCCATTCAAATAGATTCAGCCCAAAGGAGTCATTTCACAGGAAAGGTAATGAAGGAAACTTGTAAAATACTGAACATTAAGCAGAAATTCCACATACCCTACCATCCTCAGAGTTCTGGAATGGTAGAAAGAAAGAATAGAACCCTCAAAACCTCCCTGAGTAAAGCAATTCAGGGAACTGGACAGGCCTGGCCAGAACTCCTGCCCACCATATTGATGAGACTGGGTGCTATACCGAACCACACAAAAGGACTCACCTCTTACGAACTAATGACTGGACGAGCAATGAAACTGCCTGAGGGAATAGTTACAGGAGGCGTAGAGTTAGGACCATTACGTGATAGAATTAGGATGTATGTGATGGAACTGAGTAGGTAGTTGAAAGGTATGCGACAGGAAGTGCGAGATAAAGATGAGGATAAAGGAACAAAACCCCTGGTGGTAGTACCAGAGGTGGGGGCAAGGTTAATGGTCTGGGTATCACCAGAAAAACCTGGATTCGCCCATCGATGGAGCGGACCCTATGAGGTACTGATTAGCGGAGACACGTGTGCATGCATAAATATGAAATGTGGGGGCAAGTGGAAACACTGGTCTCAACTGAAAGAATATAAGGAACCAGACCAATGACTGACCACAAATTTTTACCAATATACCGCTCTGAATGGTATGCAGAAGCATATGACAGTTGGGTAAATAGATTAGTAGGCAGACTAATAGGAGGGATGTGTATCATATTGGTAATATTAAGCATAGTCGTTATGATAATCTGGCTGTGCGAGAGGATGCACGAGAGGAATAGGAATGGCCAAGTGGAGATGGCAAGGCTCTGACCTCAGTATGGGCTGTCCAGATTGTGTTTCCCCAAACAGGTGACTCGAAAGGATGCGCTTATTGGCTTTGTTGGGCCTGCTGGGACTGGCCAGAGGACGAAAAGGGGATCATACACTACTTCAGGAACCAGAAGAAACAATGTTGGGAGTGTCACCCTAATTCTCACCCCGTCTATAAAGGATCAGAGAGTGAGGATGGCGACCAATGCGTTAGTCCACCAGCCTCAGGGTGCTGGAAGGTAGGATGTGATCCGGGACATAAGTTGCTAGATTTTCCCTCGATAACCAATAATGAAAGTTGGGGGGGGGTGGGGGTGGGGGAGTGGAGGGGAGACAGACCACCTATAAAGACCTCACGTGCCTGAGTAATAGGGCCATAGCAGATCGGGTAGTGCTTAGAGGTTGGAGCTCAGAAATAACCCCTACACCCACGCCAGAAACTCCAAATCACCCACTAACAGATTGTTCTCAAACAGAGGAAGGGACAAGTGGAGGGCTGGTGATAAAGAAGACAAAGGAACATATACGCTTTGGAACACGCCAGAAGATAATCATTATATTTCTAAATCTGAACGATCTAGCGATCCCCAGTTTCTGCGGGTCAAAAATAATAAGCATGTACAAAAATCTGACACTGCGGGCCACAGATGGACCTGAGTGCAAGACCCTGAAGTTTATCACATTAAAAGGGAAGGTTAGACGAAAAAGGGAGATATTAAAAATGATGGGCACGGGATATGCAGCAGGCGTAGCCATGGTAAATGCTATAGATCTCCAGATAGTAGAAGAGCAGGTTGACACACTGACCCAAACCCTGAGGGTTGCTGGAAAGGGGAAATAATAATGAGAAAATTCAGGCCCAATTGGGAGATGGGGCTGAACGAGAATTGTTACAAGTGGCCCACACACTAAGGGATAATGCCAATCCAATTAACTTAATAAACGCGAACCAAAAGTATAATAGTAAAAGCAGACAAAATGCCACGGTATGCCCTGGGTATGCAGCATGGATGATAAGTAGAGTATAACATAACTAAGAACAGCTACAAAATGGGGAGGTCCCAGATTGGATAACCAATGATGTATTCAGGGAATGGACCTTGCGAAAAAGGGAAACAGACGCCTGTGAAGTCAGGCGAAACAGCCATGCATGGGTTCCTAAAACTAAATGTGTAACTGGTCATCAGAATAAAATCGGATTTGTACTGTCAATACCACAATATGATGTAGTAAGGGAAACGTCCTGTATATAGTTGACAATATGGAAGAAATAAGAAACCAAACACGGGTCATATACCACAAACTGCACCAATACGTTATTAAGAAGGGAGATGTTACCAAGGATGTTTGCATTAAAGATTGTTGTAAGAATAACCAGCTTATTTTGTGCCGAGAACATCCCAAATTTGATCAAGATGATTGTGGATTCAGCTGCACAGAAGGATGCGTCCTGAGCATAACTCCGCTGATGCTGGATTTCGAGACAACAGCAGCACCATGAAGTAGCGGGCAATGATGTGTCAGCACCAAAGCCACTAACATGACTGTGGGAGGAGTAACGCACTGCCCCATCACAACCACCGACATTTGCTTTATGACCAGAGAAGAGGTTAATATTCAGGGACATATTATATACCTAGAATTAAAAGAAGAAATTATCAGTGGAAATATGGCATATTCTATAAAGGTGGGGTACGAGCGCTTCGAAGTGCCTCAGTGAAAACCTATTCCCAAACTAAGTGAGGAACAGACAGCATTGGAGATGAGTGTCCGTGAGCAATGACAAAATATATCATCCCGATGAAAGAGATTATAGAGCTGCAAAAGGACACAAAGAAAGAGCTGGCCATCGACCCTGGAATACACGACTAAGGGAATTTGGACTTAATGTTCATGTACACCCTTGGATAAGAATTATGTCACATGTATTAATGATAGTGCAGATGTTGGTTATACTTATGTTACTCTTTGAATGGTGCTTTAGATGTAGGAGGAGAAGGATGAAAGCACTGGTAAAAGCCGCTCAGAAATACAAAACGAAGCCTTTGCTGAAATTAAGTAACAGAGGAGACGAACCCAACCAACACAAATATCTGATATGAGCTGTGAGTGTCCCAATCCTATCGCCTGATCAACGAAATTGGAAGACACACGAGCCTAGTAAGGTAAAAGAATTGGTCACGGTGGGTTAATAGAATAACCATGTGACCAAAGTGGGATTCAAGCGGGAATTAAAGAGTTAAATACGTTTTAGATTAGGAAGACAAAAACACAATTCGCTGATGTTGCAAAATTGGCAGGTGCAACTGTAGGACAATGGTGCAATTCCTGTTATTCAGAGCTAATGTCGTAGGCCTATGAAGTGGTTTCCTGTTGTCATTCAGAACTAAGAAATAGATTCATGTTAGTGACAGGAGGCAGGATACAGGATACATATGTTCATATCCAAGGAAGATGTGAACCAATTAGCAAAGTTGACATTAAACAATCTGTAACAAAGGAAAAAAAATTGTCACGCGGTAGAAAGACTGGCCAATGATAATGTAAATGATGACTTTGCAAAGAATTCTGCATAAAAGATGCAGCTCCTAAAGGGTTAGACAAGAATGGTTGGGAAGGCATCCAGTTAAGGAACTGGTGTGGACCGTGTCTCCCTTGATCAAGCAATTAAACAATTATTTTCTTCACAACAGGCCTGTGTTAATCGTCTTTGTCATACTCCACATCAATACGATGTAGTGTATATGGACTTTAGCAAAGCTTTTGATAAGGTCTCAAATATAGACTGCCCATGCGATCCAGGGCAAAGTGGCAAGTTGGATCCAAAATTGGCTTGGAGGTAGGAAGTCAAGTTTAATTGGTTGATGGATGTTTTCGTGACTGGAAGGATATTTCCACCGGGGTTCTGCAGGGCGCAGTGCAGAGTCCATTGCCTTTTGTGGTATAGATCAACGATTTAGATTTGAATATAGGGAGTATGATTAAGAAGTTTGCAGATGAAAATAAATTGGCTGTGTGTTTAATAATGAAGAAGAAAGTCATGGGCTGCAGGAGGATATCAATCTACTGGTCAGGTGGGCAGAGTAGTGGCAAATTGAATTTAATTCAGAGAAGTATGAGGTGATGCACTTTAGGAGAGCTAATAAGGAAAGGGTATATACATTAAGTGGTAGGCCACTTAATACTATAGACGAACGAAGGGGCCTTGGAGTGCTTGTTCAGAGATCCCTGAAAGTAGCAGTACAGGTGGAATGCTGGCCTTTATTGGTGCGCGGCATAGAATATAAGAGCATGGAGGTTATGCTTAAATTTTATAATACTTTGGTTAGGCCACAGCTGGAGTACTGCGTGGCGTTCTGGTCGCCTATTATAGCACTACAGAGGGTGCAGAGGAGATTTACTCGGATGCTGCCTGGAATGGAAAATCTTATTTATGAGGACAGATTGGATAGGCTGGGTTTGTTCTCATTGGAATAGAGGAGGTTGAGAGCAGACCTCATTGAGGTGTACAAAGTATTGAGGGGCTTGGAAATAGTGGATAGTAAGGGCCTATTTCCATTGGTGGATGGGTCTATTACGAGGGGGCATAGTTTTAAGGTGGTGGTGGAAGGTTTAGAGGGGATTTGAGGGGGTGGGGGCTTCTTTACGCAGAGGGTTGTGGGAATCTGGAATTCGCTGCCTGGGAGAGTGGTGGATGCAGAAACCCTCACCATTTTTAAGAGATGGTTGGATGGGCATTTAAAGTGCCATAACCTGCAGGATTACGGACGTAGAGCCGATAGTTGGGATTAGACTGGGTGACCTTTTGTTGGCCGCCGCAAATATAATGGTAAGTACTGTAGGGAATCGAATACGGCCAGGGTGATCTCCTGGACTAGTTTTGATTGCCTGGATGGATCGGACAGGAATTTTCCCAGATTTTTTTCTCTCTAAATTGGCCTGGGCTTTTATCTGGCTTCTGCCTCTCCCAGGCGATCACATGGCTCCGGTTGGGTTGGAGTGTCGAATGTTTCAGTTTAAGGGGTGTCAAAGTTTTGTGAGGCGGATTGGTTGGGCTGAGTGCTCTTTGTGTATTGTGTATTGTGTACAGTTTTGGTCTCCTAACTTGAGGAAGGACATTCTTGCTATTGAGGGAGTGCAGCGAAGGTTCACCAGACTGATTCCCGGGATGGCGGGACTGACCTATCAAGAAAGATTGGATCAATTGGGCTTGTATTCACTGGAGTTCAGAAGAATGAGAGGGGACCTCATAGAAACGTTTAAAATTCTGACGGGTTTAGACAGGTTAGATGCAGAAAGAATGTTCCCAATGTTGGGGAAGTCCAGAACCAGGGGTCACAGTCTGAGGATAAGGGGTAAGCCATTTAGGACCGAGATGAGGAGAAACTTCTTCACCCAGAGAGTGGTGAACCTGTGGAATTCTCTACCACAGAAAGTAGTTGAGGCCAATTCACTAAATATATTCAAAAGGGAGTTAGATGAAGTCCTTACTACTCGGGGGATCAAGGGTTATGGCGAGAAAGCAGGAAGGGGGTACTGAAGTTTCATGTTCAGCCATGAACTCATTGAATGGCGGTGCAGGCTAGAAGGGCTGAATGGCCTGCTCCTGCACCTATTTTCTATGTTTCTATGTTTGCCTTTCTGTCATTTTTTATACATTTATATGTAACCTTCAGGACTGATGACCAAGTGCCGTGCGGCTCTTTATCGGCCGGCGTGGAAACGAGTAAACTTCTGCACTGTAAATTTCTATGTTTCTATGTCTCTAATAAGATAATGTCTTAACTTCTATATTAACTCCACGTTCCTGCCCTGTCCCATAACCCTTGAGTTCCTTAGTATTCAACAATCTATCGATCTTTGTCTTGAATATACTCAACAACCGAGCATTCACAGCTGTCTGGGGTTGAGAATTCTATAGTTCACGACCCTCTGGTTGAAGAAGTTTCTCCGCATCTCTGTCCTAAATGGCCGATCCTTTATCCTGAGACGATGACCCATAGTTCTAGACTCTGCTGCCAGGGTGGAAATTCTCGCATTAACTACAATTTGAAACCCTCTAAGCAATTTGTAGCTTACAATTAGATCACCTCTGATTCTTCTAAATTACAGAGAATGTAGACAAATTCTACTTAATCTCTCCATATAAGACTGCCCTCTGAAAAGACCATAAGAACATAAGGAGCAGGAGCAAGCCATTCGGCTGCTTGAGCCTGCTCCACTGTTCAATGAGATCATGGTTGATCGTCTACCTCAACTCCACTTTCCTGCACTATCCGTTAATCTACAAATATCTATCGATCTCTGTCTTGAACATACTCAAAGACTGAGCGTCAACAGCCCCCTGGGATAGAGCATTCCAGAGATGCACCACCATCTGAGTGAAGATGTGTCTCCTCATCTCAGTCCTAAATGGTCGGTCCCTTATTCTGTGACTGTGACCCCTGGTTCTCGACTCCTGCATCTACCCTGTCAAGACCTATACGAATGTTGTATGTTTCAATGAGATCCCGTCTCATTCTTCTAAACTCTGGACAATCTCTCCTTATTGGACAATATCCCCATCTCAGAAATCAGTTTGGTGAATCTTCGTTGCACTCCCTCAACGGCAAGTATATCCTTTCTTTGGTAAGGAGACCAAAACTGTAAACAATACTCTGGATGTGGTCTCAATAGTGCCCTATATATTTGCAGTAAGGATTCTTTACTCTGATACTGAAATCCTCTTGTAATAAAGGCCAACATACCATTTGCTTTCTTAATTGCTTGCTGTACCTACATGTAAACTTTCAGTAATTCATGTACAAAGACACCCAGCTCCCTCTGAACACCAACACTTCCCAATCTCTCACCATTTAAAAAACACTCTGCTTTTCTATTTTTCATACAGAAGTGGATAACTTCACATTTCTCCACCTTGCCATGTTCTTGTCCACTCAATTAGCCTGTCACTTCTGCCCACTAAAATATGTCTGGCGATGAATGCATTGAGCAGCAGAATCACAACAAATGGAACTCCCGGTGTTAGCAAATGATCAATTTCTGCCCATAAAGATGAATGTTACATAACAAAACCAGGGTAAATTGCCCATTAAATATCCTCCTGGTAACATGAAGTACCAAAACGTATTCTGCATAAAGCACAAGACAGTCAGTGTACCGAAAACAAAAAACACTGATTTATTGAGGCAATATGTCGTTTTCAGCTTCTGGCAACAAATTGCCTCAATTCGATCAAAGATTAAAGTGATGATGAACTAGACAGTACAGTCCGTGGCTGCATAAAGCAGGGCAGCATGGATATTACACACGGAAATAAAGTACAGGAAAAGGAATTGTCTCTGATCGGAACGTGCATAAATCATCATCATAGGCAGTCCTTCGGAATCGAGGAAGACTTCCTTCCACTCCAAAAGTGAGTTCTTTGGTGGCTGAAGAGTTCAGTACGAGAGCCACCGACTATGTCACAGGTGGGACAGATAGACGTTGAGGGAAGGGGTGGGTGGGACTGGTTTACCGCACGCTCTTTCCGCTGTCTGCGCTTGATTTCTACATGCTCTCGACGTTGAGACTCGAAGGGCTCAGAGCCCTCTCGGATGCACTTCCTCCACTTCGGGAGATCTTGGGCTAGGGACTCCCAGGTATCAGTGGAGGTGTTGCACTTTATCAGGGAGGCTTTAAGGGTGTCCCTGTAGCGTTTCCACTGCCCACCTTTGGCTCGTTTGCCATGAAGGAGCTCCTAGTATTGCACTTGCTTTGGGAGTCTCGTGTCTGGCATGCGAACTATGTGGCCTGCCCAGTGTAGCTGGGCGAGTGTGGTCAGTGCTTCAATGCTGGGGATGTTAGCCTGAGTGAGAACGCTGATGTTGGTGCGCCTATCCTCCCAGGGGATTTGTAGGATCTTGCGGAGAGATTGTTGGTGATATTTTTCCAGCAACTTGAGGTGTCTACTGTAGATGGTCCATGTCTCTGAGCCATACAGGAGGGCAGGTATAACTACAGCCCTGTAGACCATGATATTGGTGACGGTTTTGAGGGCCTTGGTCTTCAAACACTCTTTTCCTCAGGCGGCCGAAGGCTGCACTTGTGCACTGGAGGCAGTGTTGCATCTTGATGTCGATGTTTGCTTTTGTTGATAGGAGGCTCCCGAGATATGGGTAGCGATCCACGGTGTCCAGGGCTGTGCCACGGATCTTGATGACTGGGGGGCACTGCTGTGCGGTGAGGACAATCTGGTGGAGGACCCTCGCCTTACGGATGTTTAGTGTAAGGCTCATGCTTTCATATGTCTCAGTAAATACGTCCAGGACTATGTCCTGGAGTGCAGCCTCTGTATGTGCGGAGATGCAGGCTTCGTTCACGTACTGTAGCTCAATATCAGATTGGTGATAACAACCAGTAGATGTGCTACAGCCATGGCCACCAGGAAAAGTGACACATTTGGTGAGACTGCACTTTCATCGAGACAGGATCACAATCGACACTATGTTAACTGTAAGGAAGGGAAATAAACTTGGAAATCGTACATCAGGCTGGGAACAAAAACAGTAATTTGATGGGGTTCGATGGTCTAATTTGCAACATCCAGTGATGCCTCTGATTATTAAACCTGAGATTGGGCTTACTGAACACAAGAACAGAAGAAATAGGAGCAGGAGTAGGCCATATGGCCCCTCGAGCCTGCTCCGCCATTTATTGTGATCATGGCTGATCCAATCTTGGACTCAGGTCCACTTCCCTGCCCGCTCCCCAAAGCCCTTTATTCCCTTATCGGCTAAGAAACTGCCAATCGCTGCCTTAACATTACTCAATGAGCCACCTTCCACAACTCTCTGAGGGAACGAATTCCACAGATTTACCACCCTCTGATGGAAGAAATTCCGCCTCATCTCAGTTTTAAATGCGTGACACTTTATTCTATAATTATGCCCCCTAGTTCTACTCTCCCCTATCAGTGGAAACATCCACGCTTCTGAGACATGGTTTAATATTTTGTGATATATTTAACTAAACAAGATGAAAATAAAACACTATATAGCAGAGAAGTAACAATAATAAAATGGGAGCTCCCATTACGCCATAGTGACTCAACGACAGGAAAATGCTCGTTTCAAGCCCTTCCCTCTGCTCCACTGGCAAGTGAGACGTCGTAGTTCATCTCAGTGAGACTGGAAAGGGGATTTCTATGAAAAGTGTAGATGTTTAAACGGATGTTGGAGTGCTTGTCCACAGATCCCTGAAAGTAGCAAGCCAGGTGGATAAGGTGGTTAAGAAGGGTTATTGAATGTATACCTTTATTTGCCGAGGAATAGAATACAACAGCAGGGAGGTTATGCTTAAATTGTATAATACTTTGGTTAGGCCACAGCTGGAGTACTGCGTGCAGTTCTGGTCGCCGTATTATAGAATGGACGTGATTGCACGAGAGCGGGTGCAGAGGAGATTTACTAGGATGCTGCCTGGAATGGAGAAACTTAGTTATGAGGACAGATTGGATAGATTGGGTTTGTTCTTATTAGAACAGAGGAGGTTGAAAGGAGACCTAATTGAGTTGTACAACATTTTGAGGGGCCTGGATATAGTGGATAATAACGGCCTATTTCCATTGGTGGAGGGGTTTATTACGAGGTGGAATAGTTTTAAGGTTGGTGGTGGAAGATTTAGAGGCGATTTGAGGGGGGCCTTCTTTTCGCAGAAGGTTGTGCAGATCTGGAAGTCGCTGCCTGGAAAAGTGGTGGATGAAGAAACCCTCACCACTTTCAAGAGATGGTTGGATGGGTATTTAAAGTGCCATAACCTGCAGGGTTACGGACGTAGAGCTGGTAATTGGAATTAGATTAGATGACCTTTTGTTGGCCGGCACTGATATAATGGTTAATACTGTATGGAATCGAATACAGCCAGGGTGATCTCATAGACTAGTTTCCCTTGTCTTGATGGGTTGAAGAGGAATTTTCCCAGATTTTTTTCTCCCTAAATTGGCCTGGGTTTTTAATCTGGTTTTTACCTCTCCTCGGATATCACATGTCTCTAGTTGGAGTGGAGTGTAGAATGTTTCAGTGTAAGGGGTGTCGCAGTTGTGTGAAGCAGACTGGTTGGGCTGGGTGCTCTTTGCCTTTCCGTCATTGTAGATAGGCTTATATGTAATGTTTAGGACTGTTGACTAAGGGCCATGCAGCTCTTTGTCGGCTGGCATGGACACGATGGGCCGAAATGGCCTCCTTCTGCGCTGTAAATTTCTATGTATCTATGTTTCTAATTAGATAATGGCCCAGAGGTTCTGGCCTCCCTGGGTCCATATAGAGTGTGTATGGACCCGGGAACGCATCGCAAAAACCAGTTTTCAGCGCATAATATGCATGCACTGAAAACCGACTTTATCATTCTGTCAAGTTCGATCTCGACCGATCATCCGCATATCGGGAACGAGGACATTTCCATGAGCAAGATTGCGGTATTTACCCATATCTTTCCCAAGAAATGTCCTCAAAACTCCTGTGCCTGATTAAAGCATGTGCATATCCATGAGAGTTTTAAAACACACTTACAACTTAAAAAATAATATTTAAAATACACATTTTACTTTTTAAAAACCCTGCCCACTATGTTAAATTTATTTTAAACCATAATTAAAAAAAAGTTTTAAAAATTCAGAAAAACATTTTTTCTCTAAGATATTTATTAACTTTAATATCAATTAATTTTAATTATGTGCGGTGTGTTTTTATTTTTTTATTGGTTTTATTGTGTTTGGGGTTTTCTTTCTCAGTTAATAACAATGGGAACTCAATTGATATCAATTGAGAATACTTTACATGATTGGTTGAGCAGACACACATGACTGCATCTTCTATGTGGGAACCTGGAGGACGGGAGCGCACTTCACAGCGTGGGAAGAGAAGGCCCCTCCAATGGAATTCCACGCTCCTCCGGGGCCACAAGGTGATCTTGGAAAAAATATCCCGTCGGAGATGCTCGTCTGAAAGAATCCTGGGCCACTGTCTTCTCTGCTCATGATGCAGTCTCATCTACATTGGGGAGACGAAACGCAGATTGGGTGATCGCTTTGCTGAATAACCCCGTTCTGTATGAAAGTTTCACCCTGATCTTCCGATTGCTTGCTATTTTAATTCTCCAACCCATGACCACGCTGCCCTCTCTGTCCTTTGTCTCCTATATAGTTCCAATGAAGCTCAATTGAAGTTCAAAGAACTGCACCTTATCTTTCGATTAGGCACTTTACAACCTTCCAGACTCAACATCGAGTTCAACAAATTCAAATCTGAATCCATTTTTTCAAACGGTAATTACCGGTAATGATTTTGCTATTCGTGTAGTCACTCCTGCCTTCCAGCCTATTACAGCCCTTCACTTTAATCTTTCTTCCACTCCCTCCACTTTCCCTACCTCTGTGCTTCTCTACAACCTGTTACATCTGTAACATTTTCGAATTCTGCCAAAATGTCATTGGCCTGAAATTGTAACTCTGTTTCTCTCTCACAGATACTGCCCTACCTGCTGCTTATTTCCAGCATTTTCTGTTCAGATTTTAGATTTCCAACATCTGCAGTATGATACCTTTTTAAAGAATGAGATGCCTTGTATAAATAATGATGTGAGGATGCAACTGAATCTAAAGAAAAGAGACATACACAAAATAGATAAATAATTTAGGAGAGGATTGCAAAAGGGAACATGGTGACATTAGGAAAGTAGTGAAAAGACAATAAAGAAGGCAAAAAAGGAAATATGAAATAATACTATCAAAGAATATAAAAAAACGAAAACAGCATGAAGATAATTGCCAATTCATGTTCAATATAGCGAACTGTGAGGTGGTTCATATTATTTAGTTGAACAAAAGGCCAATCATTCCTCGGACCGTAGGCAACTAAATAGGATAGAGGGCAAATGAGATCTGGGAATATAGATACACAAATCACTAAATCTATCAACACAAGTTGGTAAGGCCATGAAGACTCCAAATAATGTGCCGGATTCATCGAGCAGGAACATTAAAAAAAAGAGAGGCTATATTGAATTTGGATAGAAACTTAGTTTGAACAAACTAGAGAAATATGTACGGTCATGGACTCTATACTACAAAAATGATATGGAAGGTCAAGAGAAAACCCAGAAAATATTTACAAGGATGTTAGATGAATTGAGAGGATACAATTATGAGAAAGATTGGGCAGGCTGGAACTGGGACTAAGAGCAGACATGATAGAGGTCTTCACAATTAAGAAGCAGTCGATTGAGTGAATGCGGAGAAACACTTTTGAATTGTGGCTAAGTCTAGAATAAGAAGGCAAAAGTGTATAATAGCCAATTACAGATCAGATAAGGTAGATCGGAGGATTTTTAAAATCATAGACAGTGGTAAGAATGTAGAACTCGCAGTCACATGGGGTGTTTGAAGCAGATGGCATTGATGTATTAAAGGGGAGGCAAGACTTAAATGAGGGAGAAGTTAATTGATGAATATGGGGCATGGTGGGATGAGGTAATTAGACTGGGAAAGGACTTCTGTGGAATATACGTATTGGCGTAGTCCAGTGGTACAAACTTACATTTTCTGTATCGTAGATTCTATGAAGTTCTATGCAGTTCATATGGTTTAAACCCGGTCTTTGAATCAGTGCACTCTGAAGAAATACTGTCGAAAATTAGTTTCAGTCAAACAGCACCCCGCCCCCCACCCCACCCACCATCACAAGTATCACGGATCTGAATAATTGTTCATCTATGTTCCCTGATATCTTCCTCTTGGTACATTTTATTCCAACAATTTACTGTTTATTTGATTACTGAACATTTCTGGATAATATATATTGCGTTTCATACAATGTTTGATTAAATTTTGATTGGAGCTGACCCTGCTCTGACAATTATCACTGACTAGTGATTCTACATTCACCCACTGTCCAGGGACCACCTTTGTTCCTTTAGCGGTTTTGCTGCATGTCCACTGTAACACGATGGGGTGTGTCAGAGCCGTGCCACTCAACACTACTGCCACAGTCGATAACTGGGCTCTGCCACTTTTTTGGCCAACTTGCCAAGAATTTGAGGAAACTTCAGTCACTGTGACACTATCAGATAGGCGCAGAAACCACAAACAGAATTACTGGTAATCAGAAGTTGTAAATTGACACCATCGATGAATGTACTATGGAGAGACTGATGTATTCCTTTTAAACAAAAAGGAAAGTGTTTTATAGAAGGTGACCACTTGGACTCGAGAATGACTTTCCATAAGGCCAGTGTGTGAAAAGCCACTCGCAGTCTGCAGTGCCTCAGAACAGTCGCTGTGGGTTGTGCTATTCTGTTGAACTGACAGGAAGCAACTGGCATTGTGGGGATTTTTGTGCTCGTGTTTGGCTGGCTGCTGCCCTGAAATATTGACATAATGCTGCTGGACATTTAACCATGGGATTTGAATATAGGCAGGTGAATGTATCAGGGGAAAGCATATCTGGGTAATACCATTCATTAACGGAAAATACATGATACTTTAGTGTGTGCAAATAAACTAATCCCTTTTTACAAAGATTGCATTAGAGTAAAAATGGAGGTAATCTGTGTACACTTTCCAAAATCTATAATGAAAATATCAATAGGTTAGGATAAATAAATTCTTTCTGTGTCCAAATTAATCAGTAAATTGAGGAACAACAGGAACAGCATTCTCCCTATGGTTTTGAAATAGAAGAATCCAGGAGAAATTTAGGCTGATGTCGCTGTCTGCCTATATAGGTCAATGAAACAATAATGTTCTAAAGAATCTAATACAACCAGGGAGAGTGCAAGCTGTATCAATGTAAATGGTTAGCTCTCCGGGATTCAGTCAGGATGATGCAACTTGTATCAATGTTAATAGTGAACTCGATGTGATCCAATCAGCAGGATTGCTGCCTGTATCAATGAGAATGGTTAACTCGCTATGATCCAATTCAAAAGGGAATCCGAAGGGAGACGGTTGTTTGTATAAAATCTAAGAAACAGGAGCAGGAGAAGGCCTTACGGCCTCTCGAGCCTGCTGCACCATTTAATACGTTCATGGCTGATCCGATCATGGACTCAGGTCCACGTCCCTGCCCGCTCTCCATAACCCCTTATTCCTTTATTGTTTAAGAAACTGTCTATTTCTGTCTTGAATTTATTCAATGTCCCAGCTTCCACAGCTCTCTGACGCAGCGAATTCCACAGGTCCACAACTCTCTGAGCTAAGACTTTTCTCCTCATTTCAGTTTCAAATGTGTGGTCCCTTATTCTAAGATTATGCTCTCTAGTTTTGGTCTCCCCTATCAGTGGAAACATCCTCTCTGCATCCAGCTTGTCATGCTCTCTCATAAGCTTGTACGTTTCGATAAGATCACCTCTCATTCTTCTGAATTCCAATGAGTAGAGGCCCAACCTCCTTAACCTTTCCTCATAAGTCAACACCCTCATCTCTGGAATCAACCTTGTGAACCTTCTTTGAACTGCATCCAAAACAAGTACATCCTTTCTTAAATATGGAAGCCAAAACTGCACGCAGTATTCCAGGTGTGGCCTCACCACTACACTGTACAATTGTAGCAAGACTATCCAGCTTTTATACTCCAAACCCTTTTCAATAAAGGCCAAGATTCCATTGGCCTTCCTGATCACTTGCTGCACATGCGCACTAACCTTTTGTGTTTCATGCACAAGTACATCCAGATCCCGCTGTACTGCAGCACTTTGCAATCTTTCTCCATTTAAATAATAACTTGCTCTTTGATTTTTTTCTGTCAAGGTGCGTGACCTCACACTTTCCAACATTATACTCCATCTGCCAAATTTTTGCCCACTCATTTAGCCTGCCTATGTTCTTTTGCAGATTTTGTGTGTCCTCCTCACACATTGCTTTTCCTCCCATCTTTGTATCATCGGAAAATTATGGCTACATTACACTCAGTCCCTTCCTCCAAGTCGTTAATATAGATTGTCAATAGTTGGGGTCCCAGCACTGATCCCCACCTCAACCTACTGGTTACTGATTGCCAACCCGAAAATGATCCATTCTCTTTGTTTTCTGTTCGTTAGTCAATCCTCTGTCCATGCTAATATATTACCCCGTACCCTGTGAACTTTTATCTTGTGTAGTATCCTTTTATGTGCACCTTGTCAAATGCCTTCTGGAAGTCCAAATACACCACATCCACTGGTTCCCATTTATCCACCGTATTCGTTACATTCTTAAAGAATTTTAACAAATGTGTCAAACATGACTTCCCCTTCTTAAATCCATGGTGACTCTGCCTGACTGAATTTTGCTTTTCCAAATGTCTTGCTACTGCTTCTTTAATAATGGACTTCAACATCTTCCCAACCACAGATGTTAGACTAACTGGTCTATAGCAGGATGTAACGAGCAGGGTGGATAAAGGGGAACCAGTGGATGTGGTGTATTTGGACTACCAGAAGGCATTTCACAAGGTGCCACATAAAAGGTTACTGCACAAGATAAAAGTTCACGGGGTTGGGGGTAATATATTAGCAAGGATAGAAGATTGGCTGACAAACAGAAAACAGAGAGTCGGTAATCAGTAATGAGTGAGGTGCCGCTGGGATCAGTGCTGGGACCCCAACTATTTACAATCTATATTAACGACTTGGAAGAGGGGACTGAGTGTAACGTAGCAAAATTTGCTGATGATACATCGATGGGAGGAAGGGTGATGTGTGAGGAGGGCATAAAGAGGCTTTAGGAGGACATAGACAGGCTAAGTGAGTGGGCAAGAATTTGGAAGATGGAGTATAATGTTGCAAAATTAGAGGTCATGCACTTTGGAAGAAAAAAAAACAAAGAACAAGTTATTATCAAAATGTAGAAAGATTGCAAATTGCTGCAGTACAGCGGGACATGGGGGTACGTGTGCATTAAACACAAATGGATAGTATGCAGGTACACCACGTGATCAGGAAGGCCAATGGAATCTTGGCCTTTATTGCAAAAGGGATGGAGTATAAAAGAAGGGAATTCTTTTCACAGCTATACAGGGTATTGGTGAGGCCACACCTGGAATACTGCGTGCAGTTTTTGATTTCGATATTTACGAACGAATATACTTGCTGTGGAGGCAGTTCAGAGAAGGTTCACTAGGTTGATCCCGGGGATGAGTGGGTTGACATGAGGAAAGGTTGAGTAGGTTGGGCATCTACTCATTGGAATTCAGAAGAATGCGAGGTAATCTTACAGAAACGTATAAGATTAAAAGGAGGCTGGACAAGGTGGATGCTGTGAGGATGTTTCCACCAGTGGGGGAGACAACAACGAGATGGCATAATCTTACGATAAGGGGCCGCCCATTTAGAACTGAGATGAGAAGAAATTTGTTCTCTCAGAGGGTTGTGAATTCGTAGAATTCGCTGCCTCAGAGAGCTGTGTGATCTGGGACATTACATAGACTTGAGGCAGAAATATTCAGTTTCTTAAACGATAAGGGGATAAAGGGTTATGCGGAGTGGGCAGGGAAGTGGAACTGAGTCCATGATCAATTCAGCCATGAGCTTATTGAATGGTGGAGCAGGTTCGAGGGGCCTTATGGCCTACTCTTGCTCCTATTTCTTATGTTCTTATGTTTATAGCCTTAGGAAAGGGGTCGACAATTTAGGACAGAAATTAGGAGAAACGTCTTCATCCAGAGGGTCGTGAACTTTGGAATTCTCAACATCAGACAGCTGTCAATGCTCGCTTTTGGAGTAGATTCAGGAGAAAGGTCGATAGATTGTTGAATACTCATCAACTCAATGGATATGGGACAGGGCAGCAAAGTGGAGTTAATATAGAAGTTCAGCTATTATCTTTTCAAAACATAGAAACATAGAAATTTACAGCGCAGACGGAAGCCATTTTGGCCCATCGTCTTCATGCCGGTTGACAAAGAGCTGCACGGCCCTTGGTCAGCAGCCCTGAAGGTTACGTATAAAACTATGAACAATGACGGAAAGGCAAAGAGCACCCAGCCGAACCAGTCCATCTCACACAACTGCGACACTTTTTATACTGAAACATTCTACACTCCCACCCAACCGGAGCCATGTGATCTCCTGGGAGAGGCAAAAAACAGATAAAAACCCAGGCCAATTAATGGAGAATAAAATCTGGGAAAATTCTTCTCCGACCCATCAAAACTAGTCCAGGAGATCACCCTGGCCATATTCGATTCCCTGAAGTACTTGCCATTTTACCTGTACTGGGCAACAAAAGTTCATCCAGTCTAATCCAAATTACCAGCTCTAGGTCCGTAACCATGCTGGTGATTTAAGTGCCCAGCCCACCATCTCTTAAAAGTGGTGAGGGTTTCAGCGTCTACCACTCTTCCAGGCAGCGAGTTCCAGATCCCCACAACTCTCTGCTTAAAGAAGCCCCCTCGCAATCCCCTCTAAACCTTCCACAAACCACCTTAAAATATGTCCCCTCATAATAGACCCCTCCACCAATGCAAATAGGCCTGTACTATCCACAATATCCAGGCCCGTTAATATCTTGTATACCTCAATGTGGTCTCCACTCAACCTCATCTGTTCCAATGAGAACAAAGCCAGCCTACCAAATCTGTCGTCATAACTAAGATTCTCCATTCCAGGCAGCATCGAGTAAATCTCTTCTGCACCCTCTCTAGTGCAATCACATCCTTCCTAGAATACGACGACCAGAACTGCACGCAGTACTCCAGCTATGCCCAACAAAAGTATTATACAATTTAAACATAACCTCCCTGCTCTTATATTCTATGCCTCAGCCAATAAAGGCAAGAATTCCGTATGCCTTCTTAACCACCTTATCCTCCTGGTCTGCTACTTTCAGGGATCTGTGGAAAAGCGCTCCAAGGTCCCTTCGTTCATCTACACTATTAAATGGCCTACCGCTTAATGTGTATACCCTTTACTTATTGGCTCTCCAAATTGCATCACCTCATACTTCCCCGAATTAAATTCCATTTGCAACTGCTCTGCCTACCTGACCAGTAATATCCTCCTGCATCCCATGACTTTCTTCTTCATTATTAACCAAACAACCAATTTTAGTGTCGTCTGCAAACTTCTTAATCATACTCCCTGTATTCAAATCTAAATCGTATATATATCGCACAAAATCAAGGGACCCAGTACTGAGCCCCATGGAACCCCATTGGAAACAAACCTTCCAGTCACAAAAACATCCATCAACCATTAAACTTTGTTTCCAATCGCCAAACCAATTTTGGATCCACCTTGCCACTTTGCCCTGGATCCCATGGGCTTTTACCTTTTTGACCAGTCTACCATGTGTGACCTTATCAAAAGCTTTGCTATAGTCGATATTCACTACATCATACGCACTACCCTTATCGACTCTCTTGGTTACCTCCTCAAAGAATTCAATCAGCTTAGTCAAACACGATGTTCCCTTAACAAATCCCTGCCTTTCCAAATGTAGATTTATTCTGTCTTGCAGGAATTTTTCCAATAATTTTCCCACCACTGAGGTTAGGCTGACAGGCCTGTAATTACTCGGCCTATCCATTTCTCCCTTCTTAAACAAGGGTACTACATTAGCAGTCCTCCAATCCTCCGGCACCATGTCCAAATCCAAAGAGGACTATTGAATGTTGTAGGAGGCTCAAGGGGCCGTATGTCCTACTCGTGCACGTATATCTTATGTTCTTATGTAACCTCCCCTCTCACCTTTCTTTGGAATTTCAACAGTTATTTAGTAAGATCAGAAAAACAATCTTTTGTAGTCATAAAATCGACTGCGGGATTCATGTCAGCCGTGGTTGTGACCTTGGAGCAGGACCGGGACCACGTGCAAGTCTGCCAAACCTAACCGCTCATCACAATGTATCAGGTGCCTGCGAGCTACGTGCGCACTGACGTGATCTAATTTGTCAGAAAGTATTTGTCAGCAAGGACTGTTCTTTCCCGGTTTCCACCAGCCACCAAGACTTTTTCTCTAACTTCCCAGGCGGGTCCTCTAACACCATCATTATTCCACCCGGGGTTTGCGGCGGTGGATTCGAGATCCACCCAGCGAATTGTCGTTCTTCTCGGCCCTTCTAATTTGAGTGGCTCCACCGGCTGTCGCTGGTTGGGCCCATCAAACGCAGCTATTTCAGGCTTGTTCCATTCGAGTGCCTCTGTCCGGCTGCTGCATAGACGAATCAGGGCCGCTGCAAATGGGGCAGGAGAACGTTTTCCAATGAAATGATTCCTCCAGCACGGCCGCAGGGCAGGCTGAAAAGGTCTAACTACCGACTCTCTATAAGACAGCCTGGGGCAGTTCTGGGTCAAGCGTCCATCAGCACAGTAACCTATCACAG